>NC_089823.1:162935661-163243411 GCF_035046505.1 Tiliqua scincoides | reverse complement strand
TTATGTTGTTATGTATAGGCTTTGAACAATGGTAGTAAATGGGACTTACTCTTGGGTAAGTGTGGGTAGGATTCAGTCTAGGATTGTTAAAAATTTCCTGCTTGATGATGTCATTTCTGGTCATGACATCACTTCCGGTACGTCCCGACAGATTCTCATTCTAAAACGTGGGTTCCAGTGCTAAAAGTTTGAGAACCATTGCTGTATAGTGTTTGACTATAAGCTGTTTTTTATTGTGTAATAGCTGCTGTATTGCATCATTTATATTTAGCTCTGTTGTCCTGACAGAGCTCTATCTTCTGTCACAATCATACCCAGCCTAAACATTTACATATGTCCTGCCCCAGTGATTAATCAATAGGCCTGTTGTGGCAGCTAAACATGCTCCAAGTTCAACACTACAATGTTTGATAAGGCAGTGGAATGCCTCAAAATAGCTTGCCATGTATCCTAAATGCCATTCAGTATCACTTCACCTAGGAGCCATCGAAGTGGCATGTGCATGTGTGAAGGTCTCACTGTGGGGCTGATAACAGGTCCCAAGGGTGAGCTGCAGACTGCAGCATTCTAAGGGCCCAATCCTATCCAAGTTTCCAGCGCTGATGCAGCCACGATGCAGCTCCGAGGTCAGGGAACGAACATTCCCTTTCTGCTTTCCCACTGCAGGATGCAGCATGTATCTGCTTGGCACATCTGCATCATAAGAACATAAGAACATAAGAACAGCCCCACTGGATCAGGCCATAGGCCCATCTAGTCCAGCTTCCTGTATCTCACAGCGGCCCACCAAATGCCCCAGGGAGCACACCAGATAACAAGAGACCTCGTCCTGGTGCTCTCCCCTACATCTGGCATTCTGACTTAACCCATTCCTAAAATCAGGAGGTTGCGCATACACATCATGGCTTGTACCCCATAATGGATTTTTTTCTCCAGAAACTCGTCCAATCCCCTTTTAAAGGCGTCTAGGCTAGACGCCAGCACCACATCCTGTGGCAAGGAGTTCCACAGACCGACCACGCGCTGAGTAAAGAAATATTTTCTTTTGTCTGTCCTAACCCGCCCAACACTCAATTTTAGTGGATGTCCCCTGGTTCTGGTATTATGTGAGAGTGTAAAGAGCATCTCCCTATCCACTCTGTCCATCCCCTGCATAATTTTGTATGTCTCAATCATGTCCCCCCTCAAGCGTCTCTTTTCTAGGCTGAAGAGGCCCAAACGCCGTAGCCTTTCCTCATAAGGAAGGTGCCCCAGCCCCGTAATCAGCTTAGTCGCTCTCTTTTGCACCTTTTCCATTTCCACTATGTCTTTTTTGAGATGCGGCGACCAGAACGGGACACAATACTCCAGGTGTGGCCTTACCATCGATTTGTACAACGGCATTATAATATTAGCCGTTTTGTTCTCAATACCCTTCCTAATGATCCCAAGCATAGAATTGGCCTTCTTCACCGACACTTTCATCGACCTGTCCACCACCACCCCAAGATCTCTCTCCTGATCTGTCACAGACAGCTCAGAACCCATCAGCCTATATCTAAAGTTTTGATTTTTTGCCCCAATGTGCATGACTTTACACTTACTGACATTGAAGCGCATCTGCCATTTTGCTGCCCATTCTGCCAGTCTGGAGAGATCCTTCTGGAGCTCCTCACAATCACTTCTGGTCTTTACCACTCGGAAAAGTTTGGTGTCGTCTGCAAACTTTGCCACTTCACTGCTCAACCCTGTCTCCAGGTCATTTATGAAGAGGTTGAAAAGCACCGGTCCCAGGACAGATCCTTGGGGCACACCGCTTTTCACCTCTCTCCATTGTGAAAATTGCCCATTGACACCCACTCTCTGCTTCCTGGCCTCCAACCAGTTCTCAATCCACGAGAGGACCTGTCCTCTAATTCCCTGACTGTGGAGTTTTTTCAGTAGCCTTTGGTGAGGGACCGTGTCAAATGCCTTCTGAAAGTCCAGATATATAATGTCCACGGGTTCTCCCGCATCCACATGCCTGTTGACCTTTTCAAAGAATTCTATAAGGTTCGTGAGGCAAGACTTACCCTTACAGAAGCCATGCTGACTCTCCCTCAGCAAGGCCTGTTCGTCTATGTGTTTTGAGATCCTATCTTTGATGAGGCATTCCACCATCTTACCCGGTATGGATGTTAGGCTGACCGGCCTATAGTTTCCCGGGTCCCCCCTCTTTCCCTTTTTAAAAATAGGCGTGACATTTGCTATCCTCCATCAGTGCTGGCAAGTTGGATAGGATTGGGCCCTTAAGATCATTACTTATTTGAAGTCAAAAGTTCACTCCAGGGCTTAACCCAAGAACTGGTTTTCACTACCAATCTTCATCTCTGGAAGGTGTGAAGGCTCCCTTCAACACATCACCAGGATTGACCTTAGTGCTAATTGATTCTGCCACCCTCCTCTATTCCCCCTAATAACATGATCCTCACCCCTGGAAGAGTCAAACATTGGGTGTATGCAGTGGGGTGTCTTTCTATCACAGCCAACAGCTCTCCACACACACCTGGAAAGCAGAAGCTTCAGCTCTGCAGCTGGCAGACTTCCAGGAAGGCTTGAACACTGGCACCTCTGTTTCCACACATCCAGACTGCTCCTGTGCAGAGTCAAGTGGGGCTAAACTCATCAATATCAATGGGCCTTTATACACTGTAACTCTGCATAGGTTCAGGGTTGAAAGGCAACAACTTCCCCCTGTACAAGAGGAGACAAGTCCAGCTGAATTAAACATGCATAGGTGGAGGCTGAGGGAAAGGGAGGGAGTTTAGAGCCCAATCCTAGGCATGTCTACTCAGAAATAAGTCCCATTATAGTCAATAGGGCCTACTCCAGTCCCAAGTAAGTGTGGATAGGATTGCAGTCTTAGGGTCCAAGCCTATGCATGTCTACTCATAAGTAGGTCCCATTATAATCAATGGGACCTACTCCCAAGTAAGTGTGGATAGGGCTGCAGTCTTAGAACCAAATCCTATCTATGCATGTCTACTCAGAAGTAAGTCCCATTACAGTCAATGGGGCTTACTGTCAGGTAAGTGTGGCTAGGATGGCAGCCTTAATGAGCGCTGAGGTGGGTGCAGTCAGCCTATGCAAGATGAGGCGCATTATTGGGTTTGGGGCTGCAATCCTCTCCACGCTTACCTGGGAGTAAGCCCCATTGACTATAGTGGGACTTACTTCTGAGTAGGCATGCATAGGATGGGGTTCTACGACTGCAATCCTCTTCACACTTACCTGGGAGTAAGCCCCATTGACTATAATGCGACTTACTTCTGAGTAGGCATGCCTAGGGTGGAGCTCTACCACTGCAATCCTTTTTACACTTACCTGGGAGTAAGCCCCACTGACTACAGTGGGACTTCTGAGCAGACATGCCTAGGCTTGGGCTCCAAGTGCACCCCACTCTTCAGACTGGTGAACCCTTGGGAGTAAATCCTCTGTACCCCCTGGAAAGGACTTCAGTGCTCTGGGTCTGGGCAGCCCCTTCATGCTCACAGTCCCCCCCCCCCTGCAAAGCAGCTCCGCCACTGGAAAAGTGGCGGGACCTGCGAAGATCGACAGCACCTTCCCGCCCGCTGATTCGCCGCCTCTCCATTCCACTGTAACCTGCCCCGCCCACTCGCTCCGCGGCGCTCTTCCCCCTCCCCCGCTTCCCTTCCTAGCTGGCTCTGCGCGTCCCGTCGCCCGCTTCCCTCCCATCCAAGATGGCGGAGAGCCTGCCCGAGCACGAGCGGATCCTGCAAGAGATCGAGAGCACGGACACGGCCTGCGTGGGACCCACCTTGAGGTGAGCGGGCGGGGGCTGGCCCTTGCCTGCCTTCCTCTGGCTCTGTAGCAGCAGCTCTCCAGGCACGCTGTGCTGTGGGGAGCAGCCTCCAGGGCGAGGCTCAGGGGTTCCCCCAAGCCTTCCACTCTTCCTAGGAGGGTCCTCCACCTGCCCATTCCTGGGGGCGGCGGGGTGGAGGTGGCAGTTCCCTTCCTCGCCTCCTCTTCCTCCTTTGTCATGCTCCAACCTCTGGCACAGTAATAGGTGTTTTGCCTGTTTCTTTCTGACAGCTCACCCCTGCTCTTTGCAACATCTGCTTCTCCAAAGAAAACAGCTGACGTTTGACAGCCTACCTGGCAGGGGTGTGCGGTGGGTGGGGAGGCAGAGCGTCCCCACTGGACTCCTTCGAAAAGCACCCGCTGCCATGGGAGGCACCCAAGCACCCACATGGGTTGTCGGTGTTTGGGTGCCTTACCTCGATGGTGGCAAAGTGAGGCAGAGCCTCTCCACTGGAGTCCTTTGTAAAGTGCCACTGTTCTGGGAGGCATCCACAACCCATGTGTGGAGTGCTTGGGTTCTAGGTGCTTGAGTGCCTCCCAGGCAGCAGCGCTTTTCGAAGGACTCCAGTGGGGAGGCTCTGCCTCACCTGACTCCCCACCCACCACATGTCCCTACTAGCAGGTCTCTGCAGGCAGGCGAATTGGATGAATCCAGAGGTTTATGGATTCCTATTCCACATTTTCTGAAAGCAGCAAAAGACTACTAGCCATAGAGAATATGGAGTTGGGGTTACGCTCCTAACGTAAGCCTCTTGACTTAATTTGCCTTGCTTTGGAGTTCAAGTTGAATGAAGAAGGTAGATGCTTTTTTATTTGTTTAGAAATTCTGGCAGACAACAGGTAGAATGCAAGGTGAAATAGATATAATAGATGAGCTATACAAGCATCTCCAGCTTTTGTACTGAAGTTCTTTTTGCAACTGGTACCAGCCTTTTATATGTGAGTGAAGGATTCTGAGGAGATTCATGAGGAGATTCTGTAGGCCCAAAATGGTCTTTTCCTAGTCAGTCTGAAAGGCTTAAATCTATTATGGACTGATTTCCCTACTATGCGTGAAATAACTGTGAGAGGTATGGAAAGGAGTGTGGCATTGTGTTTGCGTAATCAGCAGTGGTATGAAGGATGGTGTGGATATTTGTACTTTGGGTCCTGTGACAGCTAGTGGGTGTGTTTGGCTACTCATGAACTCACTGGACTTGTCATTCAGCTTCCGGGAAGGATGATCCCTTTTGAAAGTGGAGCACCTGCCAATTGTATTTGGAAACAGTGCTTTTTAAACTATACAGTAGTATATTGATCCTAAAGATGTGCTTTACAGTTTGTTTTAGTGTAGTGGTATACATTGCAAAGCAAGCAGAACAAGGTGCCATTCTAATTATGGACGTCTCTGTTTATTGCAACTCTATCAACTGGACATGTTGCCACAGATATGAATCACTCTTTGGTGACTGGACTGACTTTAGGATAGTACACCGTGATCGTCTTGCCCTCTCCATTCTATCTATAGCACATCTTTGTACCATGGAATAGTTTTGCATGATGTTTCAGTGGCATATCGGCGGTGGGTGTTTCCTAACGTAGATGTTACAGTTGTGTGTTTGCACCATTATTTGGGGACATGATGGATGTTAATATTCATATGAAAGTCAACATCCCATTCAACATATTTATACTGTATGTGGTATTAGGCTAAGTTTGCAAAATTCGTATTACTCCAGGAAATAGTAACGTTGAAACAATTTCAAGCTTTTACTTGCTTGGGGAACATTATATATGTAGACCAAGGGTGCTCAATAGGTGGATCGCGATCTACTGGTAGGCAAAATGAGTAGATCGCGGAGTGCCGACCCCCCCTTCAGGTGCCTCTGGGAGGAAATGCCGGGAATAAGTCCCATTGTACTCAATGGGGCTTACTCCCAGGTAAGTGTGGCTAGGATTGCAGCCTCACAGCCTAATCCTAGGCATGTGTACTCAGAAGTAAGTCCTGTTATACTCAGTGGGGCTCAAGGTACACCAACATACATTGTACACATAAATGTTATATGTTATGATGGCGTGAACATTGTAAAAAAAACTCTGGTAGATCTCCGGGCCTTGCTGGGTTTCAAAGTAGCTCTCAAGCCAAAAAAGTGTGAGCACCCCTGATGTAGACCATGCATTTCTTTCTTGTGTTGGTTATATTTTTGTTCTAACACACAATGTAGTAAAAATTCCTAAAATGCTATCAGGCCAACAGAAGAAAAAGCATTATGAAATGAGCGCACTTGCTCTGTATACAAAATTGTGGTTACTTAAAATTGTGATGCAAACTGTTTGCCTCAGATATCTCACAAGATTCCCCCATGTGTTTTTCTTAACAAGCTTTTTTAACCATTTAGAAAGATTTGAGGTGTGTTCTCTGCTCTTAGAGATTTTTACTTATTTTTACCACTAGTACTGATGATAGTGGTACAAATTGTACAAAAAATACAAATTGAGTACTTGGACCAGTAGCTGTGCCATGTTAACTAAGAATACTGTTGTGAAATACCAGTTGTTTTTAGCAGGGTTAATGCAGTCAAAATTTCTGGTCGGTTGTGCACAAGATGGGTAAATGCCCTGACTATGATGTCCAAATATATTGTAAGGGTTTCTTGTTATCTTCTGCAAGAGGGAAATGCGTGAACGGGGTAGTTATCTCTTATAGAAGACTGTCCAACTGCGTATATAGGCCAAGGACCACTGTATAAGGTTCCTTAATATGACAACCTTTGTGTTGACTCCTCTGTGGAAGAGATTCTTATTCAATATGATGAGAAATAGACTTTTAGCACTTAACACTGAAAGTGCTACTGCTAACAAATGTATTGGACTACTGTATTCAGAAATGTTTAAGCAAATCATTGTTATTGTCATACAGAACTGAATTTTTAAACAATAGTGAATTACAGCTTGCTAAAACATTACAGCATTCAGTATAATGAACATGCAGTAAATACATGTTCAAGTGCTATAACCCTGTTTTAGCTAGGGCTGTATTTTTACTGTCTGTGTAAATCCTAGTTACATCCTTTAAAAAAGATATTTCTTAATTCTGCACCTGTTGGGGTGGGGGAACTACATATAGAATAATGTTGCACCTGTTCCACCAATATGTCTTTATACACTTGTGTGAGTGAATGTACATACATGTGTGGTTTCCTGTGTGTGTGTGTGGGGGGGGGATATCCTTGCAGAGATAAATGTGTTGGCATGATCAACCCCAACTGTGTTTATTTTGTTAGCACTCCAAAAAATATTATTTAATGTACTTCCAGCCAAAGGATAAACAGTGCATTTGAACTTGGACTAAATAGTTTGAACAGGACAATTTTAATTCTAACAGGGTTTTGAGTATTAATAGCACAAACCTTTGCATGTGTATCACTCAGAAGTAAGTCCCACTGAGTTAAATGGGATCTATTCCCAGGTAAGTGTGTGAAGGGTTGTAGTCTGAGATCAGTTATGTGACTGCCTTTGGTCTTGTATTTCACCCTTACTGTAGAATCTGGGTCTAATGCTAGCCTGAAGGAGTATTTTGTGTTGCCACTGAAACTAGATTGCTGGGACCAATAGAACAAAGCCCTGCGCAGGATCCCATATGGTAAATCCTGCTTGCCCATGATGGCACATTGAGTGGTACTGCTGACACCAGTATTGAAGATTCAGAGTGCGGCACAACTAGGTGGGTCACCTGATGGGCATGTCCCCTTGCCCAGTGCCCAACCCCAGATGCCACCCATGTAATAAAATACTTGTTTCAAAACATGCTAGCTTCAAAAACTGAAACATTGTTTTTTTTCTGCAGAGTGCAGAGGTGACATACTTCCTAATAATGACTTGCAAAAGTAACATTGATACATTTTAAATTGTAGCATTAGAGAAATGTTGAGCAAGAGAGGTCTTTCCACCCTTGCTTAGTCTTTATCTTGTGCTTTCAATGAGGCCAAGAATGTCATTGTGGTAAGAGGAGGAGGATAGCAAGATGGGCACAGTGCCTAGAGGAGGATAGCAAGATGGGCACAGTGCCTACAGGTTAGCAACAGCCTTTTTCACTCCCTCTTACTGGTCAGACTGGAGTGGAACCGGCTAGGAAGCCAGATAAAAAGATATCACCTTGGGAAAGAGACTGTGCTTAAGGAACCATCTCAAATTTGAGGAGACCCTCTTAAAGCTGTAGCAGAAGTTGAGCAGCCTTGGTAAGGATGACAGTCTGCTCCATCCTAATGAACTGAGGCCTGGCAGGTCATCAGTATGAAAGGAGTTTATTAACTATTTTTGCCCAACCCACAAGTTGGTTGTACACAAAAGTACACATTTGGTCCCTGCTGCATATATTCAACATTGGACAGAAGTGGCTTAAAAGGACTGAACACAACAATGGATGGGAGAAGACAATGGGGGGAATAGGCATGATTCAAAATAGTGAGGGGATGTGCTGGGTTGCTTTCAAAAAATGGGCACAGAAGTTAAAACACAAGCCAAACGAAACATTTACTTTATTATTTAAAACGTATTTGTCCTTCCTTTTTCCTCTAAAAAAGTGTTCAAGGCAATTAGATGCAACCTTGATGCAAGTAGCTGAGTGCTTTTACCCTTTTCCTAACTCGGTCTGTTCTAAGACTCTGATCTCTTTGTACCCCTTGGGGGCCAGAGTCCCTTTTGCAAAACAGTAGCTGCTTTTAGTGACCGACTGAGACACCACCTGAAGCATCTGTGTACATGACTTTTTAAAATTTAGGGTTGATAATGTTGTGGGTTGATAACTTGGGTATATCTACCCCCTTGCATTGTTCAAGTAGGCTAGGGTGACCAACTGACTGGCAGGTGCCAATCTCAGCAAGGGGACTGACTATGAGTTATTGTTCTTGGGAAACTCAGACAAGGAAGCAGTGAATATGCATTCTGACCTGCCCTAACATGTATCTTTTGGTAATGGCAATGAATTCAAAAAGGACCAAGGCTACAGCAGGAGGTCTTAACAGCAGGGAGGATAAAAATCACTAAGTAAAAAAATTGGATGTTTTTATTTAACTGTATTCAATTTTTATTGTTAAAATTATAGTTTTGTAAACACATTCCAGTGGTTCTGAATTGGGATCTTGATTTTAGGGGGTTCCATAGGCTTCTGAATTATTTAGGTTAATCTTTCTTACCCAGTACTCAGGCTAGAAGATACTGTCAGAAAATTATATATTTCTCTGGAGAATTACAGCGATAACATGCAGAGATAATGCCTGTTAACAGCTTGTTTAAATGTTAGGTGCAGCTTGTTAGCAGTGTAAGATGTTGAGAAATACCAAACCTCATCAGCCCTATATTCAGACTCTGACTGAATTTAGTCCTAGAGGTTTTCCCCCCCCTTCCTGCATGATAGAATGCTGGAAATTCTTGGAAGCCCTAGTAATCTCTTAGATGCTGATTCCTTTAGAGTGGCTACCCTACCTATTGTCCCTCTGCAACCTTGTGTAGATGACATCATGTCCTTACTTCTTTCTCAAGTCCACACTTTCAAGAAGATCAGCAAACAGAAAATTATTGGAAGTGGACAAGGAGAAAAAGAATGAAGGAGGTAAATGCAAGCAGTGGACAGGCAAATAAAAAGAAAAGTGAAAAGATAGGAGTGGAATACCTTGAGATTGTTTTGAGGTACACTGTAACCCCCTACTAGAAGAGAGAGCTTCTTATGGTAACAGATCATAAAAAAGACTCTATTTGGGACATTTTAATGAAGCTCTTGTGGGTAAAACAGGTGTGTTTGCGAAGTGTAACAAAGAAATGCAAGGCCTAGTTGTCTGCATGAAACATCATGAGAAGCATTCCCTCTCAGAAGGAAGTTGCTATGAAGGTGATAAAAGGAACATATTTGAATGTGTAGGATCATCAGGTTAGTAAATTTTCTTACTTCATAGGTCTGTTTTCCCCGAGTGAACAGACTCCTTGAATTCTCATATTTGATTAAAAGTATAGTTGTTTATGGCGCTATCAGTTTTGATGTAGTTGTGATTACAAAATGATTGAAATAGGCAGGTCATCATTTTTAATACTGAGCATCAGTGCATTCTGTGAGCAGTATGGTAATTAATTGCATTGACTTATTTTATTTAGGAAAATCCATTCTCAATGTGCAGGATTCTAAGGACTATTCACCTTCAATACCACAATCGTGCTATTCTACAGTTCCAGAGTTATCTGCTAACAACAGTAACAGTCTTTCAGTAGCTTTATGTATATTGCATAAGGTTACAGCCAAATCCTAATCTGGATTGGGCTGTCATGGACAGGGTGTTAAAACAGCAGAAGACACTTCTGCTGTCATAAAATGGCTGTTGGCAGAGTGAGAAGCAGTCAGTCAATGGCCATTTTGGGAGCTCTGCCCAAGAAACAGCAGTGCTCCCTGGATGTCATTGGACCTTGCTGTGCCCACTGAAGATGGTAAGGCAGCAGCAGGGCAGGGAGGCTGTGGGAGAGGGTGTATCCTGTGGCCATGGTGCATGCCAGATCCCCTTTTGTAAGCCTCTTCTGTTTCCTTACTAGGGCTGAATTGCGACTACATCAACCCAGGAAAATTTGATAGGATTGGGCCTTTAATTCATACTCTTTAGTTTGTTTTTTTTAAAACTTCTATCATCCTAAAACTACCATAAATGAATTTTATGATTAGAAACAGAAAATTACAGCATGATTGATGGTTCGGTTTGTATATTCTTTTTTATATATGCTATTTAATATCTACATGAAACTGCTGGGGTAGATCATCTGGGGATTTGGAGTGGTCACCAATACGATGATGACACCCAGCTCTTTCTCTCCTTACCATCTCATTCCAGGGAGGCTGTAGAAGTCCTGCAGCAATGTCTGGAGGTGGTTGGGGTCTGGATGAGGGCCAATAGGTTGAGACTGAATCCAGAAAAGACAGAGGTCCTTTTGGTTAGGAATTCTTCGATAAAGGTACCGAGTCACCTGCCTGCTCTGAATGGGGTTGCACTCGCCCTGCAGGAGCAGGTATGTAGTTTGGGTGTGCTCCTGTATTCACAGCTTTCCCTGGAGAGCCAAGTGACAGTGGTTGACAGTGGTGCATTTGCTCAACTCTGGCTACTACACCAGCTGCGGCCATTCTTGAATTGATCGGACCTGATCACAGTGGTCCATGTCCTAGTGACTTCAAGATTGGATTACTGTAACGTGTTGTATGTGGGGCTGCCCTTGAAGACAGTTTGGAAGCTGCAACTAGTGCAGAATGAGGCAGCCAGGGTGGTTACTGGAGCTAGGTGGTTTGATTCTGTTGAACCGCTGCTTCGCCGACTGCATTGGCTGCCCATTCATTTCCAGGCCCAATTCAAGGTGCTGGTTTTGACCTTTAAAGCCCTTCATGGTTTGTGGCCCGGTTATCTGAGGGACTGCCTTCAGGCCCGCATTCTTAGGTCATCTGAGGGCGTTTTCCTGAAAGTGCTGCCTTTCTCCCAAGTTAGGGGGATGGCGGCATGGGGGCAAGCCTTCTCAGTAGTGGCGCCACAGTTATGGAACTCCCTACTGGGGGAATTAAGATCTTCCCCTTTCCTCACGGCATTTTGGTGCGGGCTTAAAACATTTTTGTTTCGTTTTCCATTTGGGATATCTACCTCCTGTGTCTCTGTAGCAGTTCCTTGAGTATTTTTGCTTTTCTTCTATTGGTGTTTCCCACTCCCCATTGTATTTCCAATTTATTTTCCATTGTTTTGTATCTTCTATTTTTTATTCTGTTGTATATTTTGTGTGTGTGTTATATTTAGGGCACAATCCTAACCCCTTATGTCAGTGCTGGAAAGCACTGACATAAGGGCAATGCAGCTCTGAGGTAAGGGAACAAACATTCCCTTACTTTGAGGAAGGCTCCGTGAGTGCCACCCAACTGCAGGATGCAGCACATGCCCCATTGGCACTGCTATGCCAGTGATGGAAAGCACTGACATAAGGGGTTAGGATTGTGCCCTTATAGATTTAAAATCTATAAATTGTAAGCTGCCTTGGGAATCTGCTTTCAACCGAGGAAAGGCGGGGTCGAAATCTTTTAAATAAATAAATACTCAACAAAGCTTCCTTTTCAAATGGTTGAGAATATTTTTAACTGTTTATGTGATCCATTTTTTGGTTTAGTTTTATTTTTAATGGTTTTGGATGTTTTCTTACTGTTAAGTTTTAAACTTGTAAGCTTCCTTGATTACCCTTACCAGGAAAAAGGTGGGATATAAAGTCAAATAAACAAATAAATAAAATGGTTCAGTAATTACAATCAGGATGCACCTAGCAGAGCTGCTGTTGCAGGAAAATTGCTGGATAAAGTTTATGATAATAGTTTATGATAATAGTTCATGCAGGAGAAAATTGTTAGCCTGAGTTTTGATGGAGGAGCAATGTCAACAGTGATCCCATTGTATGTGCTTGTGTGACAACAGAAAAAGGGACTCTTCTTTTGGTACATTAGGAAATACACACAAGAGAATGCTTGCAAAAAGTAGTAGTAAAAGCTATAGCAAGCTATGAGAAAAGACTTGTCCAGCTTGTACAGATAATGCTGCAAATGTAACAAATATGAGAAGAAATATAGAAAAAAGTGGAAAGGGTCCTAAGCTAATAGCATATCACTGTGATGTGTCTCTTAGCCGAAGACTTCAGTGTACCAGAAATAAAGGCTGATGCTATGAAATTGGCAAAATTCCTTAACAACCACTTTGCAGCAGCTGCTATGAAGAAAGTGAGAAGAACCAAGCTACCTCTCCCACTGAATGTGTGATGGATCTCAGAAGAGCACTATGTCAAGAATTTGGCTAATCTGGTGATGGTTTGTGAACAAAGTCATGAAAAACTAGATGGCCCTATTTTAGCCAGTGTTCCCAATGTTGGACTTAAAGAAACATTTTAGTGCAGAATGCGGCGGCCCGTGTGGTCACTGGAGCTAGGCGGTTTGACTCTGTCATCCTGCTTCTCCGGGGGCTACACTGGCTGCCCATTCGTTTCCAGGCCCAATTCAAGGTGCTGGTTTTGACCTTTAAAGCCCTATACTGCTCTGGGCCAGGATATCTTAGAGAGAGCCTTCTTCCGCACAATCTGGCTCATCCTCTTAGGTCATCAGAGAAGGCCTTTTTGCAAGTGCCGCCGCCTAAGGAGGTACGTGGGGCAGCGGCAAGAAATAGGGCCTTCTCAGTAGTGGCACCAATGTTATGGAACTCCCTTCCCGTTGACTTGAGAATGACTCCCTCTCTTGAGACTTTTCGGCGAGGCCTGAAGACCCTTCTGTTTAAACAAGCCTTCTGAGTTCATGGCCTTTTTAACATCTTTTTTACATCTTTTAGTATTTTTTTACAGGCCTGATTCCTCTATGATCTGCTGCTTTATGCTCTTTTTATCTGACTACTGTTTTTTATGGTATCTGTTAATGTGTTTTTAATATGTTTTTATCTGTTTGGTAAATTATGTTTTAATCTGTTGTAAGCTGCCCTGGGTCCCGTTAGGAAAAAGGGTGGGGTGTAAATAAAGTTTATTATTATTATTATTTTGTGGAACATTTTTTGTCTGTCCTGAAGTTTTTTTCCATAGCCTTGGACAAAATGCAGGAAAATACCACTTTTATTGCTGCTGTTGTTGAAATTGGGAAGGAATTGAGTGACATCTTAAAAAGAGAAATACACAAGGACAGAATGAAATTTCATGCATTAAACAAGTTGGATGGAACAAGCACTATCCTTGACTCCTTTTCTTGCCAATATTCTCAATACTCAGTACAAGGGATAGCAGCTTTTAGGATTCTGAGACATCACAGAAACCTCTGGAGAGTAAAATGTGTCTAAAATAAGGAAAAACAGGGAAAGCAAGGGTTTTCATCACATTCATATATACAGTATATGTTAAGCTGACCATTTACTGAATGTGTATAGTGAACTAGCTCAGAGTTTCCCAAAACTGTGGTTTGGGATCCACCAGTTGGTTGCAAGCCAATTTTTGGTGGGTTGTGAAAAGTTTCTGGAATATTAAAAAAGAAAAATACACTTTGCAAGCACCCTTGCCCAGTTTGCAGAAGAAAATTGCAGTGGTGGGCAATCCTGATAGACTGCTTTCATGGCTGAAGTGCAAACCTGTGGTATGAGGTAATTTTCATATCCCCAAATTAAAATGTCACATTTTCCTATTTTCTTTAGTATTGGCATGCCGTAGATTCCATGTGAATCCAGTTTGAGCCTTTTGTCTGGCTTGGAAGTTCCTAAATGCATGTCTTACTCTCCAGTTCAGCCTTCTGGATACCCTAGAATAACTGTACAAAGATTTGGGGGAAAAGTCCTTGAATTCCATTTCTAGGGAGAGTCTAGCAATTTTCTACATATGCTACATGTAAGACATCTAGCAGCCTTGGGAACGTAGAACCCTGATTATTATTCATTTATTTACCACATTTTTACCCTGCCTTTCCCTATAGGAAACTTTTTTTGTCTAATGAAGCTATATGGGTCGCAATAGGTCATTGTTTTAAAAAAGTGTGTCCTGGTGGTAAAAGGTTTGGGAACCATTGAACAATCTAATATCACTGTGGGGAGGATTCTGTTCCCGGAACCCCCACAGATGCCAAAACCCATGAAGAATGAAATCTGCGGGTCAGGCACCTTGTAATCTTCTGAATGTGTCCAGAGCTGCACTGTATCCGAGTATCCCCATAGGGCTGGCGCATGACATGGGGTAAGGGGCCAAAAATCCTCTTACTCAGGGCCTTATCTCCAGTATACACTGGAGATTTGTTGACTTATGTACTTTTCTCTCAGAACTGTTATGAAGGCTGTTGTCCCCTTATACCATTACCCCAAACTTCCTGAAACAAACTCAAGTCGTTTAAATTTAGTATCGAAGATTGCATCTGTTTTGCATCTGTTTTTAATAAAGTTGTATATTTGCTTTCATAATATAAATTTAAAATCATTTTGCACTTTTTACTCTTAGAGTGTATTCCTAACCAACTTTCCAGCACCAAGTTAAGGGCAATGCAACTCTGAGGTAAGGGAACAAACATTGCCTGACCTTGAGGGGCCTCCGTGATTGCTCCCCAACTGCAGGATGCAGCACATGCCCCCCTGTCACAGATATGCCAATGATAGAAAGTTGGTTAGGATTGCACCCTTAAAGTAAGAAGTTTATTTGGAACATTGGCTAAACTGAAACTGGTTTTTTGGTCAGAGAGGGAGTGTAAGATAATGCTTGCTGAGAAAAGTAAGCATTGACTGTTCAGATGTTTGTGAGAAGATGATCTGGTCAAAAGGATGCGTGCATTCTTGCAATACTACTGTATGCAAATTATGTGGTAATGGCTCACTTAATGTGCTGTAATTTTCAGTTTCACAATATTATCTTCAAAGAAGCACCTTTTAAAAAAGAAACCAAACACATATGTACACTGGTGTAGCTTGTTTGATCAGTGAAACTAAAGCAGACTGTGAAGTCCTCCAAAATGACCTTTCCAAAGTGGGTGACTGGGATGCCAAATGGCAAATGAGATTTGGTGTCAGTCAGTGAAAAGAGGTACACATTAGAGGGGGGAAAAATTTCCCAACCTAACGTATATAAATACACACTGACGGAACTTGAGCTATTATAATGAGTCAGGAAAGAGATCTTGGGGTTGTGTTGGTTGGCTCAGTGGTGATTCGGTTTGTGGCCACTGAGAAGGTAAACTTCATGTCTCAGGTCATTAGGAAAGGGCTTGAGAACAAGACCGCTTAGTACTGGCCCCATCTCCTTAATTGAAGCACCTTCGTTTGATGGTGATAATTTGATAATTTATTACTAAAGCACCTTCCTTTGAGGAAAGACTGCAATATTTGGGGTATTTTAGTTGGAGGAAATGTGATTAAGGGGACACAACTGAGTCAATTTATGAGAAGAGATTTTTTTTAATACCTACATCATCTGGTAAACAATTTGCTACTATGTTTTGGTAGGAACTACATTTTACTGTAGTTGGTTGATGGAATGTGCTTCATAAATTATGTATGCCAGGTTTGCTCTGAACTGGCTTAATAGAACCACAAAGAATCACCTGTCCAGTTGTGCCCCACTTAATTCTAAATAACCTGACACCCCCTTTACCCAGCACAAGTTCATTTTGTATTGATGCTAGGAAGAGAGGATCACTTATGCAAGTTTAAGATGTTTTTCTCTGAATTGTTTGTTCTCTATCTCTTCCGAACCCCCAAAACTCCTATTGTTTCTGCTTTGTGTAGACTAGAGGGTTGTACAGGGACTTTTCTTCAGCTTTGGAGGAGATACAAACTCTTGGTAGCAGAGCAGTGGAACAATATTTCCTCCCTGTTGATACTGGAAATCATGAAGCTCAGCTCATGTTTACCTGCTGTTGTGAAGGATAGTATATGTTTGGGTTCTCTGTCCTTGGTCAAGTAGGAATCTGATTTAAGGTGACTTTAAGTGACAGGACCATAAGAGACCTGTAAGGAATGTCCCTAATTTGGGTTATGTCTGTTTCTTTAGCTTACTAAAACATCATCAAAGTATATTATATTTTTTAAGTAGTTGCTTTTTACAAAAAGGTATGATTCATGATGCCAATAAAGGTTGTTGAAGTTAAAAGGTATGATTCTGCTGTTTTAGTTATTCTAGTGGCAGTCATGTGTGTAGCATACTGAGTTAATTGATATGGATATAACTGCATATGAGTGTAGTCCAAAACTTGTAGCTAAAGTTTGCAGGGATGCAGGGTCCTGGGGAATGGGCATGAGGAATTAGTAATAGCTGTTAAAATTATTTACAAATTAATTACCCAACTCAGAAAATTGTGAGCATTTGGGAAAATGTCGTTTGTGTTCACTGCCTTCAACTTCTGGTCTGGTGGCCCATCTGGTAATAATTTTACACAGACCTCTTATCTGTGCTGTAATACAGTTCACCTACATTTAAACTGGAGCTAATAGTTTTGGAGATCAGGTACAGCAAGTTCAAATGTGTGGTTGATCCTTTGCCCACAAACTGTTTGAGTTTATCCTGCCTGAACATGTGCATGTTATTTGAGCAGCACTTGTTGTTTTCCTGTAACTTCATCTAAATTATGACCAAACCTTGAACTGTGCTGCTGTTAATTAACTCCCATAGTTATTAAAGTTGATTTTAAGACTTGGTGAATATTAATATAGGTTAGGTTATAATAACCCTAATAGGGGTTTTTTTTTGCTAGCAGAAAGAGTATAAAGTTTCCTGCCTGTCCATTTAATCACAGGTGAGTACAGCAAAAGATGTGTCACGCTCTGTGTTAAGTGTATACAAGTGTTAGAGAAGGTGCTGGGAGAGAAGATGGCTAACTGAGGGGAACAGCATCTGGTGGTTAACATACATGCCCCTCCTTTCTACTCTCTGCTTTCTCTTTACTAGACCAGCAGCTTAGATTGTAGGCAACCTTCAGTCTCGAAAGACTATGGTATTGCACTCTGAATGGTGGTTCTGGAACAGCGTCTTGTGTGGCTGAAAAGGCCAATTTGGGAGTGACAATCCCTTCCCCACTGGGAGCAAGTGCAGTCTGTCACTGGTCTGTCTCCCTGGCTATGGGCCTTCCTTCTTTGCCTCTTTGCCTCAGACTGTTGGCCAAGACTGTTGGCCAAGTGTCTCTTCAAACTGGGAAAGGCCATGCTGCGCAGCCTGCCTCCAAGCGGGCTGCTCAGAGGCCAGGGTTTCCCACTTGTTGAGGTCCATCCCTAAGGCCTTCAGATCCCTCTTGCAGATGTCCTTGTATCGCAGCTGTGGTCTACCTGTAGGGCGCTTTCCTTGCACGAGTTCTCTATAGAGGAGATCCTTT
Organism: Tiliqua scincoides; assembly: GCF_035046505.1. Taxonomy (NCBI): domain Eukaryota; kingdom Metazoa; phylum Chordata; class Lepidosauria; order Squamata; family Scincidae; genus Tiliqua; species Tiliqua scincoides. The sequence continues at coordinate 163,225,731 of NC_089823.1, read as the reverse complement.
GGGATCCGGCCATCATCCATTCTCACGACATGGCCGAGCCAACGCAGGCATCTGTTTCAGCAGTGCATACATGCTAGGGATTCCAGCAGCTTAACTGGAGAGGAAACTGTTAGTTTATATCAACTGCCAACATCCCATGCTATAGAGGCCAAGAAGGTGATGCTCCTCCCAGGACAGCAATGAAATCCAGAGTTCTTATTAAAAATGAAAACCACAGTAGTGTCTGTACAAACAAAGTGATGGGACAACCCACTGAATTACCCTTGAACATGGAGTAGACAGGCAAGAGTCAAAATGTTACTGGTTTATTAGAAGTTCAAAAGAGAAGGAACTAAACAAAAAGGGGTAGATAAAAGTATGAGCAAGCTGATGAAAATACCTGAACTTTTGCTGGGTGGACACAAAGCAAAAGCTTGATCAATTGGATGCAGTTACCAGTAACCCTCAGCAGATGAAGTTGAGAAGCTACTCAAGAAGCAAACACTCACAAGTCCCAATCACCTAGTACAATGATAACGTTTGCAGGTGGCTTGGAGGGAATAGCAAACAAACAAAATTAATTCCTCAATGTGTCTAGCTGGAAATACAGTCCTTATTGCTTAGATTGTCTCTGGTATCCTGGTCAATGGAGAGAGGCGTGCCTTCCACGAATCAACACTAGATATCACAGCAGACCTGGCAGAAGCGCACACATGGGAATCCTTGTGCTTGATCTTAAGTTATGTATGTCTGTTGTCATTGTATTACCTGGTTTGAGAAAGTCTCAACAGCTGTTCTGGGTACTGAACCAGCACCGGAGCTTCTGGGGACTTAGAAGTGTCCAAAAAAGGGGGGAAGCATCACATATGGATGTTCATCACAAACGCAACAAGTAGAGGAGCTGTGCCTGTGCCAAAGAGTCCACTACTCTTCCATAAACTTCTTTATCAGATTCAGTTTTTCTTGAGATATCATGATATGGGAGGAATATCCTCAGGAACGTGAGGGTAAAGCAGAGTTAAGTGCAATGTTGTTAGGACCAATTTTGGTGGTGTATATTAACAAGGGCTAGGCTAAAATGAGAGGGAGGCTTAGGAAATGATTACATTTGTATCCTCACAGCTGAGTAATTCATTATCTGCTTGATGGTGAGCTGCATATGAAGTTGATCCCGCAAGCAGAATATGGCTTTCAGTATGTGTATTTTGTTATAAAAATGGAAAAATTAGTGGCTTGTTACTAAAGGAAAAAAACATCTTATTGTCTAAATCAGCAAATAGCACAAAAGCTTAGCAGGAAGAGGCATCTCCTTGCTCAGCGGTGTAAAAACAGGAAGGAGGAAGTCCTTTGCAAATCTGGGTTTACTGATTATCAGTTGCCATTTCACTACAAAGGATGTCCATTAACAACCATCAGAGTGATGCATTGCCTATCCAGACTGAACAATAACTGCTGTAGTGTCACTACTACACAATATTGACCCTGGTTATAGGAAGTAATGTTAGCTAACAAACTGTACTCAGCCCTTTCCTGCTCGTAGAAACAGGATACTATTAGTGAGAACAATTCACAGAAACTGCCCATACAGGAAAACATGACAAATCAAGTATAAAGGCAGAACTAAGATTAATAAATTCTCCAGCCCCCATTTGGCATTTGCAAATTCTGCATTCTTTTGGCATGCTGTAGTCTTCTAAATAAAAGAGTGACATATTTCTAAACAGAAATGGAAGAATTGGTTTCATAGATAACGTCTGCAAGTAGAAAGTCTGTTTAGAAATTAAGAATATGTGCACATTAAATCTTTTGTTTGAATTACAGGAAACACCTGGACATTATTTTATAAAGATTTAAGGGTGTGTATTCAAAAACAACATGGAGTACAGGAAAAATTAGTATTAGATTATTTTGATTGGGGTAAATATATATTTGTAGGTTGTCAACAAGGAAATGGTGGCAAGGTTTCCTGAGAAATTGCTGCAAAAATTTGGTGCATTACACGGGCGCCTTACAGACCAGGTTCAATTAATTAGGGAGTCCACATGATTGAATTCTTTGCCTTACATGCCTAATTCATGGTCAGGATCTAATTGTACTTGTATGGGAGCCATTGCCTGCATCCATTTGTGATAAGCTTTTTTGTTCTTGGTTGTTGTACATATTAAGTGGTTGACATCATAATTTTGAAAAGTCCTGAAGATTCGTAGAAGATTTAATTCCTGTAATTTTTTTCATTAGTCTGAAAAATAAGGTATTTAATCTTATGCTGAAATTGCCTATTTCAAGCAATTTTATAACATTAATTTATGAAAATATAGAAGCAACATTATATTAGTGCCTCCTATCAAAAACCAGGGAGTGTTTTCCTCACCCTGTGGCTTTTTGGAGTTGCTGTTCCAAGTATTTTAACCAAATTCTTCATTATTTACATTATGATGATGCATTTGTTTGGTATATGCATATCTAAATTGTACCACATGGTACTTTCTTATACTGCATAGAATTCTAAATTGGCTAGTGAACAATGTCAGACATACACCTTTGCATACAGTACTTTAACTTATGCAGGCATGTATGGTTTTTTCTTTTGTGTATATACAGATATGCACATTTTCCTCAGATGCGTGCACCAAATTTTATCCTCTTACAGCAAACTGAGAAGGAGTGGAGTCCAGAAGTCTGTTTTTCCTGCCTAGGCAAGAAAGAAAGAAACTGAAAAAGAGCCTTTCTCCAAAGCAGTTACCTCAACAGCAGCAACATCCTTCTGAAGAAAATCTTTGGAAAAGAACACATTAAATACTATAAGAAATTTGAATAGCACAAACTTTTGTGGACTATAAGCTTTCCCTGTGAAAGCAGATGTTCCAGCCCAGTCCTAACCACATTTCTAGTACCAATGCAACTTCATTGTCACCCTTGAGGAGACCTCCATGATTCCTCCCCCCCCCCCCCCACTGAATACAGCACGTATTCTTGTCTTGTTAGCTAAGGTGCCACATGGCTATTCTGGGTCCCTTTGGGGAGAAGGGCGGGATAAAAATAAAGTTTTATTATTATTATTATTATTGCAACAGATTTAAACACAGTTAAGAACATAAGAACAGCCCCACTGGATCAGGCCATAGGCCCATCTAGTCCAGCTTCCTGTATCTCACAGCGGCCCACCAAATGCCCCAGGGAGCACACCAGATAACAAGAGACCTCATCTTGGTGCCCTCCCTTGCATCTGGCATTTTGACATAACCCATTTCTAAAATCAGGAGGTTGTGCATACACATCATGGCTTGTACCCCATAATGGATTTTTCCTCCAGAAACTTGTCCAATTCTCTTTTAAAGGCGTCTAGGCTAGACGCCAGCACCACATCCTGTGGCAAGGAGTTCCACAGACCGACCACACGCTGAGTAAAGAAATATTTTCTTTTGTCTGTCCTAACCCACCCAACACTCAATTTTAGTGGATGTCCCCTGGTTCTGGTATTATGTGAGAGTGTAAAGAGCATCTCCCTATCCACTCTGTCCATCCCCTGCATAATTTTGTATGTCTCAATCATGTCCCCCCTCAGGTGTCTCTTCTAGGCTGAAGAGGCCCAAACGCCATAGCTTTTCCACATAAGGAAGGTGCCCCAGCCCAGTAATCATCTTAGTCGCTCTCTTTTGCACCTTTTCCATTTCCACTACGTCTTTTTTGAGATGCGGCAACCAGAACTGGACACAATACTCCAGGTGTGGCCTTACCATAGATTTGTACAATGGCATTATAATACTAGCCGTTTTGTTCTCAATACCCTTCCTAATGATCCCAAGCATAGAATTGGCCTTCTTCACTGCCGCCGCACATTGGGTCGATACTTTCATCGACCTGTCCACCACCACCCCAAGATCTCTCTCCTGATCTGTCACAGACAGCTCAGAACCCATCAGCCTATATGTGAAGTTTTGATTTTTTGCCCCAATGTGCATGACTTTACACTTACTGACATTGAAGCGCATCTGCCATTTTGCTGCCCATTCTGCCAGTCTGGAGAGATCCTTCTGGAGCTCCTCACAATCACTTCTGGTCTTCACCACTCGGAAAAGTTTGGTGTCGTCTGCAAACTTAGCCACTTCACTGCTCAACCCTGTCTCCAGGTCATTTATGAAGAGGTTGAAAAGCACCGGTCCCAGGACAGATCCTTGGGGCACACCACTTTTCACCTCTCTCCATTGTGAAAATTGCCCATTGACACCCACTCTCTGCTTCCTGGCCTCCAACCAGTTCTCAATGCATGAGAGGACCTGTCCTCTAATTCCCTGACTGTGGAGTTTTTTCAGTAGCCTTTGGTGAGGGACCGTGTCAAACGCCTTCTGAAAGTCCACGGGTTCTCCCACATCCAAATGCCTGTTGACCTTTTCAAAGAATTCTATAAGGTTCGTGAGGCAAGACTTACCTCTGGAAATTACCTCTGGAAATTATAACAAGTCTGTGCCCAATCCTATCCAACTTTCCAGCACTGGTGGCATAGCCTGTGGATAAGAAGCTGGTGTGATCAAAGGTGGGGGGGGGGGAGGAATGCAAAATAATAATGGCTGGAACGGATTTCTTAGATGCCAGATAGAATTGAGAGTGAGTGTCTGGCATGCCATCTCTTTATGTAGTAGACATGTGCCCACATCAGCAGAATTCAGCTGTGTCTCCCTTATGGGCTTTATAGGCAAGTCTCAGCATTTTTGGGGAGAGGTTTCTGGGGCCAAAAATTGTTGCTCTGAGGAAAAGCAAGCATGATGAGATATTCTGTGCGAAGTAAGGTCATGGGAAGCCCTAGGCATGTTTTACCAGACTTTTATGGTGATGCTTTCATTTTATTCAGTAAGCAACACATTGTGTAAAAGAATGGTGCCCTCTGGTGTCCACTGCTTGCTTATGAAATAATAAAAAAGAAACAATACTGCACCAAAGAGAAATCCAACTAGATATAAAATATTATGCTACTTTTTTATATGTATTATCTTGCATTAATAACTAAGTGCTTGGATAAAAGTCAACAAATTATGACACTGAAATTGTTGTAACATTGTACATTCTTATTTTGGAAAAAAAAAACTCTTTCAGAAAACAGTATTGTGTATATTCTTTCATCTTCTTTTTCTTCTTTAGTTCCTTTTGATCAGTTGTACTGCTACACAGTTAGATTCTGTTGCTGGCCACCTACTAGGAAATCTTGGTTTCTAAATCTTGCTGATTTTTTTTTTTCAGCCAAACCTCCTTCCTGCTATGCAGCTTTAGCATTGCAGCCTTGGAAGAAATTAGAAATTGAGATCCACAAGTATAATAAAACACTGCCATAATGAGATAAGTGGGGTCAACAAAATTCAATCGTGTAAAATTCAGGGTTGTGTTATGAAGTTAATGTTAAGTTTTCATCTTTTGCAAGTCCAGTCCAATGCACACACAGGAGCAGTGACTCCAAACCACTATTGGAGCATCCTCTGGTGGAATTGAGCAGGCTGGAGGTCATCCCTTTATCCAAGTAAAGCCTCAGCTTGCTCAATGGGGCTTCTCAAGTCTATGCTGGCTGTTTCACTGGTGCAGACTTGAGAATCTCCGTGTCAGGCTTCTGAAACTGGGAGGGGGGATAGGATTTGGCGGAGAAGGCCCAACCCCCTCCTGAACTTGTCTCCCCTGTTCCGCCCACCCTCTGCCCAGGAACACCTCCCCTCCTCCCATACTGCTAGGCTCACTCCACCAGTGGCTGGGGCTCTGACTGCAGTTGACAGGGCTGTGCAGGCCGCCCTGCCTGTGCCACTTACTCCCTGAGTGGCACAAGCATACCTTGCAGCATGTTTGTAACACTCAGAGCTGGCGCTGATGCAGCGTTGGATCGGCTATTCATTTCTTTCTCTGTTGTCCAGTATTCTGAATTGCAAAGTAAACCACACAACTTCTTTCCTTTTTCCCATCCTCTTAGAGGAGACTCACTAACATTGAGATGTCTGGCCAGCTGAGTTTGCTGATTTCCATTCTTTAACTGATCCAGAGCATTTAATTTTTCTTGAACAGTAAATGCTTTCCGTTTGTGAGTTGATTTATTCACAGTTAAGAACAGTACTGCATTAAGATTTCATTCATATTGTTAATATTGTACAATATACTATGTTAGGGGTTGGGAACAGGGGCATGATGGATGGGAGCGAACTGCCAGTCGTGTTTTATCTGAATTACCACAAGGTGTGCTACGGTGCTATTTTACTATATTCGGGTTGCTTCTGTTTGTCTGGACTAGTAAATTCTGAGAGGAATGGAAATATAAGGTGTGGGAGGGTGGAGTTTATGATCTCTAATTCAGAAGGCCCTATTGCATTTTGGAAGTAACAGATGTAAAAGGTTCGCATACATGAAAGTTGGAAATAAGTAAGTTGTCAAAGGGCACAGTGAAATGTGAAAAGGAGACTAGTTAAATTATGTAACTTGAACACTAATATGTGTTCAAGTTGCACAGCTTTTAAAAAATAGTGCATACTATTTATATACTAATGTGTACAATCTGTTATTAAGAGTTATAAATTGCTGCCTTGTCAATAGTAAAATGATGATATACCAGATATACCAAATGCATTTCAAATAAGCCTGTCTAAATGACAATGAGAAATGCCTCTTCTGAATAACAAGAACAAGTATTTCTTAATTGCTCTCTCCCTCAGTCAGTAAAGAAAATCACTTACAATGTTCATCTGTATCCATTAATGTGTTTACTAATATGAAATAATGTTTAGTGGATGGCTTCCAAGTTATTGCAGTTTGAAGAGAGAATATAAAAATATTTTGTTTTATGTGGTGATAGGTAATGTTGGTCTTAAAACAAAAGATTTCAGAACTCATGAAGAGATGTATTTTATTGTAAATCCACTAGGTGACACTATTTCCCCATATAGAATAGTCCATCTAGTCCAGCGTCTTATTTTCCATAGTGGCCAACTAGATTAATCAGGGAACTCCATATGAAAAGGAACACGTAAATTTCTTCTGCTATTGCTTCCCAACAACTGGTATTCAGAGATATGTGGCCTCTAACAGGAGGTAGCATGTAGCCTATTGTCAGACTTATCCTCTGTGTATGATTTGTTGAATCCCCATTTAAAGCCATCAAGACTACTGATCATTGCTACAATTGGTGGAAGGAAATTCCATTAATTACTATGTTGTCTTTGTGAAGAAGTATCTGCTTTTGTCTGTCTTGCATCTCCTTTCAGTTGTATGACTCTGAATGCTAGAGTATTACAGTAGCAAGAGAAAACCTACTCTCATTTTCCACAACATTTTTTAATTTATGTGCTTTACCCTGAGTAGAAAATGGCGTCTGCTTTCATACCTAGTATTTTTTTAAAAGCCAAGCTTTGCTTTGTTCATCCTTTTGAAGAGATGGGATGCTGAGACCACATTTAAATATTGTGATGCTAAAAATATGGATACTGTGATATTTGTAGCACAGAAGCTTAGATGCTCTGCACTTTGTTCGCATACAGAATTTATATTGTCTGGAACTCAAATTATCTTTTTCTGTGTTGACCGTGTTTTGCATGCTTAGTGGTAAAACACATTTGCTGTGCATTGGAGAAGAGGAAATTTTCTCTATGTATTGAGAAAGGTGTTGCACATTTCAGACATACATTAATATACGAGCACAAGTATAATCAAATACTAATTCAGGTAGCTGTATTCAGGAAATAACTTGTTCAGTACTATGTTCTAATAACTATTTAAAGCAAAGCCAGGAAGTCATGTTTCTTGCTAACAACTAGTGCCTTGGCTGCATTGACCCAATTGTTTCTCTTTATGTATATCTACAAAATACACCTAAGTGAATAGAATTGCCAACCCATCACTTACTATTTTATTCAAGTATTAACACTTGCTATTAAGCATATTCCTTTGAAAAGTGCACTTGGACAGTGTCAAGTCTTGTTTTGCCTTTTGTTTTTAAAATGAATAACATAGATGAATCTGCATCAAGGCTCTGATACCAGCTTTTTTTTTCTTTTTTTTTTTTACATAAGGAATGAATACAGGTAAGGTACTATCCATCTAAAAGTAAGCACTTTGTAGACCTGTAGATTTCAGTGGCTGAGTGCATCCCTGTTTCAGATCCATGTGAATCTAAAATAAACCAACAGTCTTGATAAAATTTTAGTTTCATGAATAAACAGCCCTTGAATGAATCACCCAGAAACTGGGAGGGAAGGAGGGTTGTTTGATATTGACTAGTTGATAGCATATTCTAAGCTCTTATGTGGAATAAGATAGTTCGAGAGAGGAAAAACATATGCGGGGATTTTTGTAAAGATTGGAGAAATAGAGCAGGAAATAAGCATACCTCTAAAAATATTATTTGCAAAAACACACACGAATGTGGGGAGAGTGTGCAAGTATGTTGAAATGTTGAGTGGCCACATGGGGTTTGGCTGAGATTAGAGAAAACTAGAGGATGGCAGGTGACTTAGCAATAGTTGTGGCAGAAAGAGAAACCTAAAAGCTGGATGTATCTAGTAGACATGTAAGGAATGTTTGCTGTAATTTTAAGTTATTTTCTTTTGTTTCAGTAAATGTACATATTTTAAGGTGGCCTACTTTGTAGCAATGATAAAATTCTGCCAGTGCTGAAAATAGCCAGGTATGGAGTACTAGCAAAATATTGCGTGCATTTTGGGGAAAAAATTCAGTTCGGTCACTGGTTGTGCATGGTTTTATTCCATTGTAGCATACCTGAGTACATTTATTTTGCACTTTATTGCCTATAGCACTGGTTCCAACACTGTGAGTCATGGCTCCCCAGGGATCCATGGAAACCAGCTATGGGAGCCACCGAATCCTCATGAAAAACTTGCTGTCCTATAGAATGTATAGCCTAATAGGGAGTTGCAGTCAGTGGCTCAGTAGGTCAAGGGAGCTAACAGGCAAAAAAGTTTAGGAACCACTGCCTTATAGTGTAATTTAAATGTTATGTGCTTGTATATGTCAATGTTGGCTTATTCTGAAATGATCCTTTTGGTCCTTTTGCATGCTTCAGTTTCCCCTTATTTTCTTGGCATTTCATTTCATGCATATTCTTTGCTTTCCTCTGCCAACAGCCATATTGACTTGGGAGAGTGTGTTTTTTCAGACCTCACTTATTGTGTGTGTATATGTGTATGCATACATACATATGCAGCAGAGCCAAGAATTACAAAAGCCAAGGTCTCAGAGCCACTTGTTTCTGAAATGTGTGGCAGACTGAGAAGAAACCATCCTCCTCATGAGTGGATTAACCCAGGGCAGTTTGAGAAGATTTTTCTGAATTTGTTCTCTAGTTCTGAATTGCTGTCTAGTCTCTGGGGTTTACAGGTACATAACCAGAATGAAACCTTCCTTGAGTAAAATAGTGAGGATAATGGAAGAGAGAAATGTTGGATCTGATTTTGATTGACTATTAATTGTGTATATATCTATTGATTTGTTGGTATGACCATTTGACCATGCTGATTTGCCTAGCTATGTTTCCCTGGAGGGTGTGAAATATGAAATTTGAGTAAAGATGTTCTTTTTGAGAATCTAAAGATCTTGCCACCAATTCAGAACGTGAACTGTGTGTTGCAGTTATGCTCCACAAGGGGGCTCATTGTACAAGAAATTTTTGTATTTACTTAGAATAAAAAATGCAGTGAGTGTACCTTTGTTAGGAGTATGAATTACTGTACTTTTATATTTAATGGACATTAAATATAGTATTTAAGTGATATTTAGGAAATCCTTTTATTTAAAGATGGTAAGAGAATGAGTTTTTAAAACTGAACTCTTGTATGCATTAGTAAAATTCTCAATGCTTATTAATTGCTATTTTCATTTTGTATCTGTATATATTTAACAGGTCTGTGTATGATGACCAGCCAAATGCTCACCAGAAGTTTATGGAAAAACTGGATGCATGTATACGCAACCATGACAGGGAGATTGAAAAAATGTGCAATTTTCATCATCAAGGTTTTGTGGATGCCATCACCGAACTTCTTAAAGTAAGGGCTGATGCAGAAAAACTTAAGGTAAGGTGCTACCATCATGTTCACAATTATTGCAATCAAATGAAAGAATTTATTCCTACTGGTTATAAGATTACCTGAACACCCTTTTAAAAATAAAAATAAAATAAAATAGTGGTACATTTGTGCTGTGGGAAACTCAAAACATTTTGATTGGCATAAGCATTGCAGGGCTGAGAATTGCAGTAATATATAAGTTTTAGTTTTTTTAATGAAAGATATATTAATTAACGATATATTAAATAACGATGTAATAATTGTACAGCAGACTGTGAAGTATGGTGCATCTAAATACTTTAACAAGTTTTGATTGTTTTATAAGTGCCCAATTTTAATTTACTCTTGCTCTCTCCCTCCTGACAAATGCTTCTCTACTTCTATGGAAAGTAATTGGGATTATTGGAATTCTTTAGAAACTTGTTGCAAGATTTCCTCAGAAGTAAATTATGGAACTAGTCCCTTTTAGCTCTCTTTACACTTTTGCGAGAAAAAATATGCACACCAGACAGAATGAGCATAGTTCACCAGAGGTTATGATTAGAACAGCATTATATAAAGGATATTCAGATAACAAGGGACCAAATACAGCATCAATGAGGTCATTGAGCATCTTTGTTCAGAAATTAATGAGTTTTTTAATAAAGTAGAATGTGCTCCCTTATTATGATGACCTAATGAGTCACTTAATATGTGGGAAAGTCTGAGGTCGAGCTCTGCCTGCACCTGCAGCATTAAAATGTTGCTGTGGCTTGGAAATTTCCACGTTTGATGTTAATCAACCACCCAGTGTTTGCATTCAGAAAAGTATGAATGTTTAATTACCATAAAATGCAATCACCATTTCTTGCAGACAATGAATGGCACATAGAGCTTATTGAGGTTATCAAAAAGGGACCAGTGGTCAATTGGGTCAATGATTTGAATTGTTTGACAGACCTACAGAAACAAACAAAGTTCAAAAATCCCAAGTAAATTTGAGAAGTTTGCCACAGAATCTGTTAGAAAGAACTGTCATAACTAATTGAAGTTAACAAAGAAACCTTGGTGATCAAAAGTTCAAGTTCAAGCTGTAGAGTTAATTTGGATTTGCACGTCTTTGTTCTAAGTTTCTCATGAAGCATGATCTGATTACAAGGGTGAACAGTTGCATCAGGGCAATATATGCATATTTGTCTAACAAAGGTGAAATTATTTTTTAAGGTCCAAGTTACTGATACCAACCGAAGGCTTCAAGATGCTGGAAAAGAGGTGAGATAATGGTGCTTCCTATATATTTAATGAGCACTCATAGGAAACTAAATATGTACATAATTTAATTTTGTGATATGTTTGAAAATGCCCAAGGTGATAGCTCAAACAGAGGAAATCATCCAGTGTAGACTTCAGCAGAGGAATATTACAACAGTCGTGGAAAAGCTTCAGTTGTGTCTTCCAGGTAAGTAACAACAATGTAAACAACACTAGTAAAATGTGTACATTTTAACAGGATTAACATCTGTTAATATAAATATTATATTGTGATATATATAAATATCTGATTGTGATATTTTTAAAAGGAAGGATCATTACAATCTTAATTTGGATGTTTCTACTGAGATACAGTGTAGCTATTCCCATTTGTATATTCATTAAGAGACCATGGATGAAAAGGGTAATGATGGTAAAAATAACTTCATCATATAGTTCAGGGGTCTCCAAACCCAGGCCCGGGTGCCAGATGCGGCCCGCGGAGAGCTTCTGTCCGGCCCACGGCCAACCTTTGATCCCCTGAGAGCCTCTGGCCCAGTTGACCAAACACAACCAGAGTTGTGCTTGTGGGGCGGGGAAATGGGGGTCCATTTAAGTGTGTGTGCTTTATTATTGGTTGTGTTGGTGCTTGGAGAAATCCTGGACATCTGAGCCCATTCATTCATTCAAGTTCCATCTCTAATGTATTTATTTAAATTTTATATTTAATTCTTTTTTCCAGCCCTCTACACTGTGCCAGATATTTGATGTGGCCCTTCGGCCGAAAAATTTAGAGACCACTGATATAGTTGAATGTCATTTTTATCTTAATTTACTGATAGCTGAAATTAGCAATATCCTAGAGAAATTAAAATTTTCTACCTTCCTTTGTTTTTCCCCTAAGCATTTCTGGTTAGAAAATAAGAACATAAGAACAGCCCCACTGGATCAGGCCATAGGCCCATCTAGTCCAGCTTCCTGTATCTCCCAGCAGCCCACCAAATGCCCCAGGGAGCACACCAGATAACAAGAGACCTCATCCTGGTGCCCTCCCTTGCATCTGGCATTCTGCCATAGCCCATTTCTAAAATCAGGAGGTTGCACATACACATCATGACTTGTAACCTGTAATGGATTTTTCCTCCAGAAACTTGTTCAGTCCCCTTTTAAAGGCATCCAGGCCAGGCGCCATCACCACATCCTGTGGCAAGGAGTTCCACAGACCAACCACACGCCGAGTAAAGAAATATTTTCTTTTATCTGTTCTAACTCTCCCAACACTCAATTTTAGTTGATGTCCCCTGGTTCTGGTGTTATGTGAGAGTGTAAAGAGCATCTCTCTGTTCACTCTGTCCATCCCCTGCATAATTATTTTAGTTTGCTACTGAAGCATTGTGCGTTGCCCTTTTGAACATGCCAGGTTTTCCCACGTGGTTCACGCTGGTTACAAGAACTGTTCTGGCAGATGTCAATGACCTTTTTTTGTTGTGTGTGTCATGTAACTTGCAAAGATTACAGTAGGTGGTACTGTTGGCTTACTAAATATTATTTCTGCTATCTAACAATATACAGAAAAATTTCAGGTAGCTGTGCTAGCTATTCCCCCCCCCTCCCAATGAACCAAATTTGGATAATACCTTTTTAAGGCACAACTAAAATATCACAAAGTGGTGAGTATGCTTTTGTGTTTTTCAGAATTTTTCTTCAGGCTGAATGTGAAGCAAAACAACAAGAGGAAACAGCTGTTAATCATGATGGAAAATTCCAGAGTGCAGTTGTGATGGTCTTGACATGGAGTGCAAGAGATTTTACACAGACTTACATTGATTAGTCTCTATAACATGCAAGGCCAGTTTCTGTTTGCACTTTAAGCTACTGGGACTTAACTTTTGGGATATTAGATGCTTTCCAACTGCTAGGTAATGCTGTCTGATTTGGTCTGTGTTGATTCTTTGTCCAGTGTACCACTTTAAATTCATCTTTAGTGTTGGTAAAGACTGCCACATTTCTCTTCTGCTGCCTACCTTGCAAGGGAACTCTGTGTTTCAATTAGTGCTGGAGACAGATCCAAGTAGATTCAATGTTTTCAAAAAAATAGAGCACTAGCCATCCTTGTTTCCTTGTGCCAGTGTCCCTGGTGCAGAATGGAATCTGTTTTGCATGTAGTGGAAGGCAATTGAACTTAGTCTGCATAAAACCTTTTGCACTCCATCTCAAGACTCACAAACCGCTGACTTGAGTGTTTTTTTATCATTCCTGTCTTCCAATTTTCCTTTTCTCTTGTTGTTTTGCTGAACATCCTGCCTAATGAAGAATCCTGAAGTGTCTGAACTACTACAAACACATATTTTGATTGATTCCAATAAAGGTCTTTCCTTACTTTTTGCCTTAACAGTGCATAGGAAAACCCTGAAATTTTTTGTGGTGTTCTTTTAAATCTGTCGTCATTTTCTCAGTTAAGCTGTTATGTAGAGGTAGATTCATCTTGCTGTTTTTTTACTTTTTCTGTTGCTCTCTCATTGTAAATTACCTGAAAGAAGAGTATACATATATGCACATAAACTTTGATAAACAGGCATGTGTTAAATGTTTTTGTGCTAGAACTTAGGAATATTGATATTTTCTTTTATACAGTTCTTGAAATGTACAGCAAACTTAAAGAGCAGATGAATGTAAAAAGGTAAGTAAACTTCTTTTTCACCAATGTATAACTTTTCTAATGAATGGGCTCATCTACTTGTCTTCTGTAATTACTGATGGGAATGGTAAAGACTCTTCTGCTCAAGGCATAATGAAACTTTGTCTGGTCTTATTGTGTTCTTTCCACGTCTTTGTTTCAGGCGTGTCATTACAAAAGAACAGATGTTATGAGAAAAATAAAGCATTTTCATGGATTTAATTATTTGACCTGAGAAATTAAACTTGATGTTAAAAAGCATGAAATTCAATGGAAACTTTTCTGTTGTATAGTATTTAGAATTTTTATTTGCTTTAGCATTTGCAAGCAAGCCTCTAATAACTGGTTGTCATACAAATGATGAATTCTACCCAGCTCACTAAGCAATAGTTTAATCCTTCAAAGCACATTTGAAACAAATGCATACTTAGGGGGAGAGAAAGGGAGTTATGATCCCTATATGTTTTTGTGTATTATTATTGCCTGTTAACCTGCTGAGAATGTAATGCAATCACTATAATTTTAACTCTTGTTTAGGTATATGCAGTAAAGTACATGTTTGGGCCTATCAATTATACCTGTGCATGAACAAAATCAAACTAATATGAGTAGATTTGGCAAGAGGCCACTTGGATATGTTATGAAGGCGAACTTCTTCAAATGCTGATTTGGTGCCCCTTAATATTTTACTTTTTGCTTGTAGATAATTTTCCTTTTTTTGCACAGGAAGTCTTTCTCTTTCCTTGTAAAGTATACAAACTGCACTAATGCTGATTTTTTTTTTTTTTGGTCTATGCTATTAATTAAAATAATAGAATAAAAGTGAGGAATTTATTTTTTCTCTGTCAGTATGGCTTTCCTGGCCAATTCCATCTTGTTTCTTTAAATAATAGAGGAAAAAGCAGTCACCCTTCTATGTTGTTGAGTACTCACTGAAATCAAAATAGGTACATTACAGCTCAGTTCTAACCAGTGCCAGTGCAACAGGGCCATGCGGCCCACACTGCATCCTATGCTGGCTAGGAGTAGGCAGAAAGATCTCCTCAAGGTAAGGTGACATTTGTTTCTTTACCCGAGTAAAGCCCCAACCTGTGCAAGGGGCTATTCAGATCTGTGCCAGCAAAATCGCTGGTGCAAATCTGACGAATCAGGAGGGGGAACATGAAGTTCCATGTATTTCAGACCCTGGATTATTCATATTGGCCCAAATCGGATTTTCTTTCATAACCAGGCTTGTGTAGAATCATCTGCTTTCCAGAGACAGAAAGAATCATCTACTTTCTTCCTTGCTGTTCTCTTCCCGGGCACCGCCATCTTGGGCAGTGTGTGATCTTGTGCGAATAGTACATGATCCAAGATGGCAGCACCTGGGAAGACAACCAGGGTCATCCCGCAACTCTTCTAAGAATATACTGCGTCTTCCTTTGGAACCGTGCCTCACAGTTTCGGAACCACTGATATGAGTAGAAGAGCATGTTGTTACACAGAACACTACTGAAAAAGTGCATCAAAAGTAATCTAGAACGTTCCTCTCTTTTTCCCTTGGCCAGAGTAAACTTCAAATTTATAGTAAAACAGGTAAAATGGACATTGCTTCTAGTAAACTGTGTCCTTGTGCTTTCATCAGGTAGTGCTTAAAGAGGATTCCAAGGAAGCTGCTGTCCTAAGCCCAACAGCATGAGTGTTAAAAGAAGAAAGGGTTTGTTCAGGGCCTAGAGTAAAAAAGGTTTCCCCAACTCCAGCATTTGAACATAAGAACAGCCCCACTGGATCAGGCCATAGGCCCATCTAGTCCAGCTTCCTGTATCTCACAGCGGCCCCACCAAATGCCCCAGGGAGCACACCAGATAACAAGAGACCTGCATCCTGGTGCCCTCCCTTGCATCTGACATAGCCCATTTCTAAAATCAGGAGGTTGCACATACACATCATGGCTTGTAACCCGTAATGAATTTTTCCTCCAGAAACTTGTCCAATCCCCTTTTAAAGGCATCCAGGCCAGATGCCATCACCACATCCTGTGGCAAGGAGTTCCACAGACCAACCACACGCCGAGTAAAGAAATATTTTCTTTTGTCTGTTCTAACTCTCCCAACACTCAATTTTAGTGGATGTCCCCTGGTTCTGGTGTTATGTGAGAGTGTAAAGAGCATCTCCCTATCCACTCTGTCCATCCCCTGCATAATTTTGTATGTCTCAATCATGTCCCACCTCAGGCGTCTCTTTTCTAGGCTGAAGAGGCCCAAACGCCGTAGCCTTTCCTCATAAGGAAGGTGCCCCAGCCCCGTAATCATCTTAGTTGCTCTCTTTTGCACCTTTTCCATTTCCACTATGTCTTTTTTGAGATGCGGCGACCACAACTAGACACAATACTCCAGGTGTGGCCTTACCATCGATTTGTACAACGGCATTATAATATTAGCTGTTTTGTTCTCAATACCTTTTCTAATGATCCCCAGTATAGAATTGGCCTTCTTTACTGCCGCACGTTGGGTCGACACTTTCATCGACTTGTCCACCACCACCCCAGGATCCTTCTCTTGATCTGTCACAGACAGCTCAAAATCCATTATCCTATGTGTGAAGTTTTTATTTTTTGCCCCAATGTGCATGACCTTACACTTATTGACATTGAAATGCATCTGCCATTTTGCTGCCCATTTTTCTGCCAGTTTGGAGAGATCCTTCTGGAGCTCCTCACAATCATGTCTGGTCTTCACCACTTGGAAAAGTTTGGTGTTGTCTGCAAACTTTGCCACCTCACTGCTCACTCCTGTCTCCAGGTCATTTATGAAGAGGTTGAAAAGCATCAGTCCCAGGACAGATCCTTGGGGCACACCACTTTTCACCTCCCTCCATTGTGAAAATTGCCCATTGACACCCACTCTCTGTTTCCTGGCCTTCAACCAGGTCTCAATCCAGGAGAGGACCTGCCCTCTAATTCTCTGACTGGAGTTTTTTCAGTAGCCTTTGGTGAGGGACCGTGTCGAACGCCTTCTGAAAGTCCAGATATATAATGTCCACGGGTTCTCCCGCATCCACATGCCTGTTGACCTATTCAAAGAATTCTAAAAGGTTTGTGAGGCAAGACTTACCCTTACAGAAGCCATGCTGATTCTCCCTCAGCAAGGCTTGTTCGTCTATGTGTTTTGAGATCCTATCCTTGATGAGGCATTTCACCATCTTACCCGGTATAGATGTTAGGCTGACTGGCCTATAGTTTCCTGGGTCCCCCACTTTCCCTTTTTAAAGATCGGCATGACATTTGCTATCCTCCAATCCTCTGGCACTGTGGCTGTTTTGAGGGACAAGTTGCATATTTTAGTCAAGAGATCAGCAACTTCATTCTTCAATTCCTTAATAACTCTAGGGTGGATGCCATCAGGGCCTGGTGACTTATTGATCTTTAATTTATCAATGAGGTCTGAAACATCTTCTAACCTCTATCTGACTTAATTCCTTGGTCAGGAGGGTCCGTTCTGGCAGCGGTATCTGCCTGAGGTCTTCTGCCGTGAAGACAGATGCAAAGAACTCATTCAATTTCTCTGCCATCTCTAAGTCTCCTTTTATTTCCCCTTTTCCTCCCACACCATCCAGAGGGCCAACTGCTTCTCTGGTGGGTTTCCTGCTTCTAACATATTTGAAGAAGCTTTTATTATTCCCCTTAATACTGCTGGCCATGTGTTCCTCATAGTCTCTCTTGGATTCCCGTATCACCTTCTTACATTTCTTTTGCACAGTTTGTTTCCTTTTATTCTCCTCATTAGGGCAAGACTTCCATTTACGGAAGAAAATTGAAGCTTTTGTAGATGTCAGTCTGAAGAAAATTTGGCCTGGGGAGAGAAGAAAAGTTGGATTTAGAGGTTCATTCCTACCTTCATCCTCTTTCTCACACCGATTCCCTCAACTTGAAGTGAGGTCATCTCCCTTACCCCAGTTTGTCCTTTGAGCCCCTCCTCTTACTTGCACAGCAATTTTTGGAATCTTTTAGACTATGCTACAGTTTGCTTGGTTTACATTCTAATGAATGGAAGGATTTTGTTTTTTAAAACAACTAATAATTGAGATTTTTTTCTCTTCTCAGATATTATTCTGCTTTAAAAACTATGGAACAACTAGAAAAAATATACTTTCCCAGAGTTATTCAATATCGGTTTTGTCAGATAATGATTGAAAACCTTCCAAAGCTTCGTGAAGAAATTAAAGAAATTTCCATGTCAGATCTTAAGGATTTCCTCGAGAGTATTCGGAAGCATTCAGATAAAATTGGTGAAACAGCAATGAAGCAGGTACGTTTGCTGAGACTAAGCACATTTGTAACTTAGTTTGGTATAACACAGCTAGTCAAAATCAGAATTTAGACTCCGTACTCTTTTAAATGATGAATGAGTAATGTAAGCACCTGCCCTGCACGCATAGTATTCTTTGCGTTATAGTTGTTTCACATGGATTCCTGATTTGTGCAGCCTTTCTTCCACATTTTTTAAGAGATAGGAATACCATGAGACAGCCTTGTGGAGAACCTGTGTTGTGTGATATTGCGCGAATGGGAGTGCACATACACATGTATTAGTTCTCTCCCATGTCAGAGCTTAATATATGAAAAGTAAGTTATGGCAAACTGCAAAGCAATTACTTGACATGCAAAATGTGGTTTTCTATGTCTTTGTTTTTCTTTTACTTTTCCAGTATGGAACTACTAGATCAGACTATAGCAGACTGACTTCCAATATGCGTTAGACAGAATGGCTGTAAAGTTGGGGGGAGGGAGCCATAGTGATTTCAAGCAGATAAGTTTTTTGGGAGGGAGGGTTACTGAAATCTCTTTCTGCCTGTCCTGCACCCCCTTTACAGATCTTCTCTGTTCTCCCAGTTGGGCTCTAAGACCTGCAAGAGCCAAGTTGAAGGGAGAAATGGCTTGGGTGAAGATAGGGATGGGAAAGAGAAGCTGTGGGAGAAGGAAGGTTTGAGCATTAATCCAATCCAATCCAAAACTTTTATTGGCATAATAGATAATACACAAAACCAAAAATATCTAGCAAATAACATAACAAAGCAAAACAGAACAGAACATAGCAAAAACTTGATGAAAATATTAACACCACTAAGATTTTTAAATAGATTCCAGCTGCTTACAACATCTCTACATGATAAGTTCAATATAATAAACTACACTCTTGGTCAACTCCTTATTAGTTCCTCTAGCATGCTTTGAATTTCCCAGGTGAGATGGAAAGGAGGGGGAAAAAAAGAGTTCAAATAATGCTGGCGAATATCGTGGTACCAGATACAACAAAACAGCATGTGCTGCAATGGTTCAACAGCCCCCAGCAAATGCACACACTCTCAACTCTGGGGCTAAACTACTAAATCTGCCAGTCAAGATATCAGAAGGTTTGACATTGCATCTAGCCCTGGCAAACACCCATCTATCGGAAGGGTAAAAATACAAGTAACCTGACCTCTTACCATAGAATAGAGGTGGCTAAAAGTATAAATGAGGGCATGTCTTGAGAACCGTTTCATAAAGAGCTTGCCTCTTCAGGTCCAGGAGCCTGGTTCTAAGTGTACCCAGCACTTGAGTCATGGGCAGTGAGCCCAGCAACTCTGGAGACAGTCCCATCATCCTTTTTTTTCTTATTGAACAGGGCTGAACCCAAGGGCAATACCAATTCTAAGAGTAGCACCTGGATTAGGCTATCCTGAGTCAAATAAAAACAAATTCGCACCCAGAATTTTAAAAATCTAATCCAAGCCAGGGCCTCCAATCTATGCTGACCCACTTCAAGTCATAAAGATGCATAGGGGAATTACTTCTCAGTTGCCCAATGGGAACTTCTAACATGGGAATCCCCTTCCACAAATGTCATTGTCCCTAGAAGAACCAGAGAATAGTGTCTTCAACTTCTTTAAGTTCCCTTAGTTTAAACTTCTTACAGTTTTAACTACCTGGTTTTGTATCTGTAGCCAGATGTAGCAGTATGACATGTATGCATATTAACTACATATGAGTGGCAAATGCCTTTTAGACAAGTAGAGGTTCTGTTCGCTGTCTGTCCAGGTTTGGTTGTCAGCTATGCACATTAAAGACCAGAGACCAAACTTGTGTTACTTGTATATATTCTGGAGCCTATTGTATAAGCAGCACTAGCTGTCACTGGGATTTTAGTGTCCCTTATATGACCCCCACCCCATATTGCATATTACTGCCCACCCCAGACCCTGTTGTCTACACCTGCCTATGCGTAGGAAATACCAGCAGAAAGCAAGCAACATTGGTACTTGGAGAGTTTGAGAGGCAGAAAGAAATGTACCATCCTCTGGGACATGTAGTCTCAAAAACTACAAGTTCTAGAAGTGTCCATGCTGTGCTTCATTATATAGCAGGGCCTAAATCAGGAGCTCAGTTCTGCTTGTTCCATTCTAATGCAGCTTCTGATTTGGGCTCCGAAAAATCTAATAAAATATTACAAGATATGGTTCCCTATAAAACAGTGAAATTGGCTAGCATAAATGTCTTCAAGCATGGTCTCAGTTCAGTTTATTGGCGTCCCAGTTCCCTTCTTCCATGGTGTCCTCTTCCTGGGCACCACCATCTTGAGTGGTAAGAACATAAGAACAGCCCCACTGGATCAGGCCATAGGCCCATCTAGTCCAGCTTCCTGTATCTCACAGCGGCCCACCAAATGCCCCAGGGAGCACACCAGATAACAAGAGACCTCATCCTGGTGCCCTCCCTTGCATCTGGCATTCTGACATAACCCATTTCTAAAATCAGGAGGTTGCGCATACACATCATGGCTTGTACCCCATAATGGATTTTTCCTCCAGAAACTTGTCCAATCCCCTTTTAAAGGCGTCTAGGCTAGACGCCAGCACCACATCCTGTGGCAAGGAGTTCCACAGACCGACCACACGCTGAGTAAAGAAATATTTTCTTTTGTCTGTCCTAACCCACCCAACACTCAATTTTAGTGGATGTCCCCTGGTTCTGGTGTTATGTGAGAGTGTAAAGAGCATCTCCCTATCCACTCTGTCCATCCCCTGCATAATTTTGTATGTCTCAATCATGTCCCACCTCAGGCGTCTCTTTTCTAGGCTGAAGAGGCCCAAACGCCGTAGCCTTTCCTCATAAGGAAGGTGCCCCAGCCCCGTAATCATCTTAGTCACTCTCTTTTGCACCTTTTCCATTTCTACTATGTCTTTTTTGAGATGCGGTGACAATCTCATGAGTATAGTGCATGATTCAAGATGGCAGCACTTGGGAAGAGTACTGGGGATGACACCCCGCGACTCCCCTATGAGTACCCCAGGGGCAATGGGCTTGGAGGCAGGTCAGCCGCTCCCTGATTTTAGGGTTCAGGGAAAGTGTTCCATTCTTGCCCAGTACTTAGACTCACTTGTGTGTTATAGTTGTTTCGGCGATCTAGATTGATCTTCTGCAATAACGTCTAGTTCTTCTCAGGTTATTTATTTTTATACACTCAGAATACTAAAAACTTTAATCTTCTGTGATGTTGCTGGATACAACTAGAAAGATGTGCCTGTCTTTTTCTGTCTTGGCCATGTTTTATGTTTTGTTTGCTTGAGACTATATGTAGATGAAACTTGAATGATTTTTTTCTATTCAATATATCTCTTGCTAAGGCACAGCAGCAGAAAACCTTTAATACTGCCCAGCAGAAGCAGAATAATCTAAACTATGGCAAGAATATGTACATAAGTAATGATGGAATTCCCGACCCAAAGGTTGAAATTGTTTCAAAGCAAACTCTTGAAGAAGAGGAAGAACATGAGGATGAGGTATTTCAGTCTCAAATGTTTATGCTTTATTTTTAATTCTTTAGTTGTCCATCTTGCACAACCTTAAAGGCACAGTCGTGGATAGGAGACTGTGAGATAGGATCCCAGGCTATGTTGTAGAGCTGAAACCCTCAGTTTAGATGGCGTGCAACACAATCCTAACTTGTGCGGGAAAAGGCGGGCCTGCGCTGTAGCTGGTGTGAGGTTCAGGTGCTTAGTGGCTCTGCCTGGGGTAAGAAGAATTGCTTCCCCTTACCCTGGGGAGAGCCACTGCAGCCCCAATGGGGCTACTTGGATCTGCGGCACCTCCAGAGATAGCGCAAATCCAAGCAGCCCGGGGCTGGCCCAGGCTGCCTGGGAATGGGGTTAGGATCTGGCATAACCACTGGATCCTGGCCCTGCTTGCTGCCTGCCTGCCCACAGTCCCACCTGTAGTTTGCCCTCCCCATGCCCTGGAACGCCTCCCCCCTGGTTCCTTCTTGCCCTCCCCAGACCCCTGTGTCGGCCCAGCTCAGTTGACACAACTCACCCTTTCCATGGGGCCCACGTTGGCACGGGGAGGCTGGCACAAGTTCGTGTTCCAACCTAACCTCACTTATGTTGGAGCGAAAGTGCTTTATGGCATTTTCATGATGATGATGGGGCTCTGCCCTTAGGATTACACCATTATTTTCTTTGCACAGCTCATGCCCATGTCATGTTACCACTTTTAAAACTCCCCTCAGTGGTAAAAGCTGTGTGGGATGGAGTTCTGGGTGGAAGCCGCTGTTCAGAGGAAATTGTTCCAACTTTTCCTTGGTCTCACAGAACTGTGTCTTAGTTCTTTGGCCATGATTTTTATCCCCTGATAAAACAGCAGAAAAAGACTTGAAAAACATCGTTCAGGTATTTGTTGGTTTGATTTGTAGTTGTGTTATGAATTGTTCCTTTTGGCTATTTTTACTCATGAAAAGAATAGTCAAAGCATGATCCTGGTTGCACACACTTTTGAAGATCAGCTCACTTTTTTAGGAATTCATGGAAACCTGGAAGTGAATTCTTGTGTTTTCAGAGACAATGCTTTCAGTTGCCGTTATTATCCCCTTTTCTTATTAAAAGCAGCCTGAATATTCATTTGTCTGGCCCTATTTCATTCTAAAGTGTATTGTTGGTGGTGGTTGCTGTATTTACCACCTTCTAACACTTTCCTGAACTTCTTTATAAAGCATAACTAATAGATTCTTGTCAGATTGTAAGTTCACCTGTACAGTTACCTTTGTAACATAACTGATCATATAGAGGTCTACCTGAGGCCTATAGTAATGGCCTTCTATCCAGTTTACTCATCTGAGTTTTAATACTAATGGGTTTATTTGGAAATGTTACAGTGCCTTTTCTTCCCTTTTCCTATAGGTTTTGACAGCTCATGATCTGGTAGATTTTTCTCCTGTTTATAGATGCTTGCATATTTATTCAGTTCTGGTACGTACATAATAATATTTTTGTCCTATTTTGCATTTCTCTCTCATTTGAAAGGCCCCCCACGCCCCCTCCAGAGGCAAGGGGAGCTGAGTTTCCCTCACCTCCATAAGCTCTTCTGAGCCCAGCAGAAGCCGTGCACGTCTGCCCACGGCCTCTGTGGGGCTCAGAATGACTATTACAAGTGGAAAAAAGTCACTTCCAGTTTTTCAGTAAAACCAGAAATGATGTTTTTATGGTTTTAAAAGGCATTTTGAAGGCCGGGGAAGCTAATGGTTTAACTGAAGCTTATTGAAGGGTTTGGTCAACAATCCACAAAAGAATAATTGTACCAAAGTTATTCAGTTGTTTGTTACTTAGTTCATAAAGAAGAGCAAAATCCAATTGAAGTTAAAAGTTCAATTGTAATTTCAGTGGGAGAGTAAAGATTGTTCTTAAACTTTTCCTATTTAACAATAGGAATTTAAAGTTTGAAACTTTTTGCAGGATAATGCCCAGATCTGTGTAAGTAAATTCATAAATGTGACAATTACGATGCTGGTATTGTCACCGTAAACTGAAAATTCCAAGTTTCAGAAGACAGAATTGTATGATGGGTCTCTTGGAATCCAGTTAAGAGATCAGATCACTGTTGGTATGTGCTCAGCAGAAACTCTTCACTGAATGGAAATGAGGAGTAGCAATCAATTCTGTAGCACATACTAATGCAGCAGTTCCCAGCCTGGAGGTTACAACTCCCCTGTTTCATGTTTTCAAAATCCCTCTTCCTTAAGAGAGGGCAGAGAGCTGTAGTGATGCCTGTCACTAAAAGGCACTATAATTTTCAGGGCACACCATCAAGTTTTTGAGAATTGACAAGGCATATTGTGCTGCTGGCAGGGGACTTACATCCCCTAAAGGCCCTACTAATAAATGACTCTCCCTCAAACTCCCGTGGCACACCTGTGTACCATTCATGACACGCCAAGGTGGTGTGGCACACCAGTTGAAAATCACTGCTATAGAGCTTGGATAGTTGATCAACTTTAATTCTATGTTTTAAAATCAATATTAATTATGCATTTTGAGAGAATCATCCATGCATATTGGATTTTCTTTTTCTTTTTTGCATTTTCTTACTATTGTACCCAATATACTTATTTAAATCTAGATCTACATAAAAAGGTAAGCTTAACTCTAGAGACTGAACTTGACCAGTTTAGGTTTTTTTAGATTCCACTTGCATGCAAATTAGGCTACATTTGGTATATAGATGAGTCAATTGTGGTTTTAAGTGGACAGATGGTTCTCTCTGAATGATTCATGATGAAAAATATAATCAAAACTTTCTTAGATAATTGTCATGTCTATTGAAGTGGCACAGTGCCTTTTCACTATTCTAAAAAAAGGCAATTGAAAAGAATGTACTCTGAAAAAAGAGTAATTAAATACTGCTTAGATTTTTCTTTTTTCTTTTAATTGCATCAGTTGCTGTAACTTGTATGGGAACTTTGACATTTCTTTGGCTTTCAGTATGAAGTCATAGTTCTAAAGAAAGATTATTGAAGGTGTTCTGAATCCACTATATATGTTGGAGTATAACACTTTATAGTCATTTAGAAAATATTGTTATATCCTAACCTTTTGTGTTGCTGGCTGGAGTGTTGCAATTACACAAGAGGTCCTTGCAGTAGTGCAGCACTTCTTCTGTTTTCAGAAGCGGCTTTTGATAATAGAGCAGTACCCTGCGGAGAGAGATTACCCTTAGAGTACATAATTCTACAATTAAAATAGAAGCATTTGCTTTTAATCTTCAAATCAGGAATGATGGCGAAGAGGGCATTTGTATTTTTGTCAAACCAAGTTTGTGTTACCTGCACCTGCCTTGCAAAGGCCAGCATTAAAAAAAAAAATTATGTTGTGTACTTTCAAAAAATAATCTGTATTGTGTCCCAATCACTTATTTACATCATAATAGGCATTAAATGGTTCTGTTTGGATAACTGTAACACAAAACACTTGCATGTTTAATTAAGTGCTAGTTATGCTAGTGAAATGCCTAACATTGACTGGTAGGATGCGTGTAGACTATGGCATTGTGGATTCTAGAGTCTAGAACAGGGGTCTCCAATGCATCCCGCGGCCAGCTTCTTGTCCCCTGAAAACCTCTGGCCCACTTGGCCAAACATGACTGGAACTATGCTCTGGTTGCATCTGGAAGGTGTTCAAGGGCCAGAGAGGTTGAATGAATGATCCCATTCATTCATTTATTCACTCATCTAGGTTCCATCTCTAATTTATTTTATTTAAAAAATTTTATATTTAAATTTTTTTTCCGGCCCTCAACACTGTGCCAGATATTTGATGCAGCCCTCTGGCCAAAACATTTGGAGACCCCTGGTCTAGAACACAAGTAGCTAACCCACAGCACACCATGTGTCACTTTTTATATATAGAAACTTGTCACTCCCAACTTATTTTGGACAGACATGCTTGGGTAGTTTTCCTGGCCCCATGTGATCTGCTGAGCCTCTGCTTGTATATCTTCACCCTGCCCCAGGCCTTGTAGCTCCCTTTCTAGGCTTTGTGCATCTTCGCCATGCACTCATAACCATGGAGCCCTGTGTTGGCCGGCATGGCCATGATAGGTAGTTTTGCATTTGCCTCTTAGGAAGTGTCCGTGTGCTGCAGGTTGACCGCCCCTGGTCTAGAATCTAGACTACCCTGAGGCTACTGGCACTTGTACAGTTCATCACCAGTGGGAATCCCTGTTCTTCCCAGGTTGATTTGGGTTGCTTTTTGCATTTCATCTTAGTATTCAACATAACTGATTGCAAACCAAGGCTGCCTTATCTGTTTAGTACTATCCTTAACTAGCATACTCCTTAACTTGTTGAGATAAATTTGAAAATTTTAATGGGACTAAAGAAGAAAGCAAGTAACAGAAGATTTGGTTGATCCCCCCCCATCTCTCACCATTTTAGCCCACTTGCCAATTAGTTTAGTTTTAAGATTCTTTTTCTTTCGGGAATTTCACCATAGGGGGTTTAACTTCTTTGAAATGATTTTTTTTTTTGAAAGCTACATTCATTGCAGCATCAGTTTAGTTCTGACTTATGAGACTATAAGTTCAGGCTCCGTACTGAGTAAGTAGGTCTTTTCCTCCTGCTGCCTCATGGAAACAGAACTTCTACTTGTTTTTGGGTGCACCTTTTTCAATAAATGCAAAATGTGCTATTATGGAGTAAAATATCTGCACAGAAATAGGTTTTTTCTTTTAAACAAAATGAGTGACTTCTGCTATGTATTTTTTTTTTTTAGGGTGATGCAGAGACATTTGAAAACTATTATAGAAAGCAGAGGAGGAAACAGGCAAGACTAGTATTACAGCCACAGTCAAACATGGTACGCAGTTGATTTTTAAAATGTAATTTGCTGATCTTGAATTTTTGCATACATATATAATTAACTTCACTGTTGTTATAATTAACTTCACTAAATATTTGTTTTTTTAAAGCATGAAACAGTGGAAGGCTACAGAAGATACTTCAGTCAAATTGTAGGGTAAGACCCATATTCTGGAAACTTATTGTGCTCCTAAGTTGTATAGCGTTAAGGACATTTTTTCTCATTGTAATATTCCAGTGTTGAGCTTGTGCAGTGTCAATTTGTAGGAATGTTATTTGTATCCTCATCATTTTATTGCTGCAGTATTAAGGGCATCTTGAAATGTTGCAAAATTTCAGGAAGGAGGGGCAGTGATCTGCATCTACTTCCCTTTCCCACCTCTAATGTCTAAAGATATCTTGAAACTCTGTGTTTGCCCACCAAGTGGAGCCTCCACCCCGTGCACACATGCACTCACAGAGCTGTTCTTAATATCCTTCTCTTCCCTGAATCCTCTAAATGACTACCACTGTAATATTAATGACTACCACTGTAAAAGAAAAAAAATCCCATGTTGTAGCTGTGCAAAGCTCATCTAAAATGTTTGTAACAGAAGTAATCCAGGTAGAAAATAAGATCACCAGACATACTATTGCAAAGAAAGTGAAAACTCAAAGACAGTTCACTTTGGCTCACATACAGAAGTTTTGATAGCAAAGTATAACCTTAAAATTATGCAGAAACTTTTGCCCCTCTTAGAGGTAAAGTTTGGACAATGTGTACACAATATCCAGTGACTTCCAGGTCTCTTTAGTTCTGCAGGTAAACTGACACGTAATAGACTGTAGTCAAGATTATGTAGTCCATATTTATCTTCTGTTAATAAAAAAATTATTTTTGAAGTACAGCATACATTGTTACACTGTAGCAGAGATTTTCAATCTTTTTCATCTCACGGCACACTGACAAGCCACTAAATTGTCAAGGCACACTATCAGGTTTTTGACAATTGACAGGGGACACCATACTGCCAGTGAGGGACTCACATTCCCCATTGGCCCTACTAATAAATGACCTTCTCCCAAATTCCTGTGGCACACCTGTGGACCACTCACGGCACACCAGTGTGTCACGGCACAGTGGTTGAAAATGGCTGCACTGTAGGTTTGGATAGGAAAAAAATTGATTTTGGGCTTTTATTTATTTTATATCATTTGCACCTAGAGCGTAGTAGGTAAATTGCTATATTAATTGATGCTGCAGCTCAGATATTATTTCCCAATCAAATGATAGAGGATGACTGGTTTTTTCTCAGGAATTGGTTTGTGTAATCCCTCTGGCAGAAAAACCATACATGAAGAAGGTTGCAGTATTCTGTGGGCTTTGACGAGTTCATATTAATTGCCACTTTAAGCCAATATGGAAAGAATTTCTTTGCTCTTTGTTACTTCTGTTTCCTGAGAATGACAAATATTCCACTGTTAACTCGTGTGTGTGTGTGTGTGTGTGTGTGTGTGTGTGTGTGTGTGTGCGTGTGCGCGCGTGCAGTTTTTTTGTAGTGGAAGATCACATTTTACATGTAACCCAAGGACTGATAACAAGAGCTTACACTGATGAACTTTGGAACATGGCACTTTCAAAGATTGTTGCTGTCCTTAGAACTCATTCAGTAAGTGAGAAAACCTTGTGCAGAAATCTTAAATTCATTTACTTAAGAATAGTATGGATGTGTTTAGAGGAAGGTTAATATCAAAGTGGAAAAAAAATGTAGGTCTACTATCACAATGAGGTTTTTTTTGTAATTAAAAATTGCTCAGATTTGGGGGACAGCCTGCTAAGCTTTTGTTTGTACCAGCAGTATCAGACTGTGAGCCACAGCCATAGGCTATCTGCATAATCCTCCACTGATTTACAACTCCCTGGGTCTTCCAAACTGTTCTCTTAGTCCAGCAGTTTAGAATATGCAGAGTTAATCTGCTGTTATTATTGCAACCCACCCTAATTAGTTTCAACTGGCCTCTTCATTAGATCAGATTGAATTAGTTTAGTGCTGAAAGCAGCACCAGGAAATAATTCCCAATTATCCTTCCAAAAACTCTGTTTCCAAAATAAACTTAACCAGCAGAGCCCTTAGAGCTGCTCTTTGGTATTTCCAAGGCATCATGTCTACACTGCAGTAGTTCCATATCCAAATATTTGGAACTGGGCCAGTGTTGTGAATTGGTTATATTTGAGTGACAGATTATTAATCACTATAAGGAATGTTGCTTAAATTTGCCCAACTGGATTATTTTCATGAATAAAATAGCTAGAATGGAATTTTATTGTGGCAACTTGTTTCTTTGGAAGTACATTTTACTTGTTCTGGTTAAATATATATACACTAAAGAATACTGTGCACTAAAGAATGCTGTGGCCTAGCTTAGATCATCATGGAAACTAGGTTTTAGGAATGGGGAGACAATATGTGATCTCTC
Source organism: Tiliqua scincoides (assembly GCF_035046505.1). Classification (NCBI taxonomy): domain Eukaryota; kingdom Metazoa; phylum Chordata; class Lepidosauria; order Squamata; family Scincidae; genus Tiliqua; species Tiliqua scincoides. The sequence goes on along the minus strand of NC_089823.1, from coordinate 163,196,695 downwards.
TCTTACGTCCCCTCTAGCCTTTTGCTGTTTTAGAAGATAGATTGAGGCTGAAAAATGCATGAGTAAGAGCTCTCTGTTGCATGCGGTTCTCCTGTATGCACAGTTGGGAAACGAAAGCAGGATGGTAGAAGCTTGTGTAGATTACTCTTCTTAGGGACCAGTCCTGTCCAACTTTCCAGACAACTGATGCAGTCACAAGGCAGCCCTGAGGAAAGGGAACAAATGTTCCCTTACTTTGAGGAGGTCTCCGTGACTGCCCTCCCACTGCAGGATGCAGCATATGCCCTTTTGGCATGGCTGCATCAGCGCTGGATAGGATTTGGCCATTAGTATGTCTTAATCTCTAGTCTCTTCTCTTCTTGCTCCCCTCCCTCCACCAGCTATTCACATATGGCTGAGGGAAAATGAACAGAGTTTTATTAGAGGACTATGGGCTAGGTCACCTTCATCCTGGCCCTACTCTCAACTTTGGCCTGCTAGGAAAAGTAGTTGCTGATCAGGGAGGAACCACCAGCTGGGTGTGATCATTGAAACGGAAAACGTTTTTTTTACTATTGGTTGAAATCAATTTCTTAAACAAAATCTTTGATTTTTTTCTTTTGTTTTTACTTTCAGTCCTATTGCACTGATCCTGATCTAGTTTTGGAGTTGAAGAACCTCATAGTTGTGTTTGCTGATACTTTGCAGGTTGGTGGTGTTATAGCAACTGAATTAACATTACTGGTTTTGCATATGCCCCTTAAGTGTCCACTTGCAACTCTTCTGTTGCCCAGCTAATTTTGATGAATTTAATGTTTGTTTCTAAAGTAAAATTAGGAAATGTATTAAGAATGTAACACTTCATACAGTATTCAAAATGTACGTATATCTGAAAACATAAAGTGTGAAGGCATAAAATGTGTGTTTGCAATAGCATGTATGATGCAAGTACAGTGGTCCCTCTTTATCACTGGGCTCAATGGATTTTGAAGGCACTTCCAGTTTGAGACAGTGGTTTCTGGTTGTGTGTGAAGGTTTTCTGAGGCAAGGGGAAACCTCACACGGCTTCCTCCACATCTCAGGAGGCCTCCCATATGCAATGCAAACAGGAAGTGACTGCCAGTCACATCCTGGAGGGTTCTGATAAGACACGGAGGCCACATGGGGCCTCCAGGTAAGTAATTGTAGTGCTGCTGCCCCCCATAGGTTTCATTATCCACAGAATTGGGTATCCATAGGGGATTCCTGGCAAGGATGGGAAAACCCAGCATGGCTTAAGTTGAGCTGCCAAGTCACCCCCCCCCCAACAACTCTACTCGAAAGAGTCATAATGGGGGCACTCCTCTGAGTCTCCGAGTCACCCCTTTAGTCACTCTAATGGACTCGAGTTGTGTCTCCCCCTTTAAATAGTGGAAAAAATGGGCAGCTGCTGGGAAGTGTGTGTGACGGAGCTCTCTTTACTCACTTGTCTGCTGTCCCTGCCCCTCTGTAAAGAGGGCAGGCAGGGTGGAAGGATGGTGAGAGAACTAGGACAGAAGTGGCAAGGGAGGAGGGTCACGAACAACAGCTGGGAGGCTTACCAGGATGACCTGATCTTTGGCAGCACTACTCAGAAGTAGTCCCTCTGTAGCTGGTCATTCAATGAGAGTCCCCCTCTCTCCCAAGTAACAATAAAGCCATGCTGTACGAAGTGTGATTGCTCCCCAACCTCCTCCCTCTCCCTGGGCTGAGTTGTCCCCTTTAAAAAGTCAACTGGGGCTGCTGCTGGTGTCTCTCTCTCTCTCTCTCTCTCTCTCTCTCTCTCTCTCTCTCTCTCTCGGAGTTCTCTTTGCTCACTCCCTGCTACCCCCTTTCATCTCTAAACAGGGTGGGAGGGTGTGGGAGGGACTGAGTGAGAGCTAGGACAGGAGCAGCAAGAGGGAGGAAAGTCAGGAGCAGCAGCTGGGAGGCTTACCAGGATGACCCAATCCTTAGCAGCCCTACTCATAAATAGTCCCATTTGTGCTGGCCATTCAATGAGGGTTGCCCCCTCTGCTGCTATGGCTGTCCTTCCTCAGCCAGTAGAAATATGAGAATGCCAATCCATTGTCCAATGATCATCCGTTCCTATTGGGGGGGGGAGGGGAAGAGAGCCCAGTCCCACCTCCCCCTCTTGCTTGCATTAACCCTTTCCTTCCTCCTGGCTGGAACTTCCTACTGTTAGCTGTTGGAACGCTGGCCCTATGAGGTTTTCCACGTGGCGAATACAGTAAGCAAGCATCCCCAGGAACAGGCAGATTCAAGTCAACATGGGTGGGAATGAGTGCCGAGTCAGGCGGGCCCTGACTCGAGTCTTTTTCAGAGTCTTCCACACAGATGACTCAAGAGTTATTGAGTTAGCAAAAATCACACATTTTTGCAGCTGGAGTCTAAGTCACCTGACTTGAGTTCCCAGCACTGGTTCCTGGAACAGATCCCTTGCAGATATCAATGAACCACTGTATGTTAATGGGGGGAGTGAATGGCTGCTGCTTTCTGCTGAGTGTATTCTAAATGGCAAATCCAGGGTCTGTGCCAAATATGAAAGGTCAGAAGTCATGTACTTTGCACCTTGACTTGTGTTGCTTCAACAAATATCGTAAAAATATTAGTTTTATTCTTAAAAGTAAATTATGACGTTATTGAACTAATGGCAATAACTAAAGTAGAATAAGACTTCTAGGGCATATAGTTACATTTTTCTTGCAAACTTTCTTTGAACTATCTTTTCATAATAAAAATAAAAGATTACGTTTTCTATGCAGCTTAACAATCTTTTACCCCAGTGGTATTCAGACTGGGGCGTTGCGATGCCCCAGTTTGAGGGCCCTGGCCTCTGCCCCCTGCAGGGGCAGGCGGGGAAGGCAGCAACGCAATCCCCAGGATCGCAAAACCGGAAGTGGACCGCGGAAATGGAGTGCTCTATTTTCACTTCCAAGTGACTGTGGACCCCTGCAGGCGCTCCTGCAGGGCTCCCCACACCCCGGGAAGGCTGCTGCAGGGACAGGTGAGTACAGCCAGTCCCTGCAGCCCCCCTGAGCGGTGTGATCCTGGGGATCGCGTTGCTGCCTTCCTGCTGCCTCCCTCCCTCCCCCACAAAGACTTAGTGGCTCTCAATCTCCCAGAGAGTTTGAGAACCACTGTTTTACCCTATACATTGAATTAAGATGATCAAAACTATGAGTCAATTTGTAAGAAATTTGCAGAGGTGATGCATTTTTTTTCTTAAGGAATTTTCATTGGCTTTTTGAAGCATTTTATGTAAATATTCACAAGGCATTTCACTGGAGAGATTGGGTTGTTCCTAAGCGTCTCTGTCAATATATGGATTTGGGCAGACATTTGAGAGGTTGGCAAGGGAGAGAAGACTGAGGAATAGGGTAGGGGTAGCATCTATTGAGGTAGTGATATTGGACAGGGGAGGAGAGCTTCTTTTGTTTTTGTTTGGGGTGAAAAAGCATTGTATGTGTTATGGGTGTTGCTGCATTTAGAGATAAGGTTGGTGATGACTTGCAGCAGGGCCTTTTGTGTTGTGGCTCTTAGTCTAAGGAACACATTCCTGTCTGAGGTTAGGACTGTGTCTTCTGTGCGACTGTTCTGAACCAGGCTTTTTGTTGACTTCTTTTTCTCTGCCTTGTTGCTCTTAATTATTGTTTTGTAACAATATTTCAATGTTAGCTGTTTTGTAGAAAGATGCCTAGGGTTTCCTATAGGGACAGAAAAGGTAGGATATACATGTTGTAAAATAATTTTTACTAACCAAAATGTTTGCTGCAAGCCTCCAGTCTTAAAATATTGCATGTTCCCGTATAATGATAACATCTTAAATATTTCTTATATTGTTCTCTTAGGGTTATGGTTTTCCTGTGAACAGACTCTTTGATCTCTTGTTTGAAATAAGAGACCAGTACAATGAAACACTACTTAAGAAATGGGCTGTATTGTTCAGGTTAGTATCACAAAATGAGAAGAATCTGGTTCAAAACTGATTACTTTTTTTAGTAGTTTTATATTTAAATATTTCCAAAATATCCAGAATAACAAACCCCACCACCGCATGGGACAAACACTAAAGAAGAAGATATTTGAATATTTTGGTTACCAGTGTTTCAGATACTATTTATATCCTGAAAGAGCAGTATTATAGAGAATCTCTTCTGACAATCATTGTAGAAGCAGGTGATGTCATGTTAGGGCAAAATGTTGGACAAATACCCTGTATCTCTGTGTATGCTGTGATGTGGTGCTGGACAGTGAACTCAACATCCTGGGGGATTCAGTTTAAATCCAAACAAGGTCCTAGCCCTTATAGCTACTTCAGTTGTAAAATGCCTGATCAAACCTTTGAAGGTTGCGGGTGAAAATGGACCAAGGCTTCTAGAAGGCATGATAACTTCAGTACCTTGCATTATGTCTTGCATATCTCCATAGCTTTCAGACATAGTCTGTCTAATATGAAGTAAGCAAAAACACAGATCTGTAAACACCTGTGCATGGGTTTTAGTTTGCAATATCTTCTGTATATACTCCCTACCTATTTTACTGTCATACATTTATGTGTGGCAGATTGCTGGTGAGATAATGCTGCCTTTTTGCTTCTCTGCAGTTCTTGTTGCTAGCAATTTTTGGGTCTTCCTGTCCTTGGGCATTGTGTAATAGCAATTAAAATGTTTATCAGCATTGTGTAACCCCAGCATTCCCTATATACTTAAGACTCCCATTGAAAATAGTGAGATGTAAAAATGCTAACTTTTGGCTAGAGTGGGCCTGTTTAGAACTGATCAGCAGCCCAAAATTATTATCTAGTGTGTGGAGCAGATCAAGGATGTACCTGACCTTCTGCACCAACAGGTATTCCATCCCCATCTAGGTGGTCCCAGACATTCAGTGTAAGCTTACACACACAAAAATCCAGTTCATCTACATTTCAATAAAGTGGTTGATTCTCTGGATATTTTCTAGGGAATTGGCCTTGTGATGTGCAACCTGAGTGTATTGGATTTTACATATGTACGCTAAACTTAGCATTGCTGTCCATTTGTAAAAAGAGGACAGGCACACGTTTGTTCTTTGCCATGGACCAGAGTGGCCTGAAAATTATTGTCCATACTGACCCATTGTTATATGTTCTGCACACATTAGTATTGCTTCCTAATTTGCTAATTTGAATTACATAGGGATATTTTTGAAGCAGATAATTACAGCCCAATACCCATATCAAATGAAGAGGAATACAAAATAGTGATTAGCAAGTTTCCCTTTCAAGATCCTGAACTTGATAAGGTAAGAGCATACTATATATTGCTTCTACAACCAGCAAAGAGTAAAAACTGAAACGGATAGGAAAGATTGCGTTGAAGCTCATTTTTTCCCCTGCAAGTCATGATTTTCTAGTTTATAAAGTTGCACTGAAGTTAGGTGGTTTGTAGGTAAATAATCTTTTAGCTGTTAAATAGGTAAAATGTTTTGTCATGGTATTCAAAAGTGTTCTTAAAGAAATAAATCATGATTCTGAAAATTTCTTCTTATAAATAAGGAGAAATTTTCAGAATCATGATTTATTTCTTTAAGAACACTCCTGAATACCACTTTTGAATAACAGTTTGCATGGTAGTAAATTAACCAACTATATTGGCTTCTACATGTTAATACAGTACTATCATATACTAGGATTGTCTGTACGATTTTCAGTATTTTTCCCTCTGAAGAGACTATTTGGGGCCAGTGCAGACATAATGCAGACATTGGGTATAGACTGCAGAATCATATACATGTTCTTTTCTCTTCAGCCCATCACCTCTTGTGTCTGAATTTCCTCCACCATCACCATTTACCATGGTAACATGTTACTCTTACAATTTAACAATGACACTCCACCTCTTATCTCTTGGACCTTAATCCTGGGCATTAAGTGAACAATATTCAATAATTTGATCACATAACTGGGAAGTACCTTAAAGAGTTTGTAAAACAAAATGAAAAACTTATTCCATAGTCATTTTTTGTCCATTTTTACAACTCAGAATATCTGATTGCCTCTTCATTTGACAGGAGGCCAATAATTAGAATTCTAGCTATTGGCAAATTTGAAATTCTGCAGCGTATTTAATATGAGGAATAGGTTGTTCTGAAAATCGTTGCACATCCAATTTCAGGTATGGCCTGTCTATCACTCTGCAAATGAGAATCTCCCCCATGGATCATAGGCATAGTCTAGCATAGGACCCTGATTTTTTTCTTCCCTGAGCTGCTTAGCTTAAATTGGTTTGAAATTTTGTGTAACATAGCATATACTGTTTCGTTTCCACAGCAGTGTTTTCCAAAGAAACTTCCGATGTCTCAATCAGTGCCTCAGATATACATCCAGGTTAAAGAATTCATTTATGCAAGCCTTAAGTTTTCAGAGTCACTTCATCGAAGGTGAGCACTTTCAAAAACATTGTGTATGTATAATCATGGAATGATTGCGCTGCCTGTGTTCCGAATAAGAGTGAACTGTAACTATGCTAAGAAACAAAGTGTTGTACGTCCTAATCATCAGGCATGTATAAGATTTTTTCATTATTGCTCCATTTGCTTTCTCTTATGATTGTAGAAATATGGTTTGTCTTTTGAATTTATTGCTAATAATTGTCTTTATTCAGGACTGAAATAAGTTCTATTCTAATGAGTCTCTCTATTTAGCATTGATTTTAAAAAAAATCTCTTCAACATCTTTATTTTTAATGACTTAAAAAATATTGAGAAATTTAGTGTCTGATAGATGAGCAAAATCAGTGCAAAAAAAGCTTTATATAATTGTGTTCATAGGTTTCCATTTTAGCTAGCCTTAAAAATATTTCTTGCTTTTGACTGATAAAATGTGTAGTTCCACTTTGCTTACTGAAATCTGGAAGCTATCTCCAGTTTGTCATCAAGCTGTGCGTTGTTGACAATTGTAAATTACTCTTCCTTCACACATACTGAATAAAGCCTCTTGGTTGCTGTGTCTAAACAGGAACTAATTAACCATGTACTCTTTCTAATTACACTATTAACAAACATAGAGCAAATTACACAAATGCATATATTTATTAGATTTTGTCAAATTGTTAACAAAACATAAGCTTAACTGAAGTTCTGTCTTGTTCATTAGCTGAACAATCTCCTACTTGGTTGCCCAGAAATGGATTGAAAGTGTGATTTGTTTTTTCTTGTATCAATGTGCCTACATAAATAATTCAGTTTCCATATTTTAAATCCATTATATAGCTCTCATCATGTTGACTCCAGAAAGCAGAAATTTGCACAACAAATTCGAGATAAAGATTAAGGGAACATAATAGTAAACATGGTCACTTTTTCATTGACAAAATGTTGTTGAATAGTGTCATTCTCAGATATTACAGATGTTTTACTAGCTTTTGGTGGATATTATATGCCTAGTATTGCAGTCCTTTTCATAGCTGAAGCATAACGGCGATAAAATCTCTTAGGGATAAAATCTCTGCTTTTTGGTTCATAACTTCAAGTTATTCCAGTATAATGAAGTTGTTACAGTACAATGTTGTGAAGTCATCGTACCACTGATATGTTGTTAGCCTAAGTACTATGCTGCATCTTCCAAATGAGATGCATGTGGCAGATCCTGTGTGTGTCTCTCTTCATGATCACCATCGTAACGAGACAGTTTGGATAAGGTGTGATCATCAACCATCATTCGAAGAACAAATCCAAAAACGATTGCAATGATTTGGCCATGTCTGCAGAATGAACATCAGCCAGCTGCCACACAAGCTCTTCTGGCAAGAGTGACCTCCCTGCTGGAGAGTTTAATGAGCAGCACCAAAAAAATGTGGCTCGAACACATTAAGGAAGACTTAAGGACCTAGCATTTGACCATTGACAAGTCACGAAATATTGCCAACAATCGCAGAGAGTGGAAGTGTGTCATGAATGAACCCCTGGCCATGGTGCCAGAGGATTGGAGGATAGCAAATGTCATACCAGTCTTTAAAAAGGGAAAGAGGGGGGACCCGGGAAACTATAGGCCAGTCAGCCTAACATCTATACTGGGTAAGATGGTGGAATGCCTCATCAAAGATAGAATCTCAAAACTCATAGACGAACAGGCCTTGCTGAGGGAGAATCATGATTGAGACCTACAAAATTATGCATGGGAAGGATAAAGTGGATAGAGAGATGGTCTTTACACTCTCACATAACACCAGAACCAGGGGACATCCACTAAAATTGAGTGTTGGGAGGGTTAGAACAGACAGTAGAAAATATTTCTTTACTCAGCGTGTGGTCGCTCTGTGGAATTCATTGCTGCAGGATGTGGTGACGGCATCTGGCCTGGATGCCTTTAATAGGGTATTGGACAAGTTTCTGGAGAAAAAATGCATTATGGGTTACAAGCCATGATGTGTATGTGCAAGCTCCTGATTTTAGAAATGGGCTATGTCAGAATGCCAGTGCAAGGGAGGGCACCAGGATGAGGTCTCTTGTTATCTGGTGTGCTCCCTGGGGCATTTGGTGGGCCGCTGTGAGATACAGGAAGCTGGACTAGATGGGCCTATGGCCTGATCCAGTGGGGCTGTTCTTATGTTCTTTTAAATGTCACATGGATCCTAGCAGCAACTACAGTAGCGTATTGGCTAAGAGGACAACTTGCTCTACAAGCACCAGCTAAGGACTGAAAAAGAAGACTATACTGCAATATTTATGATGCTGTAACAGGAAAAGAAAGAGAAGAGATGTAGATAAGGTGGCAAAAATTTGGAGAGTGGCTAGCTTTAGTTCAAATCATGTCCTGCCTTGTGCTGGCTTTTTTTTTATTTTTTAAAGGCCCAGGCTGATTGCTTCTCCCATATTTAGAGGACAGGAGTTGGACTAATACAGGAGCAGTCATGACGCACCGGTATATAAGCCCAGCTTAAAAAGCAACTTTTTATATCAAAATGTGCAGACAAGGGCAGATCACTCTGTCTGCATATGCCTGGAATAATGAGTACATGAATAGAAAGGTGTTTGACTTTGATTATCACATTAAACTGTCTGAGAAGAGAAGTATACATGTGGCTCTTCTCAGTCTTTTTCCCTTGTGAGGACCATAGTTGGAAATCAAACCTGGGATCACGTGTATGATAAAATTCATGCTATATGACTGAGCTGTGGTTCCAAATAGGACCCTTTTAGTTCTGGACTATATGGTTGGGATACTGAATGACAAAAGTGATGTATGTCATGGGCTATGCTGGTGATCCCAAACTTACCACCATTGCAACGCCCTCTGTACTGCAGACTCAGAGCTGGAAGTAATTGGCGATGATGTGGAATGCGAAGACATGTATGACATCACTGTCACTTCAGGGTTGCAAGACCCCGAAGTGATCCTGAAAATGGTAGTAAGAGACACAGGGCAGACTGGTGGGCTTTTTGAGCAGTGAAAACCTTATGCATGGAGCTCTACCTGCTGAGTGAAGCGTCTGCAACGTGGTCTACAGTGTCATGTTGTGGTGTTGCTGCCGAGTTGCTCAGGTAGCGAGCATCCCAATGCACTCCTGAACAGCCGCTGCACTGCCCCACAGAGCCGCACCTCACGGTCTGGATACTACTGGGCTAGTCCCATGGGAGATCTACAAAGATCTTAGGATCAGTCCCTCTGAATCTTCCTTGGAAATAATTGCCTTGTATGTTTCATTACATATGAAAAGATTGTGTTTTTTTCTGAGAACATATGGAATGTGTCAAGTAGAAATTCACCCTGACCTAATGGTTTTTAATATTCAGTTGTTAAAAAGTATTGCATTGTAGTAAAAAATGCAGTACTATAAACTTAATGGATTAACTCATACTAGAATTAGGAAGTATCTTCTGTTTTATTTTGAAATGTAATTTCAAACAACTATTTTGTCTATTTTAAACTGATAATGGGATTGTGTTATCTGTTCATTTTTTAAGTAATGATGCTAAGGCTTGTATTTTTAAAGATGTTCCATCCAGCATGGGTTGCATGTTGTCCTGAGTTACAATGAAAATATGCAGTACAGCTGCCCCTTGTTCTAGGCACAACTGACTTGCACTAATTCAACTTCATGAGGTTAGAAACCACTAAAAAAAACAAATAACCACTCAGAGAAAAGCTGTGGTTTAAATAGTGCAGGCAGTTCTTCCCATGATTCCATGTAACACAGGTCATGGTTCAGGATGTGGACTCACCTCCCTGCATTACAATCTCTGCACATGAACTGGAGGTTGTCCATGACTTTGTGTACCTTGGCTCAACGATCTCCGACACTCTTTCTCTTGATACCGAGCTAAACAAATGCATCGGTAAAGCAGCTACCACGTTTTCCAGACTCACAAAGAGAGTCTGGTCCAACAAGAAGCTGACGGAACATACCAAGATCCAGGTCTACAGAGCTTGCGTCCTGAGTACACTTCTGTACTGCAGCGAGTCATGGACTCTTCACTCACAACAGGAGAGGAAACTGAATGCTTTCCACATGCGCTGCCTCCGACGTATTCTCGGCATCACCTGGCAGGACAAAGTTCCAAATAACACAGTCCTGGAACGTGCTGGAATCCCTAGCATGTATGCACTACTGAAACAGAGACGCCTGCGTTGGCTCGGTCATGTTGTGAGAATGGATGATGGCCGGATCCCAAAGGATCTCCTCTATGGAGAACTCGTGCAAGGAAAGCGCCCTACAGGTAGACCACAGCTGCGATACAAGGACATCTGCAAGAGGGATCTGAAGGCCTTAGGAGTGGACCTCAACAAGTGGGAAACCCTGGCCTCTGAGCGGCCCGCTTGGAGGCAGGCTGTGCAACATGGCCTTTCCCAGTTTGAAGAGACACTTGGCCAACAGTCTGAGGCAAAGAGGCAAAGAAGGAAGACCCATAGCCAGGGAGACAGGCCAGGGACAGACTGCACTTGCTCCCAGTGTGGAAGGGATTGTCACTCCCGAATCGGCCTTTTCAGCCACACTAGACGCTGTTCCAGAACCACCTTTCAGAGCGCGATACCATAGTCTTTTGAGACTGAAGGTTGCCAACTACAAGAGTGTGAAATTGGAGAATGAAGTTGTTTTTCCCTCTGTCCAAACCTGTGTCTCAGAATTTTTAAAGAGACAGTATGTATATTCTAGATGTAAGGAATATTCAAGGAAATCTTGAATATACATGACTTCAACTTTACATGCTAACTGTGGAACATGCCCTTCATGTAAGATGAGGGGCAACTGTATTCTGATGGACTTCTTGTTCACTAAAGATACACTTTCTCTTGGTATACAGGCAGGTGTGTAATTCTTCATACTGTACCAATACACAAGGCAAAGATTAGTTCAGAAGCAGCCTTGAAAGAGGAGCAGTCGTCAAAGCCTGAATAGTTATTCTATCTTTTGTAACTTTAACTTTGTTTTTCAGTTCAACAGAAATAGATGATATGCTTAGAAAATCTACAAACTTGCTGCTGACTAGAACTTTAAGCAGTTGTTTACAGAACCTCATTAAAAAGCCTCACATAGGCTTGACAGAGGTAAGTGTACAGAAACAGAACACTATTAAATGTGCACTATTTTCCAGGAATCTCCAGACTTTTCAGCACAAGGGCCACATCATATATTTTACACATTTTTGTGGGCCAAAAAAAATCAGTTTTATAAATGAATGAATGAAATTTAAATGATTGAATAAGTTCACTCGGATCTTTTTTCTAATCAACATGATATGATTCAGAACAAAAGAGACGTGACATTTACAAAGAAACAATTCTATGCTTAAACTGCGAAATGATATATAGTGAGTAAAAATGTTAAACATTAGCAAATGCTCTGACCCAAAACAAACCAGTTGCTGCAGGCCAGATAAAATATTGTGGCAGGCCAGATATGGCCCCTGGGCTGTAGTTTAAAGACCCTGGTCTAGTTCACTGATTCTTTTTTTTCAAACTTTTTCCTGGAATTCCTATGGTTGCTCAAAAGATCAGTAAGAGAAAACAAGCTCCTTTAGAAGTTATTGCCAACACTGCCCAACACACACACACACAAAGAATTGTTCTGGTGCTTTAGAAGTTAGACCTGTTCTTGGATTTCTTTGGAGTGCTGATCCCAAAAATGGCATCAATTTGGCCATCAGTTCTAGCTTTGGAGATACGGCATACCCACTTTAGATGCTGATGTGCAGATGACCAGTTGAATCAGCATATAAGGTGTCTGTACTCCAAAACTAGAACTGATAGGGCAAAATTGATGCCATTTTTTGACTCTGAAATATATCTAAGTGTAATTCTAACTTTTAAGGCAACAAAACATGTGTTGGGCTGTGTAATCTTCCAGCCCAATCCTGTCCTTCCCGGTGCCCAGAGGAACAGTGGTGCCAAAATGGCAACTACTGCATCCCACAAGCACTGGGAAACCACTGGAGGTCTCCTCGGGGGAGGGGGACTTCCATGTCTTTCCCCTGAGGAAAGCCCCAGGCTCTGCAATGGGGCTTCTCACGTCTGCACCAGCTATTTTGCCAGTGCAGACTTGAAAACTTTGTGTCAGGCTTTTCAACTTGTCATGGAGGGATAGGATCTGGCGGAGCAGGTCTCTACAGGTCCTTCCCCCTCCTGGGCCGATTCCTTTCCTTTGTCCTGCCCTCCTTGCCCTAGAACGCCTCCCTCCGCCCCGAAAGCTCACACCACCATCCGGAGCTCTTACCCTGCTCTCAGCAGCATCCTTCTGGTGCTGGGCCCAGCGCTGACTACTGCTGGCCTGGCGTCAGCTCTTCTTCCTCTAAGGATGCTGTAAACATGCTTTATGGCACATTTGCGACATCCAGCACTGGCGCTAGAGCTCAGCACCTGCACTATGGCCCATTTGGATTGGGTCCTTAGCCTCCAATGTGCAGCCATAGGGGTGTTTTTTAAAATATGTTGAGGTCTGACATAGCAGTGGCAAGACCTAACAGGCCAGTGATCACTAGAAACTCATGCATTATCATCTGATGATATTGCATTATCTGCGTCATGCAATATTTTGTAGCAGATACACAGGTCCTATGGTAGACAAGTCATTGTGGAAAGTGTTACCTCAAGGCAGAAAGCGTATTCATGATAGTAACCTGTTAAACTCTGGAAGTTTTTTTCCTGTGTTAGGAGCATTAATAACAAAGCTCCCCAGTTGTTAAGATCCTACTCGGAGACCCAACAGTCTGCAGGGAGACATGTGAAGACCTCTGGTCTGGTCATCTCTGGTATGGTGTACAACTTTGGAATATTTTCCTCCGTGAGACTTGCCTGACATTGAGTCTGATATCCTTTTGCTGTCATTTGAAGAAATTCTTATTTGCCCAGACTTTCTAGTACAGTGATTCCCAAATTGTGGGTTGGGACCCACTGGTGGGTCTTGATCTGATTTTTGGTGAGTCACCAAAGGTGATGGAAATGTGAGTATCTAATTGCCTCAAGCCATTATTTGCTTAATGTCGTCACTTTCTGCTTAATGATTCACTTCCAGCCTTCAGCAGACCCTAACTTCAGCCCTCTGTATGAAATGACTTTGACATCCCTGCGATAAGAGTGTCATTTTAAAAAATGGGTCCTAGCACTAAAATGTTTGGGAACCAATGTTCTAGTGTGTTCCATTTTTTATGGCATCTTTATCTGGCTTGTAGTTTTTCCATTGCTCTAGTTTGCCATTTTTACTCTCTTTTGTGGTATTTTTAAATTTACTGTCTTATAACATTGTGTAAACCACTTTGAGAGGCCCAGTCTAAAAAGTAGTACATAAATGACTCAAATAATAAGCATTATTAATAATCTTCCTTTTAAAACAGTCATCTGTACTCTATAATTAAATCAAAGTACATTGCAAATAAATGTTGCAAGAATTTTGTCTCTTTTTTTATAGTTGGTGCAAATCATCATAAACACAACACATTTGGAACAAGCATGTAAATATCTTGAAGACTTTATAACAAATATTACAAATATTTCCCAAGAAACTGTTCACACTGCAAGACTTTATGGTCTTTCAACATTTAAGGTACGTGAGAGGTTTTCATTTTAAAATATTAAAGTCCTTGTCTAAGGAGCCCCATCGTTCCAGGTAACTTATGCATTGATCCTGTAGGGTTATGAATGAATCCATTAATCAAAGAAATATGGTATGAAATGCTATTTAGGTTTGACAGGGAAAGGTCTCAAAAACATGTAAGAGAAACTGATGCTTTGATTAAAAAGTGTAATGTATTTTTCAGTTTATTTAAATGAATATGCAGTGTATTACTTGCATTTCTAGCTATTTGTTTTGGTAAGAGACTTGAAGATAAGAATAGGCCCTCAGTTTGGCTGTACTTGTCGTAAGAGGCGACTAAACAGCAACCGGGTAGATGGGACTCGTCAGCCTGGGAAGGCAGCTCATCTGAGAGAAGGAAAACTCTGATCCCAAACCTCCACTGCCTTGTGGCTACATCCAGTTATGGAAAAGGCTTCAGGAGTCAACCTCGAGGCAAAATCCGGAGCCGGAGTCCCTGAGGCAGTTCATGGCTGAACACAGTCACGTTCTGGCAACTCCTACAACGCCGCTGGAACCAACCGTATTGGCCTCTGCCTTTCCATTGGACCATTTCAGCGACGTGGAGAGGGGGAATTTGCTGCATGGGTAACAGCCTATCCTCCATACCTACTTTACCCAGGCTTCGCGCACTGGAGAGGACACTCTGTTCCAGAACCACCATTCAGAGCGTGACACCATAGTCTTCCGAGACTGAAGGATGCCAACATGATCCTGTATTCTCTATTTAGCACTGGGAATTGTTTTAATTTAGAAACTCTTCTGAGGTTTGGGGTCACATAGAGAGGCTTTAAAATCAAAACTTCATTAGGCAGTGTAGCTAATATTGTTATGCTCACACAGCCTTAGACACATTATGCTGTAAGTTAGACCTATTTTTGAGTATAGTTGGGTTGCTGAATCCAAAAATGGCATTGGTTTTTCCAAATTGGCTCTACTTTGGGGGGTATGGCATAGCCATATACTGATTCAAGCAGCTTTCTTGTTAGGAAGCTGACACCATGGCTTCATCACTAGGAAACATTTTGAATTGGCATATAAACCAATTGGGCAAAACAAATGCCATTTTTGGATTCAGCACTCCAAAAATATCCTAAATTTGTTCAAACATCCTTGGCAACTAAAAAAAAAAGATGGGTTTTTTTTGTAGTCCTGTATAACTGGTGTAGCATTGAAGATGTAGTGGTGGCTCCTTTTTGGAGGAGGGAATTTCAGCAGGTGCAGCTTGTCATCTGTGATATGACAAATTGCACCTGTTGATATTCCCTCTTCTGCACAATTGTTAAAGGTCCAGGAGCCCTAAAGTTGAAAGGTTGACCACCCTGGTTTAAACAAATCATGAAAGATGGGTCTCTCCCACTGTTTTTAAGCATGATATCTAAATCTGGAGCCGGCATATTCTTGTGATGACCATCCCCTTGCTTCTCACTCCTACCCCTGTACCTAGCAATCTCAGTAAGGCCTTGTTTATGTGCTTCCAGTGAACATTGGGTGGTTACTCCTGCAGATATATTGCTGGATGAAATGGATCTTTTGTCTACATCAGCAGGTAGCCCACTGAGATAACCTTAATCTGAGCCTTCCCACTCCAAAATGGGAATAGTGACCTATGTTAGAGGATGGTCATGAGGAAGAATGGGACTTTAATGTTAGGACTGTGATACAGAAGGGTGAATGCACACCTTTTTGAGCATTGTCTTCCCAGTGGCTACTTCTAAAGCGGTTGCTCTCACACATTTAGCTCAAGGACCAATTTTATAAAATGAGAATCTGTCAGGACCCACTGATAGTGATGTCATTACCAGAAGTGACATCATCAAGCAGGAAAATTTTTAACAATCCAAGGCTGCAGTCCTACCCACACTTACCCAGGAGTGAGTCCCATTGACTGTCATTGTTAAAAAAATATACATAGTAGCTTGTTAAAAGTACAGGTCTGTAACATTTCCCCAAATGAAGTCACATACCATGGTAGCATCAAGTCTAATATATTAAAAATAAAATAATTGAAATGAATGGAAATCCACCTGAAATTGGCTTGCAACCCATCTAGTGAGTCCCGACCCACAGTTCGAGAAACACTGCTCTAAAGAATTTTGAAACTGAATTTTAAGCTCCCTTTGAGTTTTAGCACATCTGGCCTCCTAAAATGATTAAAGTCAGATGTTTTAAAGTCATTCTGAGGATCCATGGGGCAGCTAACAAGAGATAAATTCTCCACATAATTTGTGTGTGTGACTGGTTGATAAATGCTCCTCTATAATGTAGCCCATAACTACTAGTTAAAATTTTATATAACAACTATCTTCTCCCTGTTGACATGCTGAAGATGGATATAGAAAATTCCGCAATGTATCTAGAATTGGGAGGTAATGGAGACTCTTCTTCTTTGTGACTAATGTGTGTGAGTTGGACTTCTAGTTTACAGCTGCACTGATGTACTCAATATATACATTTTTTCATATGAAACAGTAGATTAAGTGAACCCAGGTACAAGATGAGTTGATTATTATGATGGTATACATGTCATCACTTTCAAAATTTGGGTTGAATTTAATCTCTGCATAATCTCATTAACATTAATCCATGATACATTGTGTTCCATCCTAGGTAATGATGGCATCATATTTGAGAGAAAGCAAAACTCATGTATATTTGTGCCCAGCACCCTCAAAGTTACACCTACACACTTCAAACCTGATTATACATGTTAGTGATTAGCTAAGAATGCTTTATTATCAAAAGCATAACATTTTAAAGTGAAACATGTATGAAAGAACATTAGCCTTAATTTTTAATGTTGCTGGACTGTAGCTTTTAAACCAGTAATCTGTTGCTGGGATTATTGTCCTGGCCTCATATGCCAGCTGGGCTAAGAGGCACTTCGTAAAGTGTTGCTTCTCTTATAATTAGGAGGGGGAAGAGCAACTGTCCCTAAGTGGTTGTTTGCTGGTGTTTCGTTTTACCTTTTAAGATTGTGAACCCTTCTGGGACAGAAAACAATTTCTTTATTTTTGTTGGGATGTAAATTGACATTTTGGTTTGGTTTGGTTTACATACCAACAAACCACTTTGAATATTTTATTTTATTTTTTTTGCTGAAAAGTGGTATATAACTATAGCAAGTCCTCACTTAAAGGTGTTGATTGGTTCTTGGAAACTGCAACTTTAAGCAAAACAACTTATAATGAAACAAGTTTTACTGAAGGCTAATTGATATCTGTAAACAAGAGTTATGTTCCTACAGCATATTTCAAACCACAAAACATCACCAAACTTCTAAACAAATATCCAAAACACTTCCAATATTAAACATTGAAATAAATGTCAGCGTTCTAGGCTGTAGAAAACCCACGCAGACATGGGAAGAATGTGTCTCCACATAGACAGTGGCCCTAACCCAGAATTGATTTTTTTCTCAACTTTAAAACAAAATGACTTATGAAATGACTTTAAGTGAAGACTTGTCATATTCTTATTATTATTAATAATCTCATTCTTTACATTGACAACCTTATGGATTCTCTCCCTTAGTTCTGCACTACTGTTTTAAAGCCATAGTGCATTTGGGGTCAACACTAGGGCTAAGATGCATTCTCTGATCCATTGTTTGCACAAAATCTTCCTTCTGGTATAAATATCTCTTAAGTTGTTTAGGTGGGAGAAGTGTTTCTATATACTTCCCTCCCTAGCACTTTAGAGGCATTAAAAAAAATTAATTAGTAAGCTTTTCTCAAGGGAAGGGGGCTATGCCCAAACATATTTTCTTTCTGGCTTTAAAAACAGTGTCTTCTTCATTTGCCAGAGAAATATTTGCACTGAAATTAAAGCGTCTTTTATATGTTTGTATATTTTACACAGAAGCAAAATTATGTTGTTCAGGGCAAAAATACAATGGCAGAAGTATCTAACAAACGACAGAAAAATAAGACTGGAATGTGAAGAATTGCTGGTAGCCTAATCCTATGTATATTTACCTAGTCCTTCGTGTTCAGTGAGACTTACTTCCAAGTATATGTGCACAGAATTACAGTGTTGTGCTCATATAAAGAGGCTGATGCCAGCAGAAAATATCTTTGTTTTTTAATAGACTAGCTGACCTTCTTCCCCAGCCGATATTGTCTCACACGCTGCTTTTGAAACGCCTCTCTGTTTCTAAAGCAGTTTGCTATGTTACCCTATGTTTTGCGTAAAGCAAATTTATTGCACCTTTGGGATCATGGAACTGTGTTTTACCTGGCTATTAGATTTCAAGAGGCAACAATCTTTAATTAAATATTTTAGATAAAGATATTTATGGAATAATTATATAAAACCTTGTATGGATTCATCATTCATACTTTTTTGTTTTTACAAATGTGAAATGTTTTGTAACATGTTTAAGAAGGAGGCTTTAGTCAATTCCATAACTGTCATACAAGAACATTGAATTCCAAGTAATTACCTTATTGTGAATACACCCAAACCTGACAGGATTTCACAGACTGACTAAAACAGGATTATTCTTACTGAGAGTAGTTCTATTTGCTGGGCTCATATTTTGTAACTAAATGTGAAGCTAAACCTATTGAATTCCAATTTTCATCTCTGGCATCAAAGTTAAAGAAAGGTATAGGAGGATGAAGAGGTGTTCCAAGTATTTAACATTGTGTTCCTCTATATTCTTTGTTTGTGTCACTTTGAATTTTAGAACTAGGAAAGATGGCAAAAGTTAGGAATGAGTAGGTATAAGAAGGTTGATTTCCTTGTATACGCGTCCTTCTATGAGTGCTGTAATGCGACCTTGACGCCCATAGCTAGATAATATAGATCATGCTGAAGGATGAAATGTTTGCAAAACATCCAACTAAAATGGCTGCTTACTTTTCTAAATGGTTTTGCTGTTTCCAGAAATGCATGTAAATTTAAGATGTCGTGGTTGGCATCACAGAAAATCTGGAATTTCATGAGCTGTGAAGCAGGCCCCTTGAGAGAATTCATTGTTCAGAATCTCTTGCATGGAATTTATAATGTTGAAATTTGTTGCTGAGGCTGCAATCCTATGCACATTTCCTTGAGCATAAGCCTCACTGAACACAGTAGGACATATTTCTGGGTAAGCATGTTTAGGTTTGTGTTGCCCAATTACAATATGCTCAGGATTTTTCTAAGGTCCTGGTCTGGCATTTGAGAACTAACAGCCCAATCTTAACCTGCCCTGGAGCAGGCAGGCCAACTGGCCTGTGCTGCAACCAGAGCAGGGTTAGACCGGATTGCAGCGCTACTCAGAGTATGGGGAATTAATTCCATTTACCCCATGTTGTGCAGCAGCCGCTA
The DNA here is from genome assembly GCF_035046505.1 of Tiliqua scincoides. Taxonomy (NCBI): domain Eukaryota; kingdom Metazoa; phylum Chordata; class Lepidosauria; order Squamata; family Scincidae; genus Tiliqua; species Tiliqua scincoides. The sequence goes on along the minus strand of NC_089823.1, from coordinate 163,177,334 downwards.
CTATGAAGCTACTCGGATTTGCACCACCTGAATCGGTGTAAGGCCAGGCCGCTTGGGAGTGGTTAGGATTTGGTCTGAGTGCCAGATCCTGGTCCCGTCCCCTTCCTGGGTCTGGTCCACCCAAAGCCTGCCCTCCCCCAGCCCTGGAACACCAATGGAACGCCCTCCCCCAGCTCTTCCCAAACCATCATGCCGCCGGCTGGCTGCCAGCACAAACGTACCTTGGGCTGGCGCCATGAAGACTGGATTCGGCCTCAGAAGGCTGGTGCACCTCCGTACACCAGCCTGCTGACTCTCCTGGTGGTGCTGAAGTGCCTTATGGCACTTTTGCGATACCTGTAGGCCGACCCAAGAGACTTGTGAGAGCCTAAAGTGCCTTAGGATTGCTCTCTGAGTCATGAGACTTGCCAAAAATAGAAACTAGATGTTTCAGGCAAAACTATATCAGCACGATGCCTAGGATGGGGTACAACTCACACATGCACACCTGAATTCTTTGTAGCCATGTTTGCAGTGAAAGGATTAACTGCCTGTCCAGAGAAGAGCTGGATAACGTTGTCGGGTGGGGGGCAACTTTGTTTTGTGAGTTAGCTGTAATAAAGCATTGGGAGAGGGGGACATTTCATCAGGAGAAGGGTGCTTGTTTGTGCACAAATCCTAGAACTTACATGAAAACATGGACAATGAGGTCCCCTTCTATTCCTAAGTGGGCGGGAAAAGGCTAAAACTATGCTGTTATGTCTGAGTTACCTGTAGAAAGAACTAAAGACGGTAAACAATGTATTAATAGTTTTTCTAATTGATCTTGTTCTTTATTACAAAAATAAGCTCATCACTTTTATTTTGTATACTATAAAGGTTGTTCTCTAAATACATAAGATTGTAGTATAGTAGATCAGTGTTTCTCAAACTGTGGGTCGGGACCCACTAGATGGGTTATGAACCAATTTTAGGTGGGACCCCAGTCATTTCAATATTTTATTTTTAATATATTAGACTTGATGCTACCATGATATGTGACTGCATTTAGGGAAATGTTACAGACCTGTACTTTTAACAAGCTACTATGTATATTATTTTAACAATGATAGTCAATGGGATTTACTCCTGGGTAAGTGTGGGTAGGATTGCAGTTTAGGGTTGTTAAAAATTTTCCTGCTTGATGATGTCACTTCTGGTCATGACATCACTATCGGTGGGTCCTGATAGATTCTCATTCTAAAAAGTGGGTCCCGGTGCCAAATGTATGAGAAGCACTGCAGTAGAACAAAATAAATGTGTGAACAAACCATTCCTGTAGTTTAATGCATTTGGAGCAATGTTTTTTGCATTAAATTTTTTTACTTATATGTGCAGGCATCTTGACTCTAATAAGTAACATAATCATTTTCTATACATTGACTTAACTTTTTTCATTCTGAGTTTAAACAGTAGCATTAATGAGATCCTTCATATTGAACTATATGCACACATTATCTAATTATCTGTGGTCTCATGCTGTGACTGTCATTTGTGGTTTCTAAGCGCCTGGAAAAGAAATTCCAAAATTAACTGCTGACAAAGACCGCCAGGTTATAAGGGCATACCCTTTGAAGATTCTTTCTTCAGCCTGCACTCAATATTATTTAAACTTGTTATTTTTACCCCAAAGAATCACACCAATGCACATGCTTGACTTGTAATGGAAAATCCTTTTTTTATTAATCCTTGGGTACCTTTTTATGGAAATCTGAAAAAAAATTCTTCTGTCTCACCATCCTGCAGTTCAGGAGATGTACTTAATAGAGTATACTGGAGGCAAATTATCATCTTAGGAAATTTCTGAGAATTATTTTTTTTTTTTGCTATTCGATTTTTTAAAATTGTAATGTTCCCTAGCTTCTTAAAGTAAAATAGTTACAGACTATAGCCTTATTTGTTTGCCTTATGTTGTTAAATTATTGCAGAATCCCTCTTTAGTCCCTTGCTCATTGTTTCCTAGGATTATATCAATTAGATAAGGAAGTATTCTAACAATTCATCAGTAAACAGTGCTCTTATCAATAATCAACAGCAATAAAAATAAATATGCTTCCAAAACTGCAATGTGGCAGAAAAATTAATGCTAAATTAAAAGGAAATAATATTTTACATGTTTGTTTCATTTCACATGTTTTGTAATTTGTAAACTTAAAATATTCAATTGAGCTTCATTTCCGAATGTTTAGGGTATTATAGTACATTAACTTGCACTCCAAAAACAAGACCAAAGCTAAAAAGACCCAAAAGACAAAAAGCGGGTCCCTTGGCAACAATGATTTGCTTACCTTACTGGTGGTGGTAGTGTTGGTAACTTTTTTTTAAAAAACACTTTATAATTTGGATTAAAAATAGCTGTTAATTGTGTATGTTCTTTTGGCCCACAACTTATCTTTTATTGTAATGTGTTTCCAGAAATTAACTACAGAGTTGAAATGCTGTATATCACCTTTTTCCCAGGATGCAAGACATGCTGCTGAGGGGGAGATCTATACCAAACTTAACCAAAAGATCGATGAATTTATCCAGCTTGCTGACTATGATTGGACAATGACTGAACCAGATGGAAGAGCCAGTGGCTATTTAATGGATCTTATTAACTTCTTAAGAAGCACCTTTCAGGTTTTTACTCACTTACCTGTAAGTAATAAAAATACTGGTAGTTACAGAATGTTGGTAATTACTCTGTGCATGGAGTGTAAGGATACTTTGACATATGTGATAGGGTAGAAAAAAGCCCTTCTCTAGTGAGCTCTCCATGTCAGGATCAGTCATTACACTGATCTTTTTATCCATGGTGAAAAGAGCAAGAGCATGCTGGGCACTAGCATGCTCTGCTACCTTGTCCTTCCCATGTAAATTCTCATTCTCTTCCCTTGTCAGTGTTGGCAGTTGTATAGTGTTACATTTGTAGTCGCTTTAACCAGGATTAACTTTAACCAGCATTTATAAACCAGTTTTCCTGGCTTTATCAGTGGTTAGAAAATTTTAACTATGGTTTACATTTACCGTAGTTAGTGCCAGGGCCACCATAATGGTTATATCACAATCTAACAAAGACAGTGGGGAGGAGAAACAAATTTGTGCATGTGTTAGGGTTAAACTTGAGAGTCCGCGGCTCTTTCCCAGTTTCTTAACTGTGGTTAAACTGTTGCATTATATTGCGCTAGGCAATAGACAAAGCAGGTTACAGCAGCTCCTAGTCAAGTGCAGAGGTTCAAGGTTATGTGGCTACTTCAAGATCATATAGTTTCAGAGCAGGGGTGCACAAGCTGCACCTGCTAAAATTCTCTCACCTACACAATTGTGAAAGGTCCAGGATCCCTAAAGTTGAAAGTTTGCCCACCACTGTTTTAGAGTATAGTCAGTCTGTTGAAAGCACTCTTTCTCTCCTTTCGGTTGCATGAGTTAGCCATCTGGAAATGGCGACTTCATTGGCTTCAGTTCCCCAGTATTTTATGCTGCTTTGATAAGAGTCAGCCAGACCATACTGGACAGCACTTACTCCTGACACAGGAAAATCAAGTGGACTTGCTTTGTCTGTTTGAGGAGTGTGGTAAAATAAGGTTTGACATATGTGAAACATTTTATACACAAGGTAACTGATGTAATATATGGCAAGGCTTTTAAGAATCATTTAAAAAATGAACATTTGCTATTTAAAACTAGAAATGTTTTCTTGCTGTTCCAGGATGGTATGTTAGCATAACCTTTGAGAAGCATGGTGTGAAATTGCTACAACTCTTGTGAATCATTTGAAACTTCTCCCTCAAGCTCTTTCAGTTTTATTTTTAAAAACCATCTTGAATTCAGACTTGGTTAACTTTTTTTTTGAGATCAGGTCAGGTTTCTTTTGCTTCAAGTATATGGTATGTCTGTCTTATGTTCCGAGTATTGGTCTGGTGGGTTATTCATTAAGGAAGTGTTCAATTAATCATTTGGATGTGTGTTTCATTGAATACATTCCATAAGAGTGTTTCAAGACTAAAAATTAGGTCTAATCTCTGATCCACTCTCCTCTGGCACAACATTCTTTTCTGTGAAAGTACATATGCTAAATCTAGACACAAATGCATTGAGCTAAGAAACTCTTGAGGTTCATTACTACAAAGATTTATGACACACTATGGCACAAAACGTGTGTGTTGAATTTCCTCAGTGACTCTCATTTGGTCACATTTGCTGGTGTTAGACTTGATCCTATTTTAGGTCACCAAAGCCATACCTGCACCAAGAGTTTTATGCTAGGTGATACTTTCTTACTGGTGTGCTGATACATATTGAAACACAGCCAGTACGAGACATTGTTAGGACAAGGCATTTGTAAGGACTATAAACCATTAAAGCGCAAATCAGCTGATTTTCCCCCTCTTGGTGCAAACGACCTGACCAGTTTGAAGATGGTGTGTGCTTTCTCCAGTCTTGGTAAACCCTATATGCAGTAAGAGTGTGCTCCAGACTCCCTGTGATGGCTTAGGAGACTCTCTGGAATTTTGGTTCATATATCCCATTTGCTTCACCAGCTGTGTCCTTGCTTCTGTCCCTGAAACACTTATGGAATCCTCTTAGATCAAGTTGCCTGAGGACCACCATTCCCAGGCTCGAAGTGGCCCTGGATGGAACCTAATGATTTGCACTGCAGTGTGTACTTAATCAGCATGAGGCAGAATGCATGTAAGAATTCTGAGAAAACAAGTGTTGGCTGATTTTCCCAATGTATGATGTGACTGCAGCCTGTTTTGGACGATGTACAGAGTGTCCCAGTTGCCATCACCAAAGGTTTTCTATATAAGAAAAATATAGCCCCATGCCATGAGCCCTAATGTCTGAATAAATGGCTCCCTTGTCAATGGCTTATATGTTAGTGTGTGTATGCTCTCACTGACTGCAGGATTATTCTTAAGTATACACTCCATCCTAGTAGAGTAGAGGTAGGTGAGGGGGCAGGCAGTGTATTTTGGCTCTCCATTAGGGTTAACTTGTACCACCCCAAGGGTTAATTTAACTACCCGTAACTCCAAGGGCTAACTTATACCACCCCTGAAGTCTGCATAATATTTGGGGCTGGGAACAAAGTGTGGGATTATATACGATTTGGCATAAGGCTGCTCTGCCCATTTTATGTTCCCATCTTTTAGACTCTGCTAGCATAGTGGGGTCACTGGCATGGCAGTTCACCAGTGTATCTGCAAGTTAGACCAACCTATAGTATCTACATTAAGGTATACTGGATTATGGACTTTTACTGAATCCTAACACCCCCAGTACAGTAACAATGTCCTGGGAATGTAGGATTGCACCCTGAACTAAGTGGCTTGAAGTGCTTGGACAGCACTTTGCAAGTGGGAGTCTTTTTCCCATTTTCAACTATCCTCTCTATATGTTAAAAAAAAAGATAACACTTCACTTCAGGTGTGAAAGTATCTGAGAAAGTCACAGACTTAGAAGAAACAATACAGATAGAGTATGAGACTTATTTTTTACACTTAGTTGACTATTGGTGCAATTGTATGATGTCACCTAGACTTATTTTTTGTCTTGGCCACCTGGAATATGTATACATGTCATGTGTTAACTATAAAATACTTTTATTTTTATACTTTTATTAAAGCTGTGTTACGCGGGCACTTCTCCAGTGCGATCTCCATGTCCCTCTTGGTCCTCCAAATGGGTAGCTCCTCCCTCTCAGGATTGTCAGGCCAGAGTTTAAACTTCCTGAGGGGGAGGGACTGCCTGGACTTCCCCAGTCTGGCCTCAGCCTCTTGACCAAGCAGGTCAGAGTTGGGATCAGCTCTGCAGATTCCCCCCCCCCCCGGAGAAAGCGGGGAGGGGATTTTTACTTGTAAATACAAGTATCCTTATGACTGAAAGTTTCTACTCATGGCTGTTGGGTGTCCTCTGATTCATATATGTGTTTGTTCAACTTTGTTCCCCTAAAAGTTTGTTTTGTATTTTTATTTGTCTGTTTTGTCACTTGATTGTACAGCACAGTACTAATACAGGCATCTCCCCCCCCCCCCCGCTTGTATCTGAGCATCTGGTATTTACATTTCAGTTATCCACAGTTCTCTGTGGCGGCCCCCCCAGTGCACCCATTACCTTCCATTTTCTTTATTAACAAGCAGTCATGTTTATAGCTTTTACAGACACTACAAGAGAAAAATGATAAGCAGGCAGGCAGCCTGCATGCAAGGGGGACACAGTAAGAATGTTGACAGGAAGCAAAAACTGTCCTGCTTCCTGTTAACGTTTGCCCTTGTGTGCAGGCTACCTGTCTGCTTGTCACATTCCTCTTATAGCATCTCTAAAAGGAAGAAACAAAACAGCTTGTTAATGAAGAAAAAGGACTGTAATGGAGGTGGGGGGGTAGAGCATTACACTTATAGGGTTCCCTGGTTTCTGTATCCACGGGGGAGGGGGAGGCCTGAAACAGATCCCCATGGATACAGGGGATGCATGTATGTATAGATTTTTTTTAATGGGGCGAGAGAGAGAGAGAAAGCTGGCAATATTTTACATTCAAAACCAGCGTTTTTATTACTGTACTTCAGCAGTTCTCAAACTCGCAGGGAGTTTGAGGATTGCAGTAAATCCTTGCAGGGGAGCGGAGCAGGCAGCGACACAATCCTGAGGATCGTGTTGCTAAGGGGGGCGCAGGAACTGGCATGCACTTACCAGTCCCTGCTGCAGCCTCCCTGGGGTGCGGGGAGCCCTGCATGATCCTCCACAGGGCTCACCAACTTTCAGAAAGTGAAAGCGGAGCGATTGCGCTCCACTTCTGGTTTGCATTGCAAACCGGAGGTGGAGCACAATCATTCCGCTTTCACTTTCTAAGACACGGGGAGCCCTGCGGAGGGTTGCGCAGGGCTCCCCATACCTCCGGAAGGCTGCAGCAGGGACTGGTAGGTGCATGCCAGTCCCTGCATCCTCGTTAGTCACATGATCCTGGAGATTGCATCGCTGCCTTCCCCTGGCCCCGCCCCTTAAGGAGGCAGAGTCCAGGGCCTACAGGCTGGGACATTACCATGCCCCAGTTTGAGAAGCCCTGCTGTACTCTGTTGAAATTGAATAGGTGTGATATATAAAAATTCCTTCCTTTCTGTTTCTGAATAGTCACGAACTATTCCCTAAGCATATTTTATTTTAAAAAAGTACCTAAACAAAAGAAAGATAATGGCTATGATCCAGTCCTCCTGAATAGGAAGTGCTTCCATTTGTGCACAGAGTAAGAAATGCCTCTGGTGGTTGACACCTCCTGCCTTAGGGTACAGCTTCAAAGGGCACCAAACTTTGGAGAGTTTGGGGTTGCAGGGCTGTTGCTGGAAGGAGAGCCTAAACCCAAAAGTAATAGAGCTCATGTAGCAATTTGGGTCCTGCTTATAGAACTTGGAGCTGATCCATGCTATTGCATATGATCCAAACTATTTTCAGATATCTGCTGAGAAATACAGTTTGTGGAATACATTAATCAGCATTGTGTTTTGTATTTTGCAGTATTTCAGGATATCAGTTAATTTTTCAAAATGTAAATTTTACAACTGCAAATGAAATTCATTTGACTTGAGTCGCCTTATGCTATCAAGGCAGTTCAAATAATTTAAATCTCAAAATTTTTGCACCATTCATATCTTCTGGAAACTAAAGCATTTTGGCAAACTTTTATTTTTTCAAGAGGTTTCCCTTTTCCAACTACTATCAGAATGCAATTTGATGTTGACAGTACACTTTTAATTTTTTGTTTTGATTGCCTTACTGGTTTCCTTCTCAGAATAACAACAATGACCATGCAGCTATGTCGGTAAGTAGATGCAAGCTCAAGAAAAAGCATGCACATGGAAAACTTAAAACTATGAACTGCCTGCAGGCTTATTGCTTCGATACTGAGTGACTGATTTTAAAGTCCTCTATTTGGTTTGATCTGACTCACTACTAAGTTGTGTAGTTGCATGCAGAATCCAAGTTGAAGACTAACCTTGGTCTTTTTGGACATCAAGGCAGAAGGAACCTTTTAAATACTCATAGAAACATGATAGGTCATGCATTGCATCTGAAATGAGATCATTCAAAGGAGACCATAAGACCTCTTGGATGTGAGGTCAGGTGTCAAAATGCAACTATGGGATATGCATACGAAATAAGGTTAAAATGGCCAGATAGTGGCTGAGAATAAAGAGCTGGTGAAAGTTTCTTAGTCTCTTTCAAAAACATACTTTTTGAAGTTTGGCAAAAGTCTGCACCCAAATGTATTTCTTAGAAAAAGATGATTGATTGCTTTAAAAGATTCATGCCCCAATTATTTTCAGGTCATCAACTTATTTTAAAAAGTTTACTTTAGCTCAATACAAATATTTGCATTATAATGAATAATTATCACTTAAAAGTGATAATTATTCATTATAATGCAAATATAGATTTGCAAATATATAATGCAAATATAGATTTGCTTGTTATTGTACATTTTAAAATTGAGTTTGAAAACTTTAAGATTGATGCAGAATTGTGATCTACCTGCAGAATTGTGTTCTACCCATTTTCCCATATCAGAGATTTTTTTCCCACTTGATAAGTATTTTGTATAATATTGTACAAGAGAAAAAGGAAAGCCATATGCAACTATGGTCATATTGGGTTCTATATGTAATTCTATGCTAAAAATACAAATTTGAAAGAATTAAATCAATCATCCTCCACCACCCTTTTCTATCATGGCATCCATCATACTTAAAGCCATAACGAGCCAATGGTTAAGAGCAGTGCTTTTTTTGTAAAAAAAAAAATAGGTGCAGGAACTCACAACTTTTTATTTATTTATTTATTTATTTATAAACCATTTTTATACATGCGCGCGTGCACACACACACACACACACACACACACGTCCATCCCGTGTGAGCTCCCTGATAGCAAAAGCACTCCTGCCACAGCTGGAGTGAAACACCCCATTTTTTTTAGGTGGGGAGGTGCTCCATTGGGCTCTAGGAAACTCTCTCCATTGGGCTATAGGAAAGCCTATACAGTAGTTAAAGTGTTCAGAACAAATATATAAGGTCTTGAGCCCAGCTGGTGGCCATCAGTGCCTCAAGTGTTAGTTCCAAACACCTTGAGCCTAAGAGCTCTGGTGGCTCAGTGGCTAAACTGTAGATCTGTGAAGCCAGAGGCTTGGGGTTCAAATCCCACTGAAGAATTATATATATATATATATATAGGTTGGAAGGTGCTCCATGGCTGCAAAATATAAAGGTTGGTTGCTAGTTGCCAAAAGGGGGGCCAGTTGGGGCTGCAAAACTCCTCAAAGTTCAGTCCCAGGCAGGCTCTTTTTTGAACTTTTTTTTTTTTAAAGTCCCAGGTAGGACTTAACCCACAGCCTCCAGCAGGGGGCTCACTCCAGGAGCTTAACTGTGGGTTAAGTCCTAACTTGAACTTAACAAAAAAAAAGGTCAAAAAAGAGCCTGCCCGGGACTGAACTTTGAGGAGTTTTGCAGCCTCAACTGGCCCCCCTTTTGGCAACTAGCAACCAACCTTTATATTTTGCAGCCATGGAGCACCTTCCCACCTTAAAAAAAAAAAAAAAATTATTCTTCAGTGGGATTTGAACCCCAAGCCTCTGGCTTCACAGATCTACAGTTTAGCCACTGAGCCACCAGAGCTCTTAGGCTCAAGGTGTTTGGAACTGACACTTGAGGCACTGATGGCCACCAGCTGGGCTCAAGACCTTATATATTAGTTCTGAACACTTTGACAATAGGCTTTCCTATAGCCCAATGGAGAGAGTGCTGGGCTGTGGAGCACAAGGTTGGAGGTTCGAATCCCTCCCTAACCAGCAGTGCAGAGCGGGGTGGTGCAGGCAGGGGAAAAAAGGTGGGGGCAAGGAGGAGGGAAAAGAAGGGGGCGGGGTGGTGTAGGCAGGGGGGAAAAAAGGTGGGGGCAGAGAGGAGGGGGAAAAAAAGGTGCTGGTGCGTTCCATTACAAAAAAAGCCCTGGTTAAGAGACAAAGAAAAACACTTTAAGATGTTCTTGCAGAGTCACAAGGGATGTAAAGCTAATAAAAGAATGGATAATACAAAAGAAGTTTGTCAAAATGTGGTATGCAATAAGTCTGACTTTGTGGAGCAAAACATTGCAATGGCAGCCAGTACGTTTTTTCAACTGCTTCTTTATACCACTATTTTTGTTTTGCAAATTCACACATTACATACCTGCTCTATGAACAAAATAAAATTGTATTGTTTGAAACACTGAAGCAGTTATTTTAACACGCATTCCCCATCAAAGCATGTCACAGAAGCTAAAATTGATTGTTTTTCTTTAAAATTTAAAAATACGCATGTTTATATGTGGGCTATAGTATGAAACCCTGTATCTGGGGTAGCCACATATTTTATAGTACTGCCATTGTACCAATAAGTTGGTTGGAATAAATAAAATAAGACATGATTAGTGGTAAGAAATTGATGCCTGGAAATGGTTGCTTCCAATTTTTTTATTGATATTTCCATCCTAGCTTTTGAATTTTCAGTGTGCAGGAAAAAAAGGAATGTGTGTTATATGCTTCCTACTGAGAACAAGTGGAAGATTCATTCATTTTTCAGTATAACTGAAATTTATACTTTGAATACATATTCAGGTGCATCTATAAAACAGAAATACGCAGACACAAAGGAAAACACGCAAGCTTAATCCCATTCAGAGTCTAATCATATTAGTGGTAGTTTAAACTACACAACTGAGATGAGAAGAGATGGAGAATATTTGTGGTATTAACAGCAGTAAGATCCCACTTTTTTTTCTTAGCAGAAACAGACTTATTGACAATTGCACAATGAATTGACTCCTTCAGTGGACTGATACCATCATGTGGCAGCTTGGTGGTAAACTTACTTTAGAATACCTGTAACTATCTTCAAGGATCTACATACTGAATGCACTCTACCAAAAATGGTGCAGTTTAATCCCACTAACAAAGTATATAATTCCTTATGTAGTGTACTATATAATACACTATACACTATATAATTAGTATTTTAAATACTAATACTAGTGTATAGTATTTTTATATTCTATAGCAGTGGCCTCAAAAGTATGGCCCATGGCGCGCCTGCATAACTACCTCAGGCAAAACCTTACTATTCCACGCTGCAGAACCCATTCTTTATGCGCAGTCTTTGCAGAATCCCACCAGGCAGCTGCTTCACAGTACATCACCCCAGAAGGGTCTGTGCCCAAATTTCTATGGGAAAGCACCTGCCCAGCAAAACTCTCTGTAAAGATCAGGCGTGAAGAATGGAGACTGAAATTCGGAATGGTAAGGCTTTGCCACTGCTACACCGTGCCTGAGATTGTTGTGCAGGCACATTGGATCTGGCCTGTGGGCCAGAGTTTGGTGGCTCCTGTTCTATAGGCTTCACCAACCAAGTATATGATTTCAGTTCATTCACCATGGTGAATGGATAGACATCTGATTTCTCAAAAAGCAGCTTGCACTGATGCAAACCGCAGTACAAGGGCTAGGGGAATATTGTTAGTTTATCTGCTCTGTTGATGAGAACAAGAAATTAGTTTTTAGAGAGATTAGATTAGAATAAGAAAGAAGTTTTTATGCTGGACTTAAGAAATGGGTCTGCAACTTTTTTATTCATTTTTGCAACTTGAAGCTAAAACCAGTTTGATTTGTGAAGAACTAGTTGGTCCTATCTCAGAGCCGTAAACAGCTCTTGTGGGCCATTTGGTTGACTCTAAGGATTTGATTGTATGTGTTTGCTTTTAACTTAGAGTTCTTCAGAAATAAACCTCTCACAAAATATTGGTTGCTCTAATATTTTGTAGGGTGGAAGCAACAACTGAATTGCTGAAGGGCATGAAAGTGAACAACTGAGTTGCTGCTTTCATGTCCTATATAGTCCTATTCTTATGTGGTCTAGAACAGCTCTTAGATTTTTGATTATTCTGAAACATTGGGGATATATAATTTTCTCCTCAAATGCAATGCACAAAATGCAGTTGGCAAAAGGAAATTTTGGCAGGATGAAAGGCTCTGTAACTAATCCTTTGCAAGTTTATTTATATTCATAATACATATTCATAAACAATTCTTATTGAAATCAGATGGTTGTATGTAAGATCACAACCTGCGCCATAACTCTGAAAGTGTGCAAGCACATCTGACTGTGATGTGCTTGTATAAGACATTCTACTTTCTTTATTGCCTGGCAAACCAATTCTTCAATGCCTGACAGACTTAATTAACAACTTCTGTAAAATAGAAGACCTATAAGAAAACATTGGAAATATTTTCAGCATGCATTTTAATGAATCTGTTTTGTTTTGTCATCAAGCACACTTATAAGACTATTTCACAACTGTTGCATGTATTTTTATGAGAAGATGAAATTTAAGTCTTAATTCTTGGCATTTGTAAAAATACCTGAGTTAACCAACTCATACTAAAATATATGTGACTGAATTATCTTTTAGATTTAATGCATTGAAAATGGCTTCTACTAAATGCCATTAATATTGTTAAGCTTAATTATGAAGCTAGCCTTTTTTTAGATCCAACAGAAGTTGTGTTGTTCCCTGTTTTGCTTGGGGAACTGTGGATTGTGTTTTATTGTTCCTGTGATTGGCAGTAAAAGCCTTATTTCACAGCTTGCAGCGAGGAGCTATTGGCTAAAGGGTGGTGGCACTCTGCAAGCTATATTCAAAAAGTGTCAATCAAAAGCCCACGTAGATTACTTAGAGAAAGGGGTTTCTTACTGATTCTTCCAAATGTCGTCTCATGCTGTCCTTGATTGGCATAGCCTGGCAGGGAGGATGGATGAATCTGTCACCGGCTGGTTAATTGTGTTGCTGGTCTCAGTCTGACATCAGGTCTTTGACTCTTAAGTGGCTCAATACAAAACAAATTAGCAGATTGTAGTCATATTTCTCATTCTATATGCTTTGACTTTGTTGAATGCAGTCCATAAATCATATTGACTGACACCCTACTGAATGATGAAAGCTGCTTTTGAGACAGCTAGCATGGGTCTAGAAAGCAGCGCCGTGAAGGTGCCATGGAAGGATGCATATGGCTGACCCTTTGGGAATTTGCTAGAAGCCAAATGTCTCTTCACAGCAATTGTTCTTAAGAGAAAAGCTTTTGGATACTACAGAAAGGATTTAACATGTCAGCAGATTCTCTTTTACAGGCTCCTTTGAAATATAAGAAGTTTGTCTAAGGGTTTTCTCTTTTTACAAACTAGTATTTCAGCAAATGTTAGGGGTGGGTTAAATGTAGGTGCCTTTAACTTCTAGCAGATATTGTGCTTTTTTTAAACGGAAGCAGGTTTTTATTTCTTGAGTTCTGTGCTAGTCAAGTATAAATATGCTTAGTGGATGGAAGTAGGTTAACATGAGTAAAAATGTTAGAATCTGGGGGGGGGAGTACTCTGAATATTAAAATTAAAACATTTGCCCCTAGTTAAATTTACTTAATTGATGTAACATCCAACAATGATACAATGCTAATTATTATAGGTGACTCAACTGGACAATTTTTTCATTCACAACTGAAATGCTAATGTTTGTGAGTTCTTAAGCTTCCCTTTTAAAACGTGTTCAAAAGAAATGGAAAGCAATAGCATGGTGCCACAAACTGAACAATGAAATCTAGATGCAAGAGCTTGATTGATGAATGAGAACTAATAAATAATATTGGTTTAATATAATAAAATACAATTTTCTGTTTGTCAAGCTTGTACATTTTCAACTTGGAAGACCTATATTTTTGCAAAGTACTTAAAAAAAAAGTTTAGTAACTGACTAGTAAAAATAATTCTAGGTACCTATGACTTAAAGTTAAAGCTCAAATATTTACTTACTTTTTTTGTCTTGCTCAGAAATGAAATCTAGCAACTTCAAATAGCTGTAACGAGTTTCTTTTATCTCTTCTGCTTTTGCTTGACCATGACATGAGAGCAATAAGCCTGTAGTCCAAGTGCATAGTTGAAAGCAATTCTTTTAATTTTTTAGGGTGTCAGCATTTGTCTGTCATTTTTACAATAAAAAGCATTTAATTTATTTGTATGAAACCTAACTAAAAAAAAAGAAACCCATAGAAATCCCCTTTCATATCATGTATTGTAATCATTACCTTGTGCTTCAGTACCGTTTATATACCAGTTTTTAACAATTTAGGTTTGGTGTGAAATGGAATATTGTGTAGCAATATGATCCACTGTATATTTCATATAGGGTGCAATTGGATGTTATCGGCTTTAAAAAAATGCATTTGCCTGCTTACTATTGCATTACAGTAGGCAAAAAAGGGATGGGGATACATGGAGCTGATGTGATGGAACATTACATTAAACCAAAATGCAGTTGTTCTGTTAAATCAAAATGACATTTCCATTAAGTGTCTTGGATCTGCTGCATCATAATTAAATTAAGCTCATTGATTCCTCCCATCTCCCCCCTATGCTTTGTTTTCAATTCATTTTGATATTGTTCTGTTTGGGGAATAGTATTGCACACCTCCCAATGTAATTGCCACTGGGTTTGGGAGATGTTTTAAGCATGCTGACCATATTTTTATTTCTTATATTTGTTTGTTGACAGTTGGTGTGATCCTGTCAGTGTGTAGTTTCAAAAAAAGTTTCTGGATTTCTGACAAAGGACACCTATAGTAGAATAGATGTGTTGAAGTTGACTAAACTTCCAGATATATGAACAAGATGTTCTCTATAACATTTTATTTTTAAATCATTTGAGAAATGTTAGGGATAATTTTTCACAATGGTTTCTGTTTTATGCTTTTTGGTTTTAGCAATAGCTGAACATATGTAAGAACTGAGTGTGATACTTGCAAGAACTACTACTAAATTCAGTGTATTCATATGTCATGAATATCATAAACCATGTGAGCAAGTCAAGGACCAAAAGCCTAGACATGTCTACTCAGAAGTAAGTCCCATTGAATTCAGTGGCACTTACTCCCAGGTAAGCATGTATAGGATTGCAGTCACTATTGTCTGCTGTTAGGCATTGCTGTTTTCTGCTTCTGAATCTTAATGTTTTGTATATTACAGAATGTATGGTATGCAATTACTGGTGTCAATTATTTCTTTTTAAAAAAGCTTTAAAATGTATCTTATGCTTCTGAATTAGCTAAAGTTTTAAAAGCAGTGCATTATGTCTTCTAAAATATTGTAGCATCAGAAAGGAGGGACAGTCTGATATGCTAGACAAGTATAATCTGGCAACAATTGGCATGTGCTTATGTATTTCTTCAAATTAAATTTGAATTGATAACTTAGGTTGTGATCCGAATTTCCTTAATCAGAAATAGGTTTTTAAAATTAATGAGACTTGATTTCCCTAGAAATACATAGATTATGTTAGCAGGTTCCTAGTTAGGTCTGACTTGCTTTTGTTTAACCCCTGGCAATGGCAAGTATTGTGAATTATGCTGTAAACTCAATAGTGAAGGTGTATATCCATTTAAGACATTTATTTAGATTTTGAACAGCAGAGGGCTGCATATGACTCTAAAATCTTTTACAGAGTTCTCCCAAATATATGGTTAGTACACGGATACAAATGAAAGTGCCAGGTATTTAGGGGACCATTTGAATATTGAAACAGGAAATTTTTAGCATTCTAGAATGTTCAGATTAATGAAAATCCATACAGGTTGTGCGTTTTCTGTAGTCCTCGGCTATGTGATGCTCAGTGTGTGTAATACATTGATTTCAGTTGTGTTTTTTGCACCATGTTTGCAAATATTTTAAAATATATCACCTTGTTCATTTATGCTTTGTGAAAATATTTGTGCATTGGCCTAAGTATCCAAAGGAAGTTGCTGTTTTTATAAAAGAATTGACTTTTAAATAGATGGTAAAAAAGTTTTCCTTGTATTACTTTAACTTAGAAAATGTTGGTGAAATTGGCCTATTTTGATAAAGTGTACTTGCTTATTTTTATAATCTGTTACTTCTTTCAATAGGGAAAAGTGGCACAAACAGCTTGTATGTCAGCTTGCCAGCATCTGTCAACCTCCCTGATGCAAATGCTATTGGATAGTGACTTAAAACAAATAAGCATGGGAGCCATTCAGCAATTTAATTTGGACGTTATACAATGTGAATGTAAGTACGAGAAAGGTGACTGTGAAAGTAAAGAGAATCATTCTTCTTTATCAATCAATCAATCAATCAATCAATCAATCAATCAACAGTATTTATATACCGCTTTATTAGAGGTTGTGTTGATATTCAGCACCACTGAAATATTAGAATGACTGAATATGGAGAGCAGGTGGGAGAAGAAAATCTTTCCATGTGTCATTCAGCATTTCCTATAGTTGGATAACTTCTAGAAGTGTTGTTGTTTAATGTCTGGAGTAGAGGAAATGACTGAAAGATCTGTAAATATTCAATACTTGATCAATATTTATATCAGCAGTTTTTGGGTTGTGTACAGTTACCACAGTACTGCTAACATTTTGCACCCATTATTACATATTCCCTAGTAATTTAATTGCTGACATAGATAACACTAAGCATCAATCTGTAAATTAACACTCGAATGTTGAGCAACAGAAAGATAATGCGTTGTGTTTTTTTTATTTTTAACCTATTAACCAAGCTGCTTGAATCCCAGCACATAATTGAGTACGAAGAGTCAGATGAGATTAGGAGTCTACATTAAAGGATATCTAGGGTTTCTCTAGTTTTAATTTTGTTCTAGATTCCTTGATAGCCCACTACATAATGTCTTGCTCACCATGTTATAAGACTTGCCAAATGCGCTATTGCACTTACTCCATTCTATTTTGATAAGCAAGTTTTTTCCTTCCTTGACCATTTCTGGTCAAGCAGAGCAAATGAAGTGTCTGCCTAATTATTCATGTCTCCTGGAACATACGTTCAGAATAATTATACCAGTGGAAAAGTGGTTAAAAGGATTGGGGTAAGAGGACCTAAAGTAATCTAACTCTACCACTAGCTTATGATATATAGCTTTAAGTTTGACCAGACAAAATATTTTCTTAGAAGTAAATGTCATTGTTCCAGATGATTCTCTGAGCATGTGAAAGCAGAGGTTCACTTACACAACTATGCTTTTACAAAAGTGACTGATCCATTGCTAAGAGAGTAAAAGGGATTAGAAGTAGTTGATATTTTGAAAACAGATAAAATTCAAATCTTGTTGACCAAGTATTCAATTCAATTCAATTGACCAAGTATTCAATTCAATTGACCAAGAATTCAATTCAAACACATTCCGCCTTGCATAAGAGGAATGTCATACAGAAAAAGTCGAGAATGTGCTGAATATGCTTTGTCATAAACTCTGTATGGGTATATTCCATGAATTGCCATTCTGACTGTGAAATATGTCCTTGCTTATCACCCTCTTTTGGCTTTTATCTTTGATATTTTGGGTTAAATGGCTATAATTGTTATGTTTCCATTGTGCAAATCACTAAATGCCAGTATCTTCCTATTAGATGATTGTCTACTTGTTCGTCAGTCATTCAACAAATGTTTCCTGAAATTTTTATAAGGACTGCATGATGTCTTTGCTGCTCAGGGGCAGCTCTGGAACACATTTGATGGCATCGTCATCACTGAGCTTCAGAGCATTCTGACAGAAGCTTCATGGGACCCAGTTTCAGCTGCACAACTGCATAGCTTAGAGCAGGGGAGGGCAAACTTTCAACATCAGGGATCCTAGACCTTTAACAATTGTGTAGGAGAGAGAATTTCAGCAGGTGCAGCTTGTCATCTCACAGATGACAGAAATTTCCCCCTCTACACAATTGTTAAAGGTCCAGGAGCCCTAAGCTTGAAAGTTTGCCTACCCCTGGCTTAGAGGAAACAGGTATGTTGGATACCTGGATGTAATGCTGAGTTTCATGCGCTCTCTTGATTCAGAAAGGCTTCTGAATCCTTAACCTCTATTAAATTTCAGTCTAAATTCATTTTTATTGGTCAAAATTTATGGAACTCCTTGCCACAGAATGTAGTGATGGCACCTGGCCTAAATGCTTATAAATATCTGGATCCTTGCCTCAGTGCTTATAAAATGGAATTGGAAGGTTTATGGAGGAAAAGTCCTTCACAAGTTACAAGTCATGATGACTTCATACAGCCTCTGGGTTTTAGAGGTAGCCTGTTTCTGAATGCCAGACGCAAGGGAGTGGCAACAGGATACAACTTTCTTCTTGTGTTGTGTGTTTCTGGAGTCCTCTGACTGGACCACTGTGAGATGGAGGAAGCTGGACTAGATGTGTCCTTTGCTTGATCCAGCAAGTCTCTTCTTATATTCTTATAATCTTAATAAGCAGGATAAAGGAGTGCCAAAGTGATGCACCCCGTACGTTAAAATACAAGAGATCTGTTACTAGCTGCTTTAGGTGCCCATTCTGAAGGGTATAAACTGAATGAATGTGTGAACAAATATTAAAGAGCACACTCATAAGCTAGATGTTTCATTGAACATGTCATTTTGTCTCTTTATGTTGACAATAGCAATGGTGGGCTGTGATTCAGATCAGAACTATGATGCAGATGGGGGGAGTGGATTGTGTACGCTACTGGCACTTGCTAATACTGTGTGATGATACTCCACTTGTTACGTCATCACACTGTTGCTTAGTGCATCTGCACCACTCTGAATTAACAGATGACAGTTCCAGTATCAGTGGAAACGGTGATTTGCAGTGTTGCGCTAGTGCAACCAGATTTAGTTTGTCTTATGTATTGTATAGTGCATCATCAAACAACATCATTAATATTAAATATAATATTTATATAATATTTATATAATGCTCTTCAACAAAAAAGTTCATAAAGTAATTTACAAATGAAATGAAATAAATAGCACCTTGTCTCAAAAGGGTTCTTTTGCATCTAAAAAGATACCAAAAAAAACACCAGCAACAGTAGAAAAGACACTGTGCTGGAGAAGTAGGGAGTTTACCCCAATAAATAAGTATATAGCTCTATAAATTATATAATATATAAAATTTAGTCACCTTGCGACAGCAGAGTCAAAGATTTTCTTCTTGTGATGGGGTCAGGATTATTGTTATTTTAAAAAAGCGATATTTACTTTAAGGAATTTATCTCAGTTGTATCTTGGCAAGTCGGTTGAAAGCTGTCATACAAGCATTGAATTTGATTCCCTAGTTTTTTTTCTGAGTCAGTTTCTATTATGTAGCTACTTTTCATATCCATTCCAAGAATAAGAATTGATTGTTCTGGTGGAAGAATTATTCAAATCACAAACTTCTTAAAGCAGTCTATCTGGGTTGGATTCAAATATATCGTGCTTGAGCATAAAGAGAGTTCTGCTGATGGTAGATCCTTCCTGTTCTGCCAATTTCCTTCCTCCCATTTCAGCCCTCTGCATCCCATCTCACACTGTTCTGGTGGGTCCTGAGCAGATTCTCAAGAAAAGAGTTATGGGGGCTGCAGTGGAAAGGAGTTAGTCTCATGGTGTGAGGGATATTCTATTCACACTTACAGAACAAATGATTTTACAGAAGTATGGAAATACGTTAACACTTTTGGAACTGGTATTGTTCTTCGAGTTCTTTGAAATCTATTCAGCTGTAAGTTTAAAAAAAAGTTGTTGCAACCTCTAGATCAACTGTTTCCAAACTTTTTGGTCTCTGTATGCTTTATACTTCTAAACAGAGTCTTGGGGAGTCCCAGAGCGCTGAGTGGAGTGCCACGGAGTGCCCAGAGTGCCACGGAGTGGCAAAGCACTGAGCAGGTGGCAACTACTTATGGTGTGCTCCTGAAGGGGTCTTAGGATGGCCTGAGATGGGCTTCTAGGAGCATACTTTGAGAAACACTGCTCTAGATCTTGGAGTAAGATACAGAAATACCAGAAAGGAGTTCCTCTAAAAAGATACTGTAAAATATGTTCAGTGTTATGTCATTTGACTTTCTGTTTATGTAAATTTGTAGATATTATTTTAGTCGTTAAAAAAGCACTCAAGGCAACTCACAAAAACTTGATTTTGATTTTCCTTTATGCATATTATCTTGTTATCATGTTTCAGCAGTATCCCTTTTATTTTGGGAAATAAGTAGTCCTTGTGTTATTCTTCCAAGATTTTCAAAATGTCAGGTATCAAGCTGTGTATTCACATAATCTGCTGGACTACGTGTTTAGCCTGCCCTTCCTTCAAGGACAATGATTATGTGTCACTCTTAAAATGGCAATATTGTACTCCTGATTTTGGACTTTTGTTTAAAATAAAACTTTGTTATTGCTTTCTAACTTTACAGTGTTCGCCAGTTCTGAGCCTGTACCTGGATTCCATGGAGAAACCTTGCAGTTAGCATTCATTGACCTCAGACAAGTAAGATGTTTTACATTCCCATCAACTGTCACATTTTAACCTATCCAAAACCTTTCATTTGTAACCTGGAACCCAAATAGTTCTCTATGGTAGCATAAGATGTTGAAGATATTCTCTCTCTGAATATTTAGAGAGTTCTTGATTTTTCCCAGTTGTATTCTACACTGCTTTGCAGATTCCCCAGGCCCATAGGAGTAACCTGGAGAAGAGGGTTGAGGTGCTTCAGTGGGAGTGGGATTGGTACAGCCTGGGTGGATCCAAACAAAACCTACTTACTACTCCTAACCATAAATGAAGTGCTCAGTCTGCAGTACGTGAGTTAATAAACAGATTCTGCCCACTTTGGTTATGTCAGCATTGTAGAAGGTACACTACCAGCTACAGTTAAATTTGCTGTTCTGTCAAACTTATCTCTTGACACAGTTTTTTGAGGATAAATATATCAGCTATGTTAATACATCTGTGTTTCATCTGAAACAATTATTTCTAGCTCTATGCCAGTATCAGTTGAATGTATTATTTCTACTACCCTTCTTAACTGCAACTTTGTGAAGCAATTTTTCTTAACAGCTTCTACATTTCTCTCAAACAGTATCTAACATGTTTGCTATGTCGTCTTAACAGCTTCTAACTGCCACAGACAAATGGGCTTGTCTTGTAATTGAGTTATTACATAAAATAAGTTTTGCATATTTCAGAATTTTAACTGAAATTTAATTTGCGAGGTGTTCCTCAGCAAATAAATTGCACAGATTTCAAACGGAAAACAGTTTCTGTCTATTTCTGATTAAATCTCCCATATGGAGGTTGTAGAGGCGAAAACATTATTTTCCCATGCTGTACCATTGAAGTTCAGGATTAGATGAGCAACTTCTTGCTCTGTAATTGACACTATAGAACAATGGCATAATAGCACTAGTCATCTAAGGTTCAAGGGTAAGTGAGCAGGGAGCTATTCATCTAGCTCTGGAGCTCAGGATATGGGGGTGCAGGGGCACCACACAGATTTAGCAATTTATCCTTCTCTGTAATTCCTTGCAGGCGTACAACTTTTATATCCTAATAGCAAGCTTGGTAGTTTTGTGCCCGTCAGTAGGGCACTGAAATGACGCCACCCACAGATAAGATCAGGGTTTGTCATATTTGGGATGCCACACCTCTGTAGAAAAAAAACAGTTAGTAAATTTAAAAGAAAAGGGAAAAAGTATCCTGATAAGGATTGACCATCTAAGAATTTAGAATGTTGAAGGCAGTTGCGTGTCAGATTAAAAAAACAATAGGGGGAAGGGGTACATTTTGGCCTGCTCAAGCCTAACAGCTTATAGTATCCTTTAAGGGGCAATTAGGCCACACATCCCCCAAACCTAATTCCCATTTTCACCCCCAGCTAAGGATGCCATAAGCTTTTAAGTACTATGACCCCTTTGAAGATAAGACTCCTGGGGGGGATTTAATAAGGTCAGAGGAAAAACACTTCTGCTGATTCTAATTAGTCTTTCTCCCACCCAGCAGGATCCTTTCAGCTAGGAAGGGGAAGAGCTGCTAACAGCTTAAAGTAGTAGTAGTCGTGGTAAGCATTTGTATAGCGCTTTTTGAGTGTGCAAAGCGCTTCATATGTATTATCTTGATGTAATCCTTAAAACAACCTTGTCCCCATACTACAGCTTACTTAGGGTGACCTAGGCTATAATTCTCCTATAGAGGAAAGGGTGCATTCCTAAAAGTGAGTGTGCGCAGGTGATACTAGGATGCAGAGTTCAGTCAGGTCTTGTGTTCTTCTCAGTGTAGAAGTGCTCCCTTGCCCAGACCAGCCGTGCCTAGCAGGCTGAATGGTCACAGGTTATGCCCCTTAGGAAGCAAGTACTAGCTTAAAGTGATTTTTTTTGTCTTTTTGAGTGAAGAAAGCTCTCCCTTCAAATCTTTAATGAGACTCTCAACATCAGGGGGGAGAATTTTTACCTCGGAAACTGCTGCTGCAGTTAGAGGACTGTTAAGCTCCTACTTGGACACATTCCGCTCCTCAGTTTCTTGCCTGAGGGGTTTTTTCCAGCCTGTTCCATCAGGCGTGGAAGGCAGCAGGCCTAAGAAATCATGAGGCTGCTGGCCCATTCAGCTTTAATCGATGTGCCAATTCCTGGCTGGGGATGTGTTACCCCTTTGCGCCTCAACGCAGCGAGGTGGAGGATTCAGAATCTTGCATGTCTCCTGTTGGCCCACACTCCATGCTTTGGCACGTTGGGGGTAGGCTTAAAAGAAATCTCATGCCCAGCCTGTCCCACTCTCCGGAGCTTTGCCTGTTCTCCCCAGTGCTTGCTGGGGAGAGCCTTAAGGGTGCAATTTTATGGTTCCCTTGAAGCTTCCAGAGATGCCATAGTCAGCACACTTGAACTCCCTGCTTTCCTGTATACAGAGGCAAGTTCCCTTTCTCTATGACACGGGGGGGGGGGAGTGCTGGTTTGACTATCAGTGTTTCTCAAACTGTGGGTTGGGACCCACTAGGTGGGTCCCCTTTCGTTTCAATATTTTATTTTTAATATATTAGACTTCATGCTGCCATGATATGTGACTGCATTTGGAAAAATGTTAGACCTGTACTTTTAACAGCGTATATTCTTTTAACAGTCATAGTCAATGGGACTTACTCCTGGGTAAGTGTGGGTAGGATTGCAGCCTAGGATTGTTAACAATTTTCCTGTCTGATGATGTCACTTCCGGTCATGACATCACTTCTGGTGGGTCCTGACAGATTCTCATCCTAAAAAGTGGGTCCTGCTGCTAAATGCATGAGAACCACTGGATGCTATCACTCCACTTTCACTTTCGAAGCTGCGGGTTGCCCTGCAGAAGGTCACGCAGGGCTCCCCACACCCCTGGGAGGCTGCAGGAGGCTCAGATACGTGCAGCCAAGCCCCTACAGCCCCCTGAGTGGCGTTATCCTAGGGATCATGCCGCTGCCTTCCCCCAGCCCCCGCTGCTTCCCCTTCCTGCCCCGCAAGGACTTACAGTGGTTTTCAAACTCCTGGAGAGATTAAAATCCCCTTACTGTGAGTTGTGCTCTGGGTTGCACCAAACCTGCAGTGCATACAGCGCAAGCTAGGCTTGCACCATAAAGGGAAGTTACATGGATAATTTTCATTTGACTTTGAAAAACAAAAGGAAATAACAATTTAATGGAGGGAGAAGTTAATCAACAGCTCTTAACTATTATAGTAAAACAAAATCTTCAAGTTCAGAAGTTATGAATACCAGACACTGCAGACAAACTCAGGGATGGTTATCATCCTATTTTCTTTGTGGGCTTCCAGAGGCATTAAGCTATCGACCATTTAAAATGAAGCACTACACTAAATGAACCTGTAGTCTGATCCAGCAAGATAATTCTTATGGTTTTACATTCTTGACATTTCCTAGTACAGATCCAAGTTAAATGGTCTTGTTGGTCATTGAGTGGTCAATGGAAATGGTCAATATCATCAAATGTTGTATTGCTTCAGATTCTCTAAAGCCTTTGACACTTTCAACAGTGTGGCATCTCAGCATGCAGAGGGAACCTTGGCGGATTCTTAATGGACTTCAGATCAGTATTTCTTACTAATTTATGTATTAAAAGAGCGTCTTAGGTGGTGAACATTCCATCATTTCAAATGTAAAGTTTTTCTTATACACAATTGGTTGCATAATAATAGGGAAGAGGAGATGACCAGGCCAGAGGGAGCCTCTAACACTGTCTCCTATGAGTCCAGCACTTGAGTTTAATTATTATGGTATTTGTATTTTATGAACATTTTGTATGTTCCCTTGGGCATAAATTCTTTTAACAAATAAATAATAAAGTCATAGTCTGTTCAGTAGTGAATACTGTGGTTGAATTGTGGTTCAACCATTCAAGTATTGTGGTTGAATCCTTATGTATTTACACAGTTGTAAAATTGAAAGAATATAGTGTTCTACTGTATATTCATATAGTCATGAGTTATCAACCCATTTTTTAATGTGGTATGTCAATAAGACAGAATATAAATGATTTTGATGTGACTTTGAAAATGTTATTTAGCAGTACCAGCTTTAAAAGACATTTTTAGAATATAATCTTTAACATTTTTTAAAAAGACAAATAATGCTAGAGAATGTTTATACAGGAATCCTGGGATGAGCGGCAGGAATGAACATGTCAAAAAAACCTAGCAGTCGGTATTTGAGATGCACATTTTGCATTCTATCATGTGATGGAACTTCTGTTCTTATTATTATTTACAGAGCTAGCTGTCTATTTGACAATATTCAGGTTTCTCTTAAATATGAAATTTTCAATGTTGAATGTGGTGGGTGCACTATTATGCTTTGTCAAAGGTAGTCCATTCTAGGTAGTACATTTGAAATAATAGCTAATTTCATACAATTCATTTAACGCATTCTTTATTTTGTTTTTGGGTGTGAAATAAATCCATTCTCCACAATTTATATTGCATGCCTATTGAACATAAATTTGAATAACTTTTCTTCCCAGTCTTGCTAGCAGCTTATCCCACTGATCTAAATCCTTATAAAGAGTGACATTTTGCTTTTAGTAAGGATTTAGCACTTCCCCCCTTCTTTATTTATGATCCATTTCTTTCTTAATAGGGCAGATGACAGTTCTTTTCAAGAATACTTAGAAAGGCAACAGAGCCTTTTTCAGAAAGTTCTTATAAGAGGTCATGCTTCTGTTTTTTAGTTTGAATTCGATACTGTTTCGTGAATTGCAGGATATGAAAGATAAGGAAGTGGGTCCAATGGTCAGGTTTTACCTGCCCACCCGGACTGTGCCCCGGGGTCAAACTCCTGATATTTGCAGTTTGGTACAGAGGAGCTGATGACAGGTAGAGACTGATACAGGGGGGAAAACTTGAACCATATCAAAGCTAAAAGGCAAGAGAATTGGGACTCAGTGAGAGACTGTAGCTAAAAGATGGATCAGCAGGATTGCCCTCTTTTTAAAAAGTAGCTGACCTGTGAGCGAAAAGACTTTATCGTCCTGCCAATCACATGCTTACTAATGGAAGCCAGTTATCTCAACAAGAGCTTACTCCCTCTGTGTGATTTCATGCCAGTGTGCAAGATTAGCAGGAGCAGGGCAGTGTACATTGGTACTTTATATGCAACCAGTAACAAATATAGCACACTGTAGGGCTTGATTCAAAGCGTTGGCACTTTGAAGAAGTGTTCAGGGCTGTTTGACATGATTAAAAATTCCTATATGGAAAGCTCTTTTGTTTAGGAAATAGCATGTAACCTTTGTGTAAATTCACACACAAGTGATAGCACAAAATATGCAATAGTTCTGTGGTGTTTCTGTGGAGGAATTTTTTCACACTGGAAATGGTCCTCAGTCACTAGAAATTGGGACAAACACCCAAAAAGTGCAAATGCAAAGAGCTGCCTTTAAAAAGCCCTGAGAAATATGCTTCTCTGCTACAGTTCCTTTGTTAATGATTTAACTCTCTCTGTAGATGAATCTGAAGTACCAATGGGAGAAGCAGGAATTTGCAATATTTCACAGTATTACTGTAGCACAGTTGTCATTCCCATTTTAGACACATTCTCATAGAAGTTCATGTGTGAAATGTGCCTAAATGACCACCCAGGTATGTGTGTTTATCAAACTCTGGTTCCTTGAGTGCGACAGAACTGGCAAAGACGCATGTGAGTAGCTTTTCCTGGAGTGAAGGTCAGTTGATTAGTTAGCAGCCTTTTGATTGAAAAGCCTGAAATACCCAGGAATGACTGTCAGTGCTGGTAGTTGTGAGTCTACAGCTGGGTGTGAAAAGGGAGGAGCTGGTGTAATGGCTGTTTATGTTACATAGACACTGAAGCCAGGATGCTCAGGCAATATAGCTTTGTTTTTTTTCTGTAAGAAGGGGACATTGGGAGATTGTCATAGTTGGAAGGCCACAAACCCTCAGTCTAAATTTCCAGACCAGCAAAGCAATTTAGGAGGAAGAGTTGAACCCTTCTCTCTCTCTGTGAGTTTGTCTATTTTGGAAACAAATGTAGATTAAGAGCCCAATCCTATGGTCCGCGGCATGGCTCCGTGACACAGACCACAGTCGCAAACATGCTGTAAGGCACGTTTGCAGGGCTCACCGCCAGGCTCCCACCGGAGCTAGCCCAGCACAGGCTAGCTGGGCGGTCGCCCAGGTTCTGTGGCTTGGTGGTCTCCAGGACCGCCGGCTTGCAGAGTGGGAGGCGGGGGTGTGGCTGCGGGTGTAGGGAAGGTGTTCCAGGGAGACCGGGAAGCGTGCCAGGGTGTGGGCGGGAGGTGTGTCGGGGAAGGGGGAGAGGTGGATATGCGGAGCTGAGTTCCACAGGATCCAAGGCGCTTGTGGAGGGCTGCGCGCCCTACGCGAGCGCCTTTACTTTAGTGCCAACCTTTTGGTCAGTGCTAAAAAGAGTAGCGCCATTGTGGGGCTGCTTCCCTTACTCAGAGGAAGGGGACAAATGTCCCCTTCTCCCAAAGTGCATCCCATGGTAGCACCAGAGGTGCTGGATCCAGCGGCAGCCCTCCATGGAGCCGCTGAACCTGGGTGCTGCGGGCAGCTCAGGATTGGGCTATAAGTTACTAATCATGTCATTTCAAATATTTAAGGCTAATACTAGGAACAATTTCATTTTTTTCTGTAGCTGCCAGTAAACACCTCACCAGCTCTTTCTAAATGGTATCAGGTGCTGCTTATATTGAGTCAAGCAATTGGTTAATCTCGCTCAGTATTGTCAATACTGATTGGAAGTGATTCTCTAGAGTTTAAAATGGGAATATTTCTCTGCTCCACCTGGAGGTGCTGAGGATTGAACCTGGGACCTTCTGCATGCAAAGAAGATGCTTTTTTCACTGAGAGCCTACCCTTATAGATTCATCTGGTTAATAAAAATAAAAAAAATTTAAATGCTAGGGGTCCTGAAAAATAGCCATGATCAGGTCTGGCCCAAGACTTCCTGGGCACCTGAGATGGTGTGCCAAATGCTACCTCCCTTACTTGGCCTCTACCTCCCCACACACACCCTTGATTGGAAGAAAGGGGGAAGAGTGGAAGAGGAAAGATGAAGGTGAGCATAGTGGTAGGCTAGAGTCTCTCTTCCGTGCTTCCTCTGCTACTCCATACCTCTCTTCCTTTTTTAATAAAAAGAATGGAAGGAAGAGGAGCAGTAAATGCAAGTGGGAGGATGGAGGTGGGCAGTCCTTGCCTCCTACTGCCTGAAGTAACCTTCTTACAGCCCAGTCCTATCCACACTTTCCTAGGAGTAAGCCCTATTGACTCTAGTGGGACTTACTTCTGAGTAGACATGCATAGGATTGGGCTGTTAGTCTGCCTCATCAATGGATTGGCCCTAGCTATGTGATTATGACCTGTTCTTTATTTGCCCACTAACTGACAGTGTAATCCAAACCAGTAGATCTGCTGGCACAGCAGTTTCTGTGCCGGTGTAGGGTCTTGCAAAAGTGCTGTAAAGCACATTTGCACACCTGGAGTATAAGCAGCACTGGAAAACAGCACTGGAAAAGTTATTGAAAAACTCCCATTTTTAAAAGTTATTTAAACCAAAGCTGCATTGCATTTGCTGAAAATCTGTTTCTTTTCTCATCTCCATTTTGTACAATTATGATTAAGAATACTAGTATACTACCTTTCAACAAAAAATAGTTCAAAAAGTGATTTACATAGCAAAATAGATCCATAAATGCTTTTGATTGGTTTTTCTTGGTCATTCAAATACTGAACGCAAAGCTAGCTATGGAAGCAACCTGTAGCAGATACAGAATGGTTTAAGATTAGCAGTTATCAGTTTGAAGGGGTGAGCAAATTCTTCATGGGCAAAACAACTTTAAGTATAGGCAGAGTGACGCCTTTGATAACACAGTTACTTCAGGGCTCTGATCCATTATCCAACATTGTAATGACAAGGTAAAACCATGTTCACATGGAACTCATTCTTGCTTTGAAGCCTTGGCACGTGCAGTCCAGAGCTCCTGTCTCCATGTTTAGTTCAGTATTGAACTAAACTTATCTCCATTTTGTGAATTCCGTATTGTCAGTTCCCTTATCTTCTCTCTCTGCCCCCAGCTATGCCACCAAATTACCTTTTAGACTCTCCTAGTCATAAAGACTAATCAAGTCATTAATGACTTGATTCATTAATTTCAAATGCTGGGCATTGGCAATAATGAAGCCACAGCTTTGAAAACCATGGGTTCTGTGTTTTTCCACAGTCTGACCCATGCTAGCTTATAATGCATATTAGCTCTGTAGGGAAGAGCTGGAAATCTAGGAGATATTCCCTTGCTGCATCCTTCTTCCCATGTATTAATGACTGGCACTGAATACCATGTCCCTTCAGATGGGAAATGTGTACATGAACAAATTTGTAGAGCATTCCAATGAAATTGTGTCCTGTCAGATGCAACTCAGTGTTGACCCATTTGATGTTATGGGGTACACGGTTTATTGAGGCAATGACCTTGTTTTCATATGTGTTTGAATAAAGGAGAGCGTTCAGATATGCAGCTGCTGCCTACCATTAGAACTGTAGCTTCAACTTGATTTTAAATACAATTTGTTTTGTTGTAAGGGCTTACACCCTGCAACTTATAATATGCATTCAAAAGCTTATGCCATGGAGGAGTGGTCCACTTCAGGATAGGCTCGTTCCCCCAGGACAGTGATTTTCAAGTTCTGTGCTGTGGCAGCACATTGGTGTGCTGCAAATGGTCCACAGATGTGCCATAGGAGTTTGGAGACTGGTAGCTTTTTAGTAGGGCCTGGGGAAGTAGGCCCACTGGCAGCATGCCTGCTAAAAAAACTGGTGGTGTCCCTGAAATTTTAGTACTTTTTCAGTGTGCTGTGAGATGAAAAAGGTTGAAAATCACTGCCCTAGGAGTGAAAAAGGTTGAAAATCACTGCCCTAGGAATTCTGTACTCCATGTGTGGCATCCTAACTGGTGTTTCCTCTGTGAACAGAAGGATCATTCTGTTCATGGAAGAGGCTCGTTCATTTGTAGAGTGAACTAATAGCAGAAGCAGCAGTCAGGATCCCACCCATTGTCTTTTAACTACATATTCCATGTGAAAAAGCATAATAAAGAGTTCACTGGCAGTGTCTGCACATGCTTGTCAGGCATTGTGCCTACACAAATGCATTAACTTATATACCTTTGGATCCTGGGGCTTCCAGTTTTATTTATTTTCACTGAAATATTTATAGGCCACCTTGCTACCCTATGGACAGAGTTGTCAAGGTGACTTTAAATCCACATAATATTTAAATCCAGTTAAAATAAGTAAACAATAAATAACCATAGCAGACAATGGTAAAAACACAGTTAACTGAAACGCTAAGCCAAATTGAGTTTTCAGGGTTCAGTTAAGTCTCTATATCTTTTTTCTTTTAATAAATAATAATAATAAACTTTATTTGTATCCCACCCTTCTCCATAAAGGGACCCAGGGCGGCTAACAACATGTAAAAAAAACAGATTTAAAAAAAAAAACATTAACACATAGCGGATAAAAACATTTAAAAACACATTAACAGAGGCCATAAAAACAGTAATCAGATTAAAAGACAGAATAAAAAGAGCAAGTCACAGCGGAATCAAGCCTGTAAAAAGCTAAAAGATGTATAAAAATGTTAAGAAGGCCAGAAATCAGAAGGCTTGTATAAACAACAGTGTTTTCAGGCCTCGCCGAAAACTCTCAAGAGAGGGAGCCATTTTCAAATCAAGGGGAAGGGAGTTCCATAATGTTGGTGCCACTACCGAGAAGGCCCTATTTCTTGCAGCCGCCCCCCTGGACCTCCTTGGGTGGCGGCACTTGTAAAAAGGCCTTCTCAGATGACCTGAGAGGGCGAGCCGGATTGTACGGGAGTAGGCGGTCTCTAAGATATCCTGGCCCAGAGCAGTATAGGACTTTAAAGGTCAAAACCAGCACCTTGAATTGGGCCTGGAAACGAATGGGCAGCCAATGTAGCCCCCGGAGAAGCGGACTGACAGAGTCAAACTGCCTGGCTCCGGTGACCACACGGGCCGCCGCATTCTGCACTAATTATAGTTTCCGAACCGTCTTCAGGGGCAGCCCCACATAGAGCGCGTTACAGTAATCTAACCTCGATGTCACCGTGGCATGGATCACCGTGGCCAGGTCTGCACGATCCAAGTACGGCCGCAGCTGGCGCACCAGCCGAAGTCTCTATATCTTTTTTTCTTTTCTACTTATACTGCAATATGTCTCTTGTTCTTTCTTTCTTTCCCATTTTATAGTAATTGTGTTGAGGTGCCTGTCCTCCAGTTTGAATAATAACTTCCCATATGATTCTGTATTGCACATTTCACTGAAGTCCAAACAGATAGGATCAGCCGCATAAAAATATAAGAAAGGCCCTGGTGGACTAGACCAAAGGGCCATCTAGTCCAGCATCCTGTTTCCTACAGTGACCAGCTAAATGTTTTTGGGAAGGTCAGATGTGGGGCTTGTAGGCTTTCTTCCATTTGCAGCAACTGGTATTCAGAAGCATATAGTCTTTGGACAGTTTCATTTTCCTTCTCTAGAAAACCAGCATCTTGATTTTTTAAGTTTGATGTCTGCTTTTGAATTCTTGCTGTTGTACACTTCATTGCTCTTTTTTTCCTTCTAGAAAGCAACCTGCCATAAGAACTTACTTGAATGAGTGTTTTGAGTTTAATGAGACTTGTTCATGTGTAGTAAGATCCATGTTCAAATGCATCAAGGATGAATAGGGTGCCAAACTAGAAATACTGGGCTGAAAGAAGTTGAAAGTTCAAATGAGGTAAAAATTATTCCCACTAAGCTTAATTTAACTAAGCCAATAATACACCTTAAACTTCTTTTGAGTTCAAATTACTTTAATGAAGGTGTTAATTACTGAGGGATTAACACTGCTTCCAAGTGATAATGGATGTAGTCCATCAATAAAGGGTTAGAATAATATGATTTTAAGGAACACAAGAATCTATGAAAGGATTACTTGCTAGGAATGGATGATATTTCAAAGTGACTGTGAGGAAATGTGGGTCATACTTTTTTCTTTCCTTAAATCACAGCAGGCTTGAATAGTGAAATTCTTTCTCTTTTTGGCACAGTGACAAGTCAACAAGAAGTACCAAAGTAATTGAAGTTAACAATCTGAGCTTAAGTGGCAAATTTGCTGATCAATTTTTTTCATCAAAGAAAGGGGTAGCATCTAAAATAAGCACTACCTGTCTGAATGAGATTGCAATTTACATTGATTGAGAGAGTGCTATATAAGGAAGGTAGTGACTACAGATATCTATACTTAATCAAGGATTGGATAAATACTGCATACTGATATATCATCACAGTGTTCAACTCAAAGCCCAATCCTAGGCATGTCTACAAAGTAAGTTTCATTCTTACTCTGTAGTAAATATTTATTATTCTTCATCTCCTTGTGTTGCACATCATGGCCAGAGAATTCCATCTAGTGACATCTGGTTCCACATGCTTCAGGTTTTAGGGTTCTTGGCTTATAAAATCAAGGTCTGCTGTGGAGCCGAAGAGTTCAACAGAGTGATCTCTGTTTGCTTATGTTACTTCAGTTACTGGAATTAATCACTGTTGGTTACCTTGTTTATATTTGCCTGCATCAGCTCCTAAATTGGAAAAGGGCAAAATAAATGTGAAAATGAGAACAGTTCATCCTGAAAAGTAACATTTCAGACTGCATACCTAACAATGATGAAACAAAAGCTACAGCACCTTATCAGTTATTTTAACAACAATTCTGAGAGTCAATCCTACCCAACTTTCCAGCACTGATGCAGCTATGCCAACAGGGCATATGCTGCATTCTGCAGTGGGGGGCGCAATTATGGGACCTCATCAAGGTAAGGGAATGTTTGTTCCATTATTTCCAGACTGCATTGTGTCTGCATTGATTATAGAAATTTGGGCCCTGAGACTATTTCATTCCAAACAACCATTCATTGGTATGATCGTTTATAGCTAGTTGCTTCATGCCGGAAAAGGAGATATTGGTGTATAATTTGCTGCCAAACCTTGATCAATGGCTAAAAATTTAACATCAACATTGTCTAAACTAAGGAACACCATTCTTATGGAGAGGAGAGATATATAATGGGAGGATGATCTGGAAAGGATGTTCCGTTTTGTGAACTGCTTTTATTGATAAGAACTTTTGATATTAAATAACTTAAAACCATTATCACCAGTCACAACAGTTGTTAATTTGGTTTCCAAGCCTGAAATCAAATAGTTTTGATAGAGTTTTGATAATTTTGAAAATTCAGTGAATTGCGGGAGCCTCCTCATTTTTAAAATATTATAGTCCCTAGCTGTTTGAGGTTTGAATAATATTTGTAAACCGTCTACCATATTACTATTGTTTCAGTGTCCTAAAACCTCATGACATGAATTGGAAATCTAGTAGAAAAGACTTGCAATTGTTTTCTCTTTATTCTGACATTGTATGAAATTTGCTCCAAGTAATTGTATTGCAAGCACTAGCACCCAGCCTGGTTATAAGTAAAACCATATTTTCTACTATGTAGAACAATGTGATTGAGTTTGATTTAACAGAATAAAATGACAAATCTTACATCACACTGAGACATTAAATTTCATTTTGGCTGTATGAATATTTACAGAATACTATATTTGGCAGTGTGGAGATCTTGTTTAAATTTTAGTGGGTGATATGGCAACACATATCTATGGTGTACATATCTTAGAAGAGACTCTGCTACAGTTTCTGTAGGTTTATGGAGAAGCTGAATCAAGCTTGCAAAGCAAATAATATACCAGTGATATTTTTAAAGTGATGACTCTTATGACATCACTATATATTTAATGCTTTTCAAAATTAGGGTGTATTAAATAACTGCATGAAGAAATGTCCAAAATGTTAGGTAGCTGAATTAGCCATGAAAATGAAGGCTATGGGTTAATGGTTTTGTTTTGCCTTCTCCCATTGTCTTCGTGCTTTTTTGTTTGCTTGCTTTTTCTTTCAAATCTTCAAGCTTAAAATCCTTGCTTTGTATGTCTAACTGTCCTGGTTGCTCAAGGGATGGTGCTGCTTGTGAAGATTTTTTTTCAGTATGAAGGATGAGGATTCAGATTTTTACCAAGAAAAAAGTATACAGCTTTGAAGGACATCCCTTTTAACTTATTGTGTTCTTTCAACATCCTATGAAAAAGCATTTTTCCTTTTTAAAAAATAAATAGGTGTTAGTGAACAGGGGTTTTAGGTTATAAAACTTTACATAAAAATTTGACACTATAAGAAACATAAATGGGTCTGATTGAATTATTGGAATTTTCAATTCTGTTCCAGAGCATTAATTCTTGAGGTGTGTAGAAATAAAGTATTGTATGAACTGTGTAAATGTAAAACTAGAAGTGTCTGCTTCTTTCTAGTAAAATTTTTAATTTAGAAAATAGAATTTACTGTTCGTAGATGCTGCTCTGTTGTTGGCAACCTTCAGTCTCAAAAGACTATGGTATCGCGCTCTGAATGGTGGTTCTGGAACAGCGTCTAGTGTGGCTGAACAGGCCGATTCGGGAGTGACAATCCCTTCCACACTGGGAGCAAGTGCACACTGGGAGCAAGGATGCTGCTCTGTATGAGAGCATGAAACAAGTCCAGGCAGAAATATTAATAACTACCCTCCCTCCAAAAAGTGGAAAAACATACTCTATTAACATTCCCAACAAAGATTGAATTTTGAACCTTCTGAAATTATTTAAATGCTGTTTAAGCCCCATCTTTAACAAATACACCTCATTTGAACAACAAAAGGGTATAAACCAGAGGTTCCCAAACTCATATGAGGGACTTGGGAAACTCATACGTAGTGGCAGGATGGGAGCCGGGGGTGGCCCTGACATTGACACAGCAATTGTGACGCCGCAGGGACCTAGCAACATTTTTAACATATCTGAGTGGCTGCTGAAGCCTCCATGAGGGTCCTCGAGGCTTGCAGCCCCCTCTGCGAGCCTTTGAGTTGCTGATTGGTGCTCATTTCCAGCAAACTGGAAGTGAGCTCGAGTTGGCAATTGAGGCTCAGGGCAGTCATGCGGAGACTCACAGAGGGGGCTGCGAGCTTCCAGGACCCTCATGGAGGCTTAAGCAGCTGTCCAGGTATATTAAAATGTCACTGGGTGTCCATGGTGCCATGATTGCTGTGGTGCCATCAGGGCACCTTTTCCTGGACCACTCCCCTTAGGGGAGAATGGCCCATTTTTGATGCCCCTGGTGGGTCACGACCCACCATTTTGGGATCCACTGGTATATACCCTGTTGAATAAGAAAAATTAAATAAAAATGTAACTCTGTGAATTCTTCTAGCTCTCCCCCCCCTCCAAAAAATTTATGGATTTTTGTAACTCTTCTAACAAAATAAATATTTGATGTATTGTCTATGAATGTTGCATCAGAAGTAGTTTTTTGCTAGTAGTATTCACCCCTAGCATGGTGAATAACAGAAAAAGAGCTTGGTGACATACAAGTTTTACTTCTGACATAGTTTGTCACTTTGTCTAAAAGAACTACTTGTACAGGCTAATGGACTGCGCAGGAACAACTTGGCCAGAACCCCTTGCCCTTTGGAGACTGAATGTCTGCCAGACAACTCCTTTCAAGCTGTAAACTCAAAAAGACAGTTCTCTTGCTGCTGGTCCAGCCTATCCTTTAATGATGAAAAGGGAGGCCCTACAATTATTTGTGTCTATATCCAAGATTGCTGTAATATAATGGGGAGCTTGCCCTACTTAATCTCGCTATCCTCCCTGCGGTTTAGGATACTTCCTCTGAAAATGTGTAATGCTTGACTTCTCAAAGCATTGCATTAATGGGATTAACAAAAGTTGTGGCGTTGAGATATTTTCTTGTTCTAGGTGAAGTCAAGGAATGAGCAGTGCATTTGGGTTTATTCAGGAATTTCACAAAAGCAGTGATGTCTCAGAATTTACCTCAAGGTCTAGAGTTAAGGAAAGCATTCTGCCCTCTGAGAGCATTTAGGTTCTGAAAGATGAATATGAACCCAAATAACTTCTGGCTTTTTCAGAGCAAAACAAACAATTCCCTGTGGTTCAGCTGTCATAACCCCTGAGTTTACATATTTATATACACTTACAAATGTGTGAGAGATTATATCCCCATTATAGTGACAGATAATATCTTCACTTAAGGATGTCAATTGGAAACAGATGTAGGTAACTTAAAAGGAAATGGACTTTTTTTGTTTTAACACTCAACCTTTAATGCATCCACAACATGCCACCTTTAATGCACAGCCTCTAAATTTGTTTAAAATTTGTTTAAAATTCAACTTTAATGCAACCTGCTAAAAATGAACTCCATGTTAATATGCTTATGCTACTATTGATAGATATACTATGCAATGTATTGGAAATTTAATATGAGGCTCTTATTGATACTAACAATCAGAACTGCAAATTTTGATGAACTACTAATTTGAAAATATATCCCCTGCAATGCCATTTACTATATTTTCCCCCACAGCAGTAACTAAATTTTTATTTATTTTTGGTTGTATTTCTATATATAGGAACAGTTTCTCCATTTTGCAAGTTACTGTTTACTGGGGAACTCTGGAATTTAGATAGAGATTTTCACATCTAAGCAGTGCTGGACTTTGAGAAAAATCTCTTCTCTGGACTGGTGTTCATTTGTAACGATAGGGTCACTTCAGACTATTACATGTAGCACAGTAATGAGCAATTTTTACGTTGTTAAAATGTTTTTATATAAGGTAGCACTACTTTTTGTGGGAAGATGGAAAGTTCAACTTATTGCTTAGCTGCTTTATGATGCAAAGTGGTTTTTTTTAAAAAAAAAATGATTTTTCATACATTACATTCCTTCCTCCAAGAATCTCATGGTGACAAACATTTAGTTCTTTTCAGCCTGTTTTCCTCTCAACCACACTATGAAGTAGTTTAGGTTGGCAGATAGTGACTAGTCAGAAGTTCACCCAGTGAGCTTCATGGCAGGGTGGGGATTTTGAGCCCAGGTTTTTCTAGTCTAACACTGTTACTGCTACAACATTTGGCTTAATTGAAAACCAGTAGGTAGTTGTAATGATGTTGAAAATATTGTTTTCAGTGCTTGCTGAAAGTTTATTCTTGCTTTAACTGAGTTTTGGGATGCACTCAGCATGTGTAGTATTTCAGATAATTTTACATACAACTTTCCTCTGTCTTCTATGTGCAACAACCCTGAAATATTTTATATTTAAAATTGAAGATTTGAAATTCACAATTGTTCATTTTTTTTAAAAAGTTCTTGCACATGAAGACATCAGTCTTATCCTGAAAATACCTTGGCACAATTCACAATGACACATATTTAGTAGAGGATACTTTATGGCCCATACATTTTGGAGAATAAATTCATTTAAACTTATTTAAATAAATTATGGGAGATATTGGCCAGCGTTTTAGGGTTTTTAATTAAAAAGGATGCAATCCATTATATCTGAATTTCAAAGAATCTACCAATTAGCTGCAACCTGCAGTCCCAGCGGAAGAATTTCATCCAGCTAAAAAGAGATTGTTTCAATCTCTGATCAAAGCCAAAATAAAAGTAGCAAGATTATTAAAATGTACAGTGCGTAGTACATGTTGCATTGTGTGTGCTATGCACATAATAGGGGATTTCTTTGCAGTGGATGTGAACCATTTTGAATATTTTAAGGTAAATAATAAAAATGCAATCTTTGGTAGCCTAAAGTTTTTGACACAAGTGTTTATGTCATCCAAGTTAGAATAAGCTGAATTGATGAGCTCTTTCAACAGTCTAGGGTATGCATAGAGTTTTGTACTAAAAAGTTCTAATTTGCACTTTCCAATGAATCTAAACTTTCTAGATTTGTACCTACTTAAAAGAATGTTTGTGACCTTTTGACCCTTTTGTTATCCCTAATTCAGAAAGGCCTTTATTCTGTAAAGCTTAGGTATTAAAAAAGAAGGGGGGGAAAAAGAAAGAAAGAAGGGGGAAAACGTTAATGGCATAACAGTCCTTTCTGATCACCCTGTGTAAGATGTTTATGCAAAATGTCAATAGAAGCAATTGGCCTAACAGTGTGACAACTTACTTTGCTTGGAAATGGGCTAATCTCCTGTTTGGGTTATCCAGAGGTCAGGTAGGGATTTCTTTTCGCACTCCCCATAGTGCAGGACTATACTCTTTACAAGCTTTGTTGGGCTGCAGCCAAAATCTTCTCAGTTCGGATGATCCCAGTTATCTGCCAAAGAAAACAGCGTGCTTATCCTAAAAGCATTTACTTAAAAGTCCTATTTATTTCAATAGAAATTATTTCAAAATAGTGTGCTTTGAATCACAGTGATGCTTGCTTCTAAACACGTGTTCAAGATCACTTGGAGTGAACTAGCTATCTATTAACACACTTTAGCCCCCATTTCATATTAACAATTAAAGTAGTTTAAGCGAAATAATATTGATTTTTTCCATTGTTTAAAAGCATGCCTATGGCAGTGTGAATCTAGATTACTAGAGTAAATGGGTATGATCTAATGTGATGAAAGTATTTGTGTTTTAAGAATGGAGCGTCAGTCACAAATTATCTGTTCCATTCCATTCTATGTCTCCTTTTTTGCTATCATTGCATATGGCCCACTTGAACATATGTATGCTATACTTTTTGCAGTTTCTTGAATCTGCAGTTTCAAGTCATCATTATGAGCCTTGTCCTGTCCCTTCCTGAAGTTCATGTGGAACCCCACATTTAAACGTTGTTTCGTTCTTCAGAACTTGCCATGGTTGCCCTGTCACAGCAGGCTGGAACTCAATAAATGCTCAGGCAAGCATAGCGGGCCATGAAATAGGCCTTGGCAGGTTGCATGCTGTGAACTCCTGCCTCAGTGAATCAGCTTCTGTGTGTTTTTATAACAGCTCTTTTTTCCTCTGTTAATTATGCCCCAAGGCTGTGGAAAGGCAGCATTTACCTGTTGAAACAGAGGAAGCAGCAAGTGTTCTGACATGTTTATCAGGCAAATTGTAGTTGACAAAAGGTAATTACACATGCAATCAGGACTAGAAGTAGCTGTTTGATTATAGGTTAATAATAATCTGTTTAGCATATGGTATAGTTTTTTGGTTCAAGGAAAATCATGTAAATATGAATAACTAATAGTCAACTCAGTGGGAAAAATTAACTCTTTTTCAGTAATGTGGGCTTTAATTCATACAAAAAACTAACATGAGTAATTTCTCTTCCCTTGTAATAAATGATCATATACAGTTCAGTCCAGATTTTCTAACTGAAATTAATCTGAAGATGCTCTTTTTGGCACATACAACATTTTGTACTATTTTGGTATATATTTTGGTGTTTGATAGTTTAAAAACCCAGCGCACTTGTGTTGTTGCCTTGGCTGTTCTTTCAAAGTGATTCTCTTAGGGAAGCTATCCTCCCAACTTAAAGCATTCACATGTGACCATATGTGGCTTTTGTACTTGAATGCACCTGAAAAATAAAACCAGTGAGACTCCAGTGTTTGGATATAACCATGTGCTGCTACATAACCCATCGCTGTGAGTTTTTTGTTTTATGCAAAATCAATTTTAGTACAAAATCACCCACATCAGAAAAATAGTTGAAGTGCTTGAATATATTCCATTGAAAATGATAGACAATGGATTGTCTGAACCAGACTGCAGTCCCATATCTACATTCTTCAGACTGAGCTTAAAAGAATCTAGTGACAGGAAGGAAAACCCTAATTCACAAAGGTTATTCAAAGAAAACGACAAATGTCCTTTCTATCCTGTAGCAAAATTGCTGACTGGTGTGTTTAAAGATGTGAATTAGGTTTAAATAGTGGGGCACGTAACATGGGGTCAGCTACAGGAATTCCTCACACAAATGTCTTCCCACATATTCTTTTGTCTTTTGATACTGGTCTGGCTGCAGGGTTCAGCCTTAGCTCCTTGAAGCTTCAAATAGAGTTAACTCATTACTGGGCAGTGAATACAACAGATTGATTCCCAAGCATTTATATGTTGCAGATGAGCAATTAAAAAAAAAAGCAAAAGAAAACTACAGTATAGCTTTTTCAGAGCTTCCTTCTTAATGTAAGAAATTGGGTGTAGCGTGTTTTTTTTTTCTTGGTCATTCAGTGGTAGACATTATTTTCATGGAGACAAACTGGCAGCTAGTTAATCCTATGCTTTAAATATGTAATAGGTATCATTGGTTCCAACCAGTGTGTTGTGAACAAAGCATTAATGCCTTGCTTGTCAGTAAAGAAATATCAGTAGCATTGTACATGATGCAGTAGATTCAATAGCATTTATTTTGTTCACATTTTAACATTAGTCTCAGTAGCCTGAGGCTAACATTTAACAGTAGTCTCAGAGTTACAACTTCCTATGCAGTGTCAGTAAAAGGTATGGACAGAAGAGAGCAGACTGTTTTAAAAGAAGAAATTTAGAAAGGTTTTGGTAATGAGCCTCTTTCTTATTTGAGATTCTCCATATGGAGAATTACAAATGACCGTATTTATTACACTAATTTCACAACCAAATCATTTGATGTGGTGTACATATGTACCTGGCCACATTTATCCCTGTTGAAATCAAGCATATTATTGAAAACATATGTAACCGTACAGTTCCTGAGGAAGATGTTAAGATGCAAACCAGAGTTTTCACTGCTAAAATTAGAGAATTGAGCAGAAGAATATTTGTAATGGACTGACAGGTTTAAGAAAGGAGACGTCCATTGAAACATGTTTAATGTCATTTCAGACCTGGTTTTGATTGAGGCTTTTTACACTGGTAGTCAGATTATAGTCAAAATATTCCACTTACTATGTTTGTTAGGGGTGCATTCTTGCTCTCTCTGATTTTTTTATATTAATATTATAGTAGGTGGTTTACAAGAGCTCTGGGTTTCTTTTTTGCTTCTGTTGTGCACTACTTCTAAGGCTGATTCTGTTGTCCCCCATTGGACACAGTGTGGAACTCTAGCATACAAGACTGGTGAAGAATTTTCAGATATTACAAAATAAGTATGAGATCAGTCTTCTCTCCAAGTAATAACCAAGTCTCTTTAGTGGAAGGAGAAATTGCTTTTCTTGCTCAAAAATGTGCAATTATAGCACATTTTGAGTTCCATCAGCAATATTATTTGTTGCAGTTTGAACTGTTAGCAAATAATCCAGCTGTTGTCAAAATATGCCTCTCCCAGAATATCAAAGGTACAGCAACATAAGGAGACTTGTTAATAATTTTCTCCACCAGGTTTATTCTCCAGACCGGAAACTCTTGAAACAGAATGTTAAGTGTTTTCTGACTGAATTGTAGAGATCCTGAAATCCAGCAAGCCTTTTCTTCACTGCATTTTCAGACTACTAAATCTACAGTAATTGTTGGAAGATCACTGGTGTCATGTGGGATCAGAGAATGCCTGGCTGTGCTTAAATGTAGATTAGCCCATTGTTGGCTGTTTTATCCCAGTATGTGACATACTTGCCATTTTAGATTATTTTGCAGGCTGAAAAGTATACATTCAGTTCAATTTTAATTGGCCAGCATAGGCTTATAGTAGCTTTAAAAAATGTGTGCCTTTCTTGTTTAGCTGCAAAAGGTGAATGGAGGCTGTAAAATGACTACCTTTTAAACGTAATTTTCAGCCCAATCCTAACCAACTTTCCAGTGTGGATGCAGCCCTGAGAGGAGGGAATAAATGTTCCCTTTACCTGAGGAGGCTTCCACGACTGCTCCCCCACTCAGGGTTGCAACCTGTGCCTCCTTGGTGTGGCTACATCGACACTAGAAAGCTAGGATTGGCCAGTTAAGTCTCTGTGTGAAAAGGCCTTCTCCTAGCATTTTTTTTCTTTTTCTGCTTTTACAATAAATCCTGAAATGCTAAGAAATTTATAGGAATATGGTTCTTTATGCTGATGCATTTTATCAATCATCCTAAGATACTGTTTTCCTCAAAAGAATTTGCCTTCTTGGAAATGGTGTTGCTACAGAGCACTCCTTGTGAATATCTATGCTTAAAATTGTATAAAAACTGCAGCGTCTCTTGCAGTCTTTAAAAAGTGTTTTATACTGCATGTGTGGGTATTAATTGGAAGTTGTGTGTACTATGCTTTGTGGTTAAGGAGAGACTGTTGTTCTCCCAGGGCGAAATTAAATGCTCCTGCTTGCTTACTGCACTGCCCCCAAGTCAACAATAGTGCTTGCTAAATGTGGAAGAACAGAAACAGAGAAATGTAGAGTGCAAGAATTGCTAACTTTAGCACTTGTATTAGTGCCAACAATAATTGTGTGCCACAATTTTAGAAACAACTAGGGAAAAGTTTAAAGCTGCTTCTCTGAGCAGTTGTCATTGTCTTAGCTAGTGTATATTTTGGCAGAAGTAGCTGCCTTATGATTGGACTTGCCCTCAAATTCTTTTCCTGTTCCACCTTTATATTAATTACCGGATTTAGATCCCCTAGGATTATGTCCCTCATCTGTTCTTATGTAGAAATGAACATGTTTACTGTGTTAGTTCTAATGAGTTTTGAGTCATAATGTATCTCAAGTCAAATCATGAAAGGCTACAGCCATTACATTATTTCTGTTTAGCAATTGCAGGATTAATAAAATATATAGTATGCCTGTCTGTGTAAACACATTCATATGTTTATTCTGGTTTGATCTCATTTTTCTCTTTCCATTGACAATTGCTTGCCCTTCAGAACCAACAGGATATTTTGCCATTCT
The DNA here is from genome assembly GCF_035046505.1 of Tiliqua scincoides. Classification (NCBI taxonomy): domain Eukaryota; kingdom Metazoa; phylum Chordata; class Lepidosauria; order Squamata; family Scincidae; genus Tiliqua; species Tiliqua scincoides. Next base: position 163,135,165 of record NC_089823.1, on the reverse strand, counting down.
TCGAAAGATATGTCCATTTATAGGCTAATACAGATATAAGAATTTCCAGCATCTTTGCTGATCAGATCCTTAAAAGGGAGAATCATTTGCTGTTTGCCAGGTAGTTTTATTGCTGTTTCTTACGCTTTACGCGTAAGATGCTTTACACTGCAATCCTAAGCAGGTACCACTTAGGATTGTGAGTAGGTACCACTGAACTCAGTGAAGTTTACTTCTGTGTAGAAGTAGGGGACTGCACTTTTAAAACCCTTATCCCACAACAGGGATCAGTTTTTAGTAGCATGTGGGGAAAAAATTGTCTAGATGCCATCTTTTTTTTTTTTTTTTTTTTACAGAGACAAAAGGTCTACAAAACAAATACTACAGCAGTATTTTTTGATCTGCAAATACTCTTGATCTGCAAATACAGACATAATTCATTTGGATACATACTTAACACACTAGCCACTTTGGTTTTTCCCCTTTTGGATCCTAAACTTAGAAAGGCAAAATTCATAGTCTTATATATACACAGTATAGCATCCACCCAGGGCATTACCTGGCATGCTTGCAAGTGCAGTGAATTCTGGCCCTAGAGAACAGTAAATGTAATTTGACAAAATCCTTTAGTTTTCTTTCAACTTTAACCAAGGTGAGATGAATGAATATCTGCCAGATCCAGCCATAACTTGGATGCAGCCACAAAAAGTCACTTAACAGGGATAATTGCCAAATTATATACAGGTGATACCAATGACCTGGAGACAATGCAAAAGACTTGCACGCCAGGTGGCTCTTGCCCACCCACAGCATACAGTATATCTGTCAAAGTCCATTACACATGCCATGGAACAAGCTCACAAATGCAGCTGTGAGTGTGACAAAGGATAAGTACATAATCGTGCCGAGCAGCAGTCTTGCTCTCCTTACAGTTCACTGTTCTATCTGCTACATCCATTTCGGAGGTTACATTGTCCCAACGTAACCCCTGAACCTACACTCAGGAGGGGAGAGGAAAGTTATAATTGGATGGCTTATGTCATTTGGTGTATGTGTTGATTCACTGCAGAGAACTGTAGCTTTCAGAAAAAGAAACTTTCTAGAATTAATGAGACTGCTGTGTAGCCATTCAGCTGAGTGTGGAATAAGGGAAGGCAGGCAATAACACTTTGCCTTTTCTCTGTCCTGGCCTGGCATGCATCTCTTGTGCTGAAGGTTGTTCTGATGCATATACAAAAATGTGTAATTAGAGATGAGAGAAAATGGTTTAATATTTTCATGGATTTTGGAGTTTTCCAAAGTTAGAAGTGCGAAAAGTGGTGTTGTGTTTTTATTGAAAATTATAATCACTTTAAAAGTATACTAGGTAGGTGATATAGATGGTATCACATCAGCAGATTCAACCACAGTCATTACCCATGCACCCCTATTAAATAATAAATAAAAACCAAATAGAATTGTTTTATTTTTTTGCAGATTTTGGACTTTTTTGTTTGTTTACAAAAATGGAAAGTGGTGTTATATTTCTTTTGTTGTCAATGTTTTCTCCCAACTCTACTTATTGGAACAAAGTGACAATGCAACAAAGTATTATAATAAATACTTTTGCTTCTCAATATGCATGCTCTCCAATGTCAGGACTGTATGTATTAAGTTATTCTGCACAAATGAAGTAGTTTTCATTGGGGGCAGAATTTGGTATCTTATCAATTTAAAGGTTCATTTTAGGAGTGGTGGGTGTGTATGTGCACACTTAGAGCAGGATTCTAGACCCTTATGGCTACAAATCTGTGTGGGAAGGAGGTCTTCCAGATGTTGGGGCAGAGGAGAGTAGAACTACTATGCTGTGATGAAATATCTTGTCCTATGCTCCATTTCATGGGACCTGTTCACTGGGTGGAACATTTAGTGTAAAGGTAACTGCTGTTCTTTTAGTTTAAATCCCTGACGGCTCTTGTGAAAAGGGATGTTGCTGAGCTGGGTCCCCACAATAGACTGTGTACCAAAATCCAAGAACTTTAGCTAATTGTAGCCAGAGTGTTAAAATAGCAGAATTTCTGTCTTGTGGATAGAGAAGAGATTTGATGCATGTTAGTAACTATGAGAAAAACTGGGATGGACTGAGAGTTATTCTGTACTGAGGTTGATCAACTCAAGTGTTCTTGTGTATGTTGCATTCAGACTAGAAGATGACAGGGTGGTTGAATAATGACGCAGTCTGTAATGGCACTGGCTTGTTTCAGCTCCCAGGTTTGGACTTCCTGCTCCTCCATTATGTTATCCTGTGCTCTATTTAGGAGCCTGTTTAGTATAAGAAACAGTGCCCCGATTTCTACCACTCTTGATGCTATTTGAAGTGCCCACATGTAATGAGCATTGAAACAGTTTCCTTCCATGCATCTACCCTTCAGATTACAAGGGCAAGATTGCTTGCTGTGCTGTGAAATTGCAGGGACCTATCTTGTCTGTCATGTATGAAACAGGCCACTGTGAGGTTTTGTGTGCAGCAGGCTGCAGACCAGTAGGATGGCACTACTTGTCTGCATACTGATTTGTCCTGTCAGTTGAGTTGCATCTTAAGTCTCCCTTCAGCTGTGAGTGGAACATTTGTCTTGTAGTGAAGGTGGTGCCTTTGTATTATTATTATTTGCAGAAATGAGTCCCTAATAAAGGCCTTTTAAATGTATAACACATCACTTGTGAATGCTGTTAAATGCAATATTACAAGTGAAAGAGATCCAGTTTTAGAGCAAGTTTACCATCTAACCAACGGAAAGGTGAGACCTGGTGGCATTTTTCACATGTATTGTGAAATTGATTTTTCTTTCAATTTGTTCTGCGACATAAATGTGAAGCCTACGAGGGTGAGAGAGTTTCATTTGAGTTCTCTTCCACTGCATAACCATCCACATAGGGCTCAGATTTTCAACCACATATTGGTATGCCACAAATGGTCTGCAGGTGTCCCCTTGCCAGCAGTACATTGTGCCTTGTGAATTGTCCAAAGCTGATGGTGTGCCTTGACAATTTTAGCACCTGGTCAGTATGCTGGGAGATGATAATGGTCGAAGATGGCTGGCTGCTCTCCCATCTTCTGAAAATGGCAGCATGAGGAGACAAAAAGCCACTGGTTTCCTGTTTCAGGGGCAGGAAGGCCAGTCCCAATGCATCTTGACCTAAGCGAGACTTTGACTGTTGGAGGTGGTGTATGATGCAGTGCTGGGTTTCTAGAAGAGCCCACGGCTCTGGAAAAGGCCTCTCCTGGGCTGAAGCCCTAGACTTGGGACCTCTTCTTGGGTCCTCTTCAGGCTAGCCAGAGAAATATGCTCTGAATCGTTCGGGAGCCGTTTTGGTCCCTCCCTGCTTCAGAACATGTTCCTGGCAGGGATGCACCTGGGCTTGGACCGGTGATTCCAGTGGCCCTCGCAGCTCTGAAGGATTCAGCCCCAGGAGCCTACCTGTTTTGGCCCTGAGGCGGATGGCGTTCCCTCCTTCTACGTGGGAGGGCGATGGAACCCCCCCCCCGCCCCTGGGAAGAGGAGACCGGAGCGCCTTCAGTCTCGCTGAAGGTGTCAAGGAGTGCCCGAGGCATCCCCTTCGCGAAGGCGCAGAGGCCACCACACCTTGAGAGAGGAGGGGAGACGCTCCCCGCTGCCCCTGCGCGGCTTTCAGAAGTCCACGCAGGCTGCGCCTTGGAGCTGCCGGCGGCGGAATCCGATCCGCGCCCAAGTAGCGAGCGGGCGGCTGGGAACAATGCGGCGCGATCGGAAGTTTGGGTTTAACTGGTTTAGGGAGATTAGGGTTTCCCGGCGGGGGCGCCGCTCACTCGCTCTCCTGCCAGTCACACCGGCTCTTAAGAGATTACTGCGCCTTTGACAGCCGAGGACGCCCCCGCTCCCTTCCCTGTGCGCGCTGGTGTACCCGAGGTCTTGCGGGCAGCAGCTCAGGCACTTGCCATCGCCCCGTGTGTACCCAAGTCCTTTCTTAAAAGATAGTGTCGCTGTATGAATTAAAGGGGCCAGGAAAGTGCCCTGACATGGCCCCGCCACTCACAGTGTTTGAAAATCCCCTTTCCAGTAAGCCAGGTCCAAAGAACTACAATCTCTTGGTGCGTCTTCATATAAAGGAAATAGCAAGGCTTGGACCAAGTCCGTCAGCCAGAAGGCTGTGATGCTGGACAAGGGGTGCTGAGAAGACACCAGGAGAATCCGGTGTTTGCTGGCCTGTTGACTTAAGTCTTCGACTGAGATTGGAAGCGAATTCTTTGGCGAGAAGTGCCGCTTACATCACTGGGATTAGACTGTTAATCCAGCTCTTTGGAATTTGACTGAAGGGGTGTGTGTGTGTGTGTGTGTGTGTGTGTGAGAGAGAGAGAGAGAGAGAGAGAGAGAGAGAGTTTTCAATGCCTGCTTCGCAAGTCCTGCAAGATGGTTCAGTGGTTGAGAACGGTCGTTAAGAACACCGTGGAACCCTCTCTCAAAAATGCAGCAACCACGTCTCAGATAACAAACGGAGCTGATTTAAAAAAAAAAAACAAAAACAAAAAAACAGAATTGTATAATAACCTTAAAGTGAACCTGGGAATCTCGAGCCTGTAACAATACGCTGGAAATTTCAGAAACCCTTCAGAACAGGGCTTGTCCGTTCAGGAGGCTTTTCTCACCAACTGTCCTCCGTGAGTGTGTGGGATCCTTCTCCGTGGCTTGCTCTTCCTCCCTCCCGTCTCCCAAACTCGGTGATTTGGGGGAGACGCCCGAGTTCTCCGGGCCCTGTTCTCAAAGTGAGAGGAAAGTGGAAAGGCCATGGCAGCAGGATCGCAACAGCAGTGGGGGGGGGGGGCGGAGGCTCGCAGAGGCGCTACCGCCTGAAGCCCTCTAAGCAGAGGCGTGATGGGAATCGGTTACCTTAACCCTCCTCTCGTCCCTTTTGTGTCTTCAGCTCCTGGACCTGTTCATGGTGTGGGACTGGTCGACCTACCTCGCCGACTACGGGCAGCCCCGCTCCAAGTACTTGCGCGTGAATCCTAGCACCGCCCTGGCCCTCCTGGAGAAGTAAGTCTGACAGCCCAGCACAGGAGTCCTCCAAGCGGCTTCAGCGACTGCTGTGGAGGTCGGGGGAGAACCGCTTTCCTGGACGGTTTCTCCCAGTAAAACTTGGGGGTGGGGTGGGGCGTGAGGAGGGGTGCCCAGTGGTTGATGCCGCCTGGTTCGTTTGCAGACCTGACAGTCTCCCTGGTCACCTCCATCCCAACTCCTGTAAACCTATTTACGATTATCTGCATCTTAGCTGGTGACCCTGAAATTGAAAGTCCCCCCAGTAAACGGGCCCAGGATCGCATCCTTATACCGTCGGCAGAAATGAGCTTCGCAGTTTATTAAGAGCGAAACCTTCATATTGCTCTCCAGCATATTCTGATGCGTCTATTTAATAAGGATCATCTCCATATCCTTATAGCAAATAGCCCCATTTGCTATTTTCCATAGTTCCACGTAGGAGCTCCCTTCAAAGGGGCTGTCCCCCTCCTCTGGCGTTGCCCGTTTTTAAGAACTTAAGGTCGTGATCCTCCGCACCTTGAACCTGGGAGTGAGTCCCATGGAGCTTGCTTCTGAATAAAACTGCTCAGATCTCTGGGAAACTTTTCTGGGTGAAAGTGGGGCTTCCCCCAAGAGGAGACAGAATGGGAGGACGCAGCCCTCGAGAAAGAAGGCAAGGCAGGCACAAGCCCCGCTAGATCCACCCGCTGTCGGGGCATTCTCAAGTATGCACTCTAACGACTTGTTCCTTTTCCTTTCCGCTCGCAACGCCCGGCTCCTTGGCAGAGTGCACCGGGGGTACGTATGGTCCGACTTTCTTCTTCCTATGGGCGTTCTCAGTGAGTAGTTGGTTTCTGTTTGCTTAGAAGGATTCAGGATTTTGTTACCGAAAGAGGAAGCCTGTTTGGTGCCCTAAAATCGAGCTTGTGCAGATGCCTGTCGATCTGTAGAGTGGACAGTTCCCTGAGGTTCTGGGCAGTTAAACATAGGCTATTTCCCTGTTGGACACACAACTGGCGTTTCAGAGTGCAGCTGGGAGGGTTGGGAAGCGAGCCTCGCTGTGTGTGTCGCACTGAACGCACCCTCGGGTATCAGGCCCACTTAGGGTGGTAGCCCTCCTTGGGGGGGGGGGGAGAAGCGCCCCATCACAGCCAGCAGCCTTGATTTCACCCCTGCTGCTGTGCTGGGCCTGGGCCTGGCAGCTCCTGCGGCCATGGTTTGCGTCTCAGCTGCGAGGGCAGCGGGCCAGGGCGGGCTGGGTGCTAAGCCTTCGGGCCTGGTCGCTCACCCTGCCTCTCCTTTCAGCATGAAGGACGCCAAGAAGAACAACATCTTCGCGCAGTTCCGGAAGAACGACCGCGACAAGCAGAAGCTCATCGAGACGGTGGTGCGGCAGCTGCGCGGCTTGGTGAACGGCATGTCCCAGCACTCCTAGGCCGGGCGAGGAGGATGCGCGCCGGAGGGAGAGCGGAGGCGCCCGCCCGCAATGACTCCTCGGCGGACATTCCTGCGAAGGACGGGGCTCTGTAAATACAGGACTGAGCGCTTCAGGCAAAGCTTCGCGCCCCTTTCGCTGCGTCGGAAGGACTGGCCAGAGGTGGCCTCCCCGCCGCCCCGCACTCGCTGTTTGTAAAGCCCCCCCCCCCCGTTTTCTATGGCAGGCTCGCTTTTTGTAGCGGGGCAGGAAAGCCCCTGCCGGCCTTGGTGGTGGGACGCCAGGAGGGCCCTTTCCACACGCCCCTTCTTGCTGCTGGGGCCCTGCCTTCTGGACCGCTTGCCCGCTCTCGGCCTGGCTGTGGAGTGTGCAGTCCGGGCGCGCCTCCCCGGTTCCGTCCCGCGGTCTCTCTCCTGTATTAACTTATTTGCCGGTCTGCAGTACAGTCCTACGAACCTGACCCTCCGCCTGGCCTGCTGTGTGCGCGTGGGGCGTCTGGGCTCCGCTCTGGGGGCGGGGGAGGTTGTGCTTCTTGTCCCCCGGGATCTCGAGGCGCTCCAGGCTCGTCGGTTGGGCTCCCCGGCCTGGAGGAGGGGGCCCGGCCGGCTGGGGCAGCAGCACCCCGGAGCATCATTAGCCCGCATTCACGCTCCCCTTCATCCATTGTTCGGCGAGGGCCCTGAAGGAAGGGGCGGGCAGATCAAGGGCGGCCCGAAGACAGGGAGCTGTCGCTTCGGGTTTGCGGGCCGAGGCCGATGGCCCCAGAGGGCACGCCGAGGGCCTGCTCGGCCGAGGCTCTGATCTCCGGCCGTGAATCCAGGAGGCCCTGCCCCACCTTCCCTCCTCGGCGGCCCGATGGAGGTCCTTTGATGTGGGTCTGCGCCCTGGTTGTTGGGGGGGGGGGGGCGAGGCGCCTGCTGATGCCGGCCATGGCCGCTGACCCGAATCAGCTACCATTTGCTTCCAAGGAGACGTGGGGGGGGGTGAGGAGTCCCCTGGACAGCCGAGAGTGAGGATGAACCAAACCCCCCCTCAGGTCCCGTCCACCCCTTGTGGGGGCCACCGCAGGGCCGGGGTGGCTCAGCCCTGCTTTGCGAACAGTCTTTGGCGGGGCCGCGGCGGTCCTCACTGCTCGACTTCGTATCTGAATGTTTCGAGCCTTTCAGGCGGGGGACCTGCGGGAGTCGCCCTCGAGGGCCGCCGTCGGGGATTCTTCTCCCTCACCCGTTCCCTGGGCGGATGCAGGCCAAGTGCCGGGGGGGGGGGGACGAGTGGCGAGGCGGCTCTTGCCCTCGATCTCCAAAGGGCCGCCCGGCGGCGCAGCCACTTTCCCCAGGACCCTGGCTCCGCACACGCGAGCGGCAGGTGCCCCTTCTTCGCACCAGAGGACGCGGCGCAGCGGGAGCCCAGCTGGAAGGTGGAGCAGCTTCCTTCGGAAGAGGAGACAGAAACTGAGACCGGGCCCTGGCCGGATGGAGGCAGGGAATCGACTTCTGCTGCGGCTGGGGGGGGGGGGAGGCCCTCTCCCTGGGCAAAGTACATGGAAGGGTACCCAACACGTGAAACGTAAAAAGTGAGAAAATCTCTCGGAGTGGGACACGCTGTTACTGCCCTGTCTGCGATCCGCGTCTCCTCTTTGCCCTCTCATTTGTACCCGTGTCCTCCAGATCTAGCCCGGTGTAAATAGGCTGGCTACAGGCGGCCAGCCGCTTGACAACGGGATCCTAACACCGACGCCTGCCTCCTGCCCCCATCACCTCCCGCACCTTGGGAGTGTCAGAGCTGGCAGTCTGCACTTGCACAGAATCTCTGGAGGTGAGCTCAAGCCCTCCCTCTGAAACAATCCATATTTTGGCCACCTGGATCTACTAACGATTTTGGGCCTAATCCTATCCAACTTTCCAGTGCCAGTGCAGCTGTCCCAACGGGATGTGCCAGTGCTGTTCAGCTGTGTCAAAGGGGAGGCAGCCACAGCCTCCTCAATTTAAGGGAACATTTGATCCCTTAACTCCGGAATGCATTGCAGCTGCACCGGTGCTGGAAAGAGGGATCGGAGGATTGGGCCCTTCGGTCCCATATCTGCCCAGCCCACAGGTGTACACATTTGATCCCTGTTGCATATTTGCAGCGTTGGGCAGAAATGGCTTAGGGCCCAATCCTCTCCAACTTTCCAGCAGCGGTGCAACCTCAATGCAGCCCCGAGGTAAGGGAACAAATGTCCCCATACCTTGAGGAGGCTTCTGCGGCTGCCTCCCCACCACAGGAAGCAGTGCATACCCCGTTGGCACAGCAGCACACTGGAAAATTGGTTGCGATTGGCCCCTGTAACCGGTATCGCCCCCCAGGGCTCGCAGGAGGAGGCCACGATTTAAGCAGAATCCTTCAGAGGGCCACGACTTCGGGGTCGCCCTGGTTGGCTTCTATCCTCCCGCTACAGCCTTTCTCCGCCGGAGCCGGTGCGCTGGGGGCTGCAGCCTATCTCCTCTCCCCTAAGCACATTTCAGTGGCAGGCAGGCCTCTAGAAAGTGGAACGTCCCAAGACCTGATTGGGGACTCGAATCCAGGCTCCGCCAACAGTTCCCATCACTTATTTTGTTGCCTGCTCGGCCGACTGATGGCCAAGACGGCCAATGCCGGAGTGAGCGGAGGGAAGTTCCCAGTCCACTTCCACCTCTGGGGCTTAGTTGCAATCCACATTTCCCTAGCCTAGAACCAAGGGCCAAACTCTCCCCTCCGGTTAAATCGCTCCGCATTGCCCTCCCCTGCACCCAAAACGCCTAGGGCGACAAGCCCTGTGCAGAGGCACTTGGGAGCTGATCCCTTTGAACTGAATGGGGTGCCTCTGGGCACAAGCACCAGTTTCCCCTTATTTATTTGTAGCACTCGTCCCCTTCCCCGTGCTGGCAGTGTTCCCCAGTGACCAATGAGGTGCAGTGGGTGGGGAGGCAGGTGAAGCAGAGCCTCCCCGCCGGAGTCCTTCCAAAAGCGCCCGCTGTGTGAAACACTCAAGCACCCACAAGCCACGCTCTGGGTTTTGGGTGCTTGGGCGCCTTACACTGCGGACTTTGGAAGGACTCCGGTGGGGGGGGGGGTCCCTTTCCACGGCTCCCGTTATTCCAGGCGAAGGGATCTGGGGATTCCGGGCCGTGATGTCCCCAGGAGCGAGGCGGGGCTCCCCAGGAGGCTTGCGAAAGGGAGTCAATGGGGAGTCAAGGGCCTGGAGCGTCGCCCCCGCTCCCGACGGGTGACTGGGTCGGTACATCTTCAGCCGCGCTCCAGAATCGTCGCTTGCGGGAAGATCCCCCTGGTGTGTGCTGCGGGGCGGGGAAGGAGGCAGACCCGCCTCTTATTGGCTACCTGTGTAGGGTGCCCCCAGACAGGGGAGACCAGCCTCCCCTCCCCCCCCGGCGGCTTCCCCACGTTCTTCCAGCGGGCTCCAATCGCAGCCCTCTCGGCCTCCCCTTAAATATGCAGCCCAGACGTCAATGCCGGAGGTGGATTGGGCAGGGGAGCGCTATATAAACGTGGCGGAGGCAGGGAAGAGGCAACAGGGCAGGGGGTGAGGGAGGACTCGCCTCCGTGGCCGCCAGCATTGCCCAGGGTAGGCAGGCAGCCTGGGACGACTCCTTTTGACAGCTGGGGTGGGACGGGACGGGACGGGGCGGGCGGCCCTCGGGCGGCAAGCAGCCCCTCCGCGCCCCACGCGCGCTGCTTCAAGGGCCTGGCTGCCCAGCAGTGCAAGATGGGGCTGCTGCTGCTGGGAGCCTGCAGTGATTCCCCAGCCCAGTGCTGGGCAGGCTTCTTCCGAAGTGAGCCCCGGGGCAGCGTGCCTCGGACGGCAGCCTTCCTCCGAGGAGCTGAGCTGGGCTCAGAGGCAGACCGGCTGCCACCCTCGAGGAAGGCGCGCCGGGGAGAAGCGAATGCACCAGGCGAGCCCGTCCCGGGGAAGGTCCTGGGATGCCCGAGGAGGACGCAGCCATTCAGAACTGCCGCTGCGCTCTGGACCCTCGGGGGCTATCACCTTCTCTGGGCAGCCGGGGCTTCGATCCGCGGGGTCCTCCCCTCGTGGGTCCCGGCTCTGGATGTCCTGGGCAGGGTGGCGGCGCTGGGGGGGGGAGGGCTGCGTGTGGACAGGGGCTGCGAGAGCCGCTCATTCCTCCCCTCTTCTCCGGACAGCACCAGCCGGCCGGTGGTTCCGGAGCGGAGGGGCTCATCCAGCGCCCAGATGCTGTCGACGGTGGACTCCGGGGCCGTGCTCTCCTGGTTGGAAGGCGCCTTGGCGGCGGGCGTCGCGCTGGGGCTCCTACTCGCCCTGGCCCGTCACCTGTGGGTGCTCCGCTGGAGCCTGAGTCGGGACCGCACCAGCGCCCTGCCCCTGCCCAAGGGCTCCATGGGCTGGCCCTTCTTCGGGGAGACCTTCCACTGGCTGGTCCAGGTGAGCATCGCAGGGGCCACCAGAAGCCCGGGGTCGCCTTGAGAAAACCTGCAGGGCCAGGAAGTGGAGCAAGTCTCAGGCCCTAGAAGTCTGGAGGAGAGGCACTCTGCACATGCGCAGAGGCCCGGGGGTGTCAGAAAATCCTCATCATCTAGGGCATTGAAGAGAGGTTCTGGGGAGGATGTCCCGCTCAAAAGAAGCCCCTCCTGGAAGGGCCAACCTGGACCCATCTGTTTGAAAGCCCAAATGCCCGCACATTCAGCCCTTGGAAGTCATTTCCACAGAGTTCAGTGGCATTTGCTCCCGGGCACGTGTGCCTCCTCGGGTCGCATCTTGACCGTCCTGGAAGTCCTTAGTAAGCCCAGAAGTGTGTGTGTGGAGGATGGGGGCGGTGGTCCCAGCAGGAGGAGAGGCACTGATCGAGTTCAGATCCTGGGACTGAGTGGTGGCACTGAACACTTGGTCCGGGGTCCGAGCTGCACCTGCACCTGGTAGCCAGAGTGATGCGCGATTGGGGCGCTCTGCTCCGCGGGATGGCTGGGGGGGGCGGCTGCGACCTCCTTCTGGGGCTGGGGTTGAAAAGAAGCCCTGGCGCTGGGGAGCCCTTTTCCAAAGCGCTGCGGCGGCAGAGGCCTTCTGGACGCGCTCAGAGGCACCCTCGCCTCGCTGATCGTCTCGCGCCTCCCTGGCAGGGCTCCACCTTTCACAGCTCGCGGCGGCAGAGGTACGGGGCGGTCTTCAAGACGCACCTGCTGGGCAAGCCGGTCATCCGCGTGAGCGGCGCCGAGAACGTGCGCAAGATCCTGCTGGGCGAGCACAGCCTGGTGGCCTCTCAGTGGCCGCTCAGCACCCACATCCTGCTGGGCGCGCACACCCTGCTCAGCGCCCGCGCCGACGCGCACCGGCTCCGCAGGAAGGTAAGCTCGTCGGGGCGGAGAGTGCAGAACCCCGGGGGCCAGGGAGTGGGAAGCGCAGCTCCAGGCAGGCTTGCCCCGCTCCGGACGCCAGAGGCCCCGGTGGGTCGCCTGCGCGGGCCCTGACGGGCGTGTGGCTCTGCGCTCCGCAGGTCCTGGCGCGGGTCTTCAGCCGCGCCGCCCTGGAGAGCTACCTGCCCCGCATCCAGAAGGAGCTGAGCCGCGAGCTGCGGCGCTGGTGCCGGGAGCCGGGGCCCGTGGCCGTCTACGCCCGCGCCAAGACCCTCACCTTCCGCGTCGCCGCGCGGATCCTGCTGGGGCTCAGCCTGGACGAGAAGCAGTTCCTGGCGCTGGCGCGCACCTTCGAGCAGCTGGTGGAGAACCTCTTTTCCCTGCCCCTCAACGTCCCCTTCAGCGGCCTGCGCAAGGTAGGGCGGGGTATTCCCAGGGGATCCGGGCGCTGGCAGGTTGGCGAGAAGACCAGCAGCCCCAGCCAATGCGTGTCTACTCAGAAGTAAATCCCGTGGAGTTCAATGGGGCTGACTCCCAGGAAAGCATGCATAGAATGGCAGCAATCCTATCCACACTTACCTAGGAGTAAGCCCCATTGGTTATAATGGTATTTAATTCTGAGTAGACATGCATAGGATTGGGCTCTAAGGGGGTGCCCAGAGATCTTCCCAGATAGCTTCTTCTTTTCCCAGGTCGGATCCCTTTAAAAACCATTTCTGCCCAGCATTCCATATACGCAACAGGGATCAAATGTGTACTGGGTAGAAATAGGTTAACTAGAATCCCCATGATGTGGAACTCCTTGCCATTTAGCTCTAGAACCCACAGAATGATGCTCATTCCACGGAGGGGGGGAATGTCTCTGATCTCCCTCCCTCCCTCTTTGACTGATTTACCTCTCTGACTTTGCCTGTTTGAGACAAGGCTTTGGGTCCTGACAGGCTTCCCTCGCTCAAGATTCCTGTATTTTCTTATTCATAGGTCTCTTTATAACCTCCCAAAAAGCTCACAAGGTGATTTACCTGGCAAAAAAAGAGTGGTTCTTTGCCACAGAGGAACTCAAAATCTAAAAACCAAACCAGTACAAGGGAGACTGATGGGGGGATGAATAGGGACAGGTGCTTACCCTTCCCCACAACATACTATACGAGAAAAGCACCATTTGAAGAAGTACCTGTTCTCCAGCAAGATTGAGGAAAGATGCCTTTGGTCTGTTTCACAACATCACTTACCATCTGCCTGAGCTCCTACAGCTCAGGGGAAAGTACTATACAGTAATAGGAATCCCAAATTTTCCCAGCATTTTCTGCTACTTAAGGAACAAAAGGAAGCCCTGGTGTGGTCCCCCTCCAGGTTCATCTAAGGCAGCATTTCTCCACCTTTGTCCTCTGCCTTATCATTTCACATGGTCCAACTATTCAAAGTAACTGGCGTTGACATAATGGCCAGTTACTTCTGTGCTGGGAAGTGATGCCAATGCTAATCAACACCTGTAAGAGGTTGATGCTAATCAACACCTGTAAGAGGCTCAGGGTGGACAGGAGGGCTTTCTGAAGTGTGGAAAAGCATGCTTTAGAGCTCTGCTCACCAAGCTGCGCCTACTGCTGCTGTTTGTTGTGTCGCTCTCTAAGTCTGGCTGCTGGGTGGCAGGTGTCTAGGGGTCCCATAGGTAGCACCAGACACCACCTCAAGTACCACTGGTAGTACCTGTACCACTGGTTAAGAAACAGTTATCTCAAGCATAACTGTGCCTACAATAAATAGCTTGCCTTCAAGGTAAGTTGCAAGTTTCTTTGCTCTTCCAAAGGTGCTAGACCTTGGTATGCTTTTGACCCACAAGCCTAGATACAAGCTCGATCTCATCTCTCCTCTGCTTCTTATTGCACACAGTGTTGCTCTGAATGAGCTGGACTTTTCTCCCCACAGGGAATCAAGGCCAGGGACCTGTTACATGACTACATGGAGAAAGCCATTGTGGAGAAACTGCAGCAGAAGGACCCCGAGACGCACAGTGACGCCTTGGATTTCATCATCAACAGTGCCAAGGAGCAAGGCAAAGAGTTCACTGTCCAGGAGCTGAAGGTAATGGTGCATTTGTTTCAGGCAGGGGTCCCCAGCATCTGCCTTCTACAGGTCTAAGCAAAGCCCCCTGACCATATGATGAAGAACTCAGGAGAGTGTAAGTACCTCTGACCCCATGCAAAGTGCATTCCTCTGTGTAATCACAGGCTCCTGGCACTCTCTTTTTTCAGAGTTGCCAACTATGCTTCTGGTGGAAAGATGCCCCCTGTGACTCCTGCAAGCCCACCTTTACTTTTTGTTGGGTATACACCCAAGCAGGCACTGACCAGGCCTCATGCTTACATTGTAGCAGCGTCTTGTCATTTCAGTGCAACATTCAGAAGTCAGTGTGTGAAATGGCTTTTCACAAGCCATTGCAGCAGAATTTTTCTGAGACGCCCCCATCCTGTCCTCACTGCAACAATGGATCAGGTTAGAATTCACCACGTATAGGAATACCCAAGTCCATTGATCTCCTTCCAACTTAAGTTCAACCATTGAGATTAGAAATCTAGTGTGACATTATGAGATTGGAAAAATATATGTTACGTACCTGCATAATTTTTGGATTCCAACCTGACCATGAGAATGTGAGACTTCGTAAGAACTGCAGCAAGAAACTTTTGGAGATTGTATACCTACAATCCTATACTTACCTGGGAGTAAATCCCATTAAACTCAATGAGGCTTACTTCTGAGTAGACAAGGGCAGGCTTGGGCTGTTAATGATCTTCTAAATTCTGTGTGGATTCTAGGGTGAGATATTTTCAGTCAGTGAATTTCATGTAATCAGTAAATATCTGATCTCCCTCTGTCCACAAATTAGGTTCAGTTGAATGAAATCAGTTGAATGAAGACATAGCCTTGAGCAAAATCTACTGTTCTTCGAACATCACGAAGAAGAAAAGACTGGTAGTTCAGTCCAATGTAGGCTACAGTCACAAACATACTTCTGGAGGGTACATTCAGCTGAAAGTGATGGTGCCTTTCTTGTGGAAGGGTGTTGGCAAAGGGGGTGCCTCTGACTGCCAATCACCAACCACATCAATGGAAGTCATCTTGAAAGTAAGGCATGTGGTTGGATTGTACTGAAAGGCAGCCGCTCATTTTGACACATAGTCCAAGTGAAATCCATTGGAAGAGTCAAGAGTAAGTGTTTCCAGGATCTATGTGGTAAACAGAACCACATGAGCTAGCTAGTAGTATTTCAAGCGATAACAAAGAAAGAACTTTATCTGACATAAGCAGTTGCCTGTGTTTGTGAGTAAAGATTTGGGTTTGGGATATGCGTACTTTCAGAAAATCAGCTATGTGTGGCATCATAAGGGCTCGCTGCAATATATGATGATCTGATCTGAATGGCTACCAGGTATGAAATATGCTCCTCTGTATATCCACTAGAGAATTTCTGGCGGCCAAGAAACAAGCATTTTTCTAATATCAGGCCTGCTTAGAACCAAAAGGTAAACTTTTAAGCCATTTCTGCCCAACGTTGCATATACTCAACAGGGACCAAGAGTCTACAGCTATGGGTCAGGCAAAAATGGGGTTAATATATTCCTCTGTGCGCATTCAGCATCTATTCAGCACAACTGTTTTGAAGAGATGCCCCCTCTTCACACATTCTGCTCAGCATCTGTACACCAGGAAAGCCAGCAGTCTGGCAAAAGATGACTTGTTGGCCTTCTTGGTATAATGATGCCTTTCTTTGCCCATTGAAAAACTTTGGGTCAATTCAAACCCATACATAAAGTCAGCAAGATGAACAAAGACTGTGATTTTTCTTAGACCAGCAACTTTGATATTCATTGTGTGAGATGCTATGTCAGAGTGACTTGTTCTTAGACTGACAGTGACAACAACCTGCCTGAAAAAGGATGAGTAACTTTTTGAGATTTGTAGTCATGAACAAAAATCTTGCTCTTACAGACAATCACCCATTTCTAGCTAAATTGACATATTTCATAGTTTTTTTTTTTCCTTTTATGTCCAGTTTTAATATTGTCCCCTGCTTCTTCTCTGAATGAACCTTCTTCTGTTCTGTTAAAGGCATGTGATGCCTGGATTGATTTGTGCTTAAAATGCTATGTAATTCAAATGTTAAAATCCAAACATACAAGGGTAGCATTCACCAAAGGTCAGTGCGCACTGAGGGCCCACATGTCCAGACCAGCCTCTGAATCCCTTTGTACCAGTAGCAGTAGTGGTACAAATCAGCTGAGAGATGCGCTCTTTTTCAGCACTTGGTGCACCTCTACAGTGTTCCCCAGAGGCCCTTGCATCATTGTGGGGCTTCTATGGAATACTCACGTTGGCTAGTGGGAAGGGTGTGAGACAGAGGAGCTGCCATGTGAGTCTCTTAGCTCCTAGCCTTTAGGTTTTCTTTCAAACCTTGCAAAGGAACAGGTGCTTTGAGAAGAAAGCTGATTTATTGGTGTGGTGCATGGAAAAAGGAGGAGGACACCATCACTGAGATCCTCAGTGGGAATTCCCATTCTCCATTGCCTGTAAATAGCTGCAGGACAAGGTGACTCCTCTTCCTCCTGCCCAAGGGTGGGAGGGGGAAGAGTCATCACCACTGACAATTCCCCCCTTCACCCATTGGGGAGGGCAGGAGGCCTCCACTGCTGCTGTCAGTCTTGGGTGTATGTGCAAGGGCTCCACACATCATGGAGGGCCCAGGAAAGGGCCTTGACCCAGGTGCTCCAGTGAGCTGGCACAAGCAGACCCATTCATTTTTTCTCCCTGTTCTGTCAACAGTAGTAATGTTGATAGATGACACAAAGAGCAAACAGGAGGCTCAGATATACTTTGTGCAACCCTGCCCTATGAATGCTGACTGAGAAGCAGGTTTACTGAAGCTTATTCCTGTTTGCATGTGCATGGGATGGCAGCCTCTGACTACAGTAACCAAGGAGTAAGTCGCACTGAACTTAGTATTCAGTGTTAGTTTCTCACATGAAAATGGTCCTACAATGCAGTCCTGTACATATCTACTTAGAACTTACTGACTTATTCTCAGCTAAGTACAGAACTGCAGCAGTTGATGATAGGATTTGAGTGTGAGAAAGTGTCTTAGCTAAACTGGATCAGTTCTTGGACCCATGTCACCTGCAGATAGCATAGTCCGTGAAGACTGTTGCAGATGGTACCCGGGTGCAGTTTTATGATGGTGTTGGCTAGGTGAAATAACTCTTGATTCCTAACCGTGGATCACAACTCCAGTCCCCAAAATGCCATACCATGAATTTCTCATAGTAACTCTTAGAGATCTTCATGGTCCCCCAGGTTATGCTGCAATCCCAAAAAGATGCAAGTTACATGTGTACCCAATATTATCATAATGTTTTATTGAAATTGTAATCTTCATAGGCTAACATCAATTGAAAACATCAGTGAGTTCTCTCCTCAATGGCTTGCTCATACACAGGACCCATGAGAGGGCAGTTCAGGGGGTAAATTGTACCAAAGGTCAAAAATAGGGCTGGGAGGCAAAGGAGGGGCCCCCAAAATGTCATGGGATCTTACATTTTCCAATCTCATTCATTCCTCTTGATGGCTTGTCTTCCAGGAGTCTGCAATTGAACTGATCTTTGCGGCTTTCTTCACCACTGCAAGTGCTAGCACTTCCATGATTCTACTTCTGTTGAAATATCCCTTGGTCATAAAAAAAATCAAGCAGGAGCTGGCCTCTCATGACATTATCAGGCAATGCTCTTGCTTTGCTTCTATGGAATCTTCATCAAGCGAACAGTCCTGCCAAGAAACCCCAGGAGCCCCTGAAAAAGAGGACAAAGACAGAGACTCCAAACTGCCACTTTTTCCCAGATTTGAAGGGGAACTGGGCACAGCCGTGAAAGGAGGTCCTAATTTGCACTCTGTTGCCAGAGTAGCTCAGAAAACCATCAGTGGAACTACAAACGGGCCTTTTTTGGTACCCAGGCAGGAAGAAGTAGACCAGCCCCTCTGCGGGCTGGAAGTCCCAGAATGCTCTTGCCAGTCTTATCTGACCCTGGAGAAGATAAGCCGCCTTCGCTACTTGGATTGTGTCATCAAGGAAGTGCTGCGTTTGCTGCCCCCTGTGTCTGGAGGCTACAGGACAGCCTTGCAGACCTTTGAGCTGGATGTGAGTTGGGGGGGGCTTGCTTCATGGGTACCTCTCCTGGATCTGAATGGAACTGGTGTGACGTGATTGGGCTGGGTTGCACAAGAAGTCGTGGGAAGCACATTTGCTTCAACAGTAGATGGAAGTGAATTTATTCCTTCCCAATGATGTCTTTGCCATATTTCTCCTACTTAGAGAAAGTAGAAAATAAAGGAGGCAAGCAGGATACTTCAGCAAGGGATCCCAGTGGCACTGGACAGCGATACTTCAGTTGAGGTACCCCAGTGGTGGAGTAGGTTAGGGAGCTGGTGGCTCAGTATGAGCAAGAATGGGTAAGCAAGAGCAAGATCTGGAACTGAGGACCAGGGAAATGGGGGAGGGTATTAAATAAGTTGGAATACCCAGTGACAGGTGGCTGGTTGAGATGGCTGTAGGAATGGAAGTGATGGTGAGGAAGGCCCTATCAACTTTCCATAAGTTATAGAATCAACTAGAATGAAGAAGGGTCTCTAGTCAAAAGCTGGGCTGGTGGCTGGGTACAATTTTAATATTGTGTCTAGATCAACTGAAGGACTGTGCCCAATCTTGATGCTAATTAGACTACCCAGTGGAGAATTGGTGACACACAACTGGAGCACAACAACAGACTCTCCTGCAGAAGGACTCTCATGGTAGCATTGGTTGTATAGTAGCAGATTTTACTGTGAGGTTAATAGAATGAGGAAAGTTGCTGCTTCTCCGTGATTACAATGAACATGCATACTGCCTATTTTCAAAGTTTACCTGTCCAGACTGTAATTCTGCAGAACCACCAAGTGGTTATTGAAAGCCCTTCAGATTCAAAAATTGCATGTCTTTGGACTGGGGGATTAAATAAATAGCATGGAGAGCAATACCCTTCAAACAACACAGGCAATCCCAAACTGAAAAAAACAAAACTCTGAGGCAGTTTTGGGGATACTTAGGAGCCACAGACAAACTTTCTGCAACAAATACAGGCGCTTGTAGGCCCTGGACCTGCACTTATGCTGTGACACAGAGATTTTCCATATACCTCCAGAGTGTGAACATAGGCATGCTCCTCAGCCTGTCAGACCACAGGTCCGTAGAGCACTCCAGTATGGCGCAACTCTCCAGCATCTCACATGGTGGCCTTTCCTAGCCCTGTATTACTTTTGAGAACTGCCTCACCAATAATGGGAGCTGCTGCGCTTCATAGGAATAAATTTTTATGCCAGTAGAGAAGCGGTGAAGTAAAATTTAACTGAAAAAGAGAGTTACTATACCAGTGAAGTTATAAACTGACTCATTGTTGCCTGGTTTGTATGACACACCCCAAGCATGCACAATGTTCTGTCTCCAAAATCTGACACCAGTGGCCACACCTTTGGCAAAGAAATAGTGATGGGGTGTGTATGTGAAAAATACTAAAGGTATTCTGTAAAATGCCCTGGGTTTCTACTTATACGTGCTTTTTTATTAGATGACTAAAATAGTAATTTGAAAACTTTATAGTAATACCCTGCTGGTGTGATTCACACATCACTGAAATCACATCCTTTCTATACTAGCCACTATAGGCCTATTTAATCCATTTCTGCCCAATGTTGCATATACACAACAGGGACCAAATTGGTACACCTGTGGACCAAGTAAAAATGGGTTCATGTCTTTGGGACCAACCAGTTTAAGCTCAAGAATAATGGCTTGAGTGAGGTGTGAGACTTTAAAAAAAGATTTGACCTGTTGTGGATGTCCCACAAGTTGCTTCCCTTCCCGGTCACTTAGCAAATTGCCCTCTGCAGGCTGCTGTCTCTGGTGCTGATTTTGTTTTGTCTGCCTCCTGTAGGGCTACCAGATTCCCAAGGGCTGGAGTGTGATGTACAGTATTCGGGACACGCATGAGACTGCCAGCATCTACCAGAGCCCCCCAGACACTTTTGATCCTGAGCGGTTCTGGGTACCCCTGGAAGAGCAGGAGGAACACAAAGCTGCTGGCTCTGCCCGCTTCCACTACATTCCCTTTGGTGGGGGAGTCCGAAACTGCATTGGCAAAGACCTGGCTCAGGCCATGCTCAAGCTGCTTGCCATCGAACTGGTCAGCACAGCCCACTGGGAACTGGCCACAGCCCACTTCCCTAAGATGCAAACTGTGCCAATTGTGCATCCAGTGGATGGCCTGCAGCTTTATTTTCACTCACTGAAGCCTGGAAGAGAAAACAGTGGGACAAGCAAGGTCAACACATGAAGAGCAGAATCATTTTCACCATGTTGCTAGCATAGCACTGCTGTAGAACAGGCCTCTGGGACAAAATACCAGATGACCTTTCAGTGGTAGGATTTCAACCTGCATTAACTCCTCCCTTCTGGCTGGTGCTTGTGGGAGGGTGAAGGATAAGGTCCCTTCCTGGGGTCTTTTAATGGTCTGTGAGCTGATTAACTTCCTTCTTCAGAGATCTGAATCCATCTCAGTCATTTTTAGTTGCACTTTTTTTAGTTAATTCTTGTGCGTGTCATATTACCTTATAACCTGATGAAGAGAAGTCATGATCCGAAGCTAGATGCTTCTGAAGGAATTCTTGAAGTATTGGCGTCAATTTCTAATAAAGAGGGACTGCATTGAACAAGGACCCTGCAGGGTTCAGTCAGAGCATTCTGTGTTGGTGGTAGACCTAACCTGCTCCCTGTGATGCTCTTTCAAAACTTGTCAAGGCTCAGAACAGGGCTGCTGTTCCCTCCGTGACACTGCACTTGTGGCTCTATCCTCATTGGAAAAGTATCAATAAACCAGTGGTCTGCAGGATGGACATGCTGAGCAGAGGAAAATAGTTTCCCACACAAAAACAGCCAGACAGGGGAATGGTGCCCACCTCCATGTGATTGCAGATCAAAGATAGCATCGTACATATAGTTGAGACTTGTGCATTTCAAGGTGTACTGTGCTTCTGCATGAAGGGAACCAGACATTTAAACCCAGGGTTGAATGTAAACTTGAAAGAGATGGCAAACAAACAGAGGAAGACAGAGATTCCTAGTCCTCAAGTACTGATACTATCCATTTATTGTGTTTGTCATTTGTCATTTCAACAGTCATTAGCACAAAAGGGTATCCATAGTATAAAAGGAGAAAGTGAGACTCATACAGTCACTGATGAAGCTGCTAGAGTTGGTTGGTCTTAATTTCAAATATTACAAGATTTAGATATGTAAAATAGCTGGATTTTCTAGGGCTTAGAGGGGTGAGGTACAGACAGGATGCCTTAGGCCTGGCTCACACATGATGTATATTCCTTGATTTCTCATCACTTCATGAGTCACAGCTGAATGGGCAAACCAACTACCTTGGAAAGCATATGTACATTTGGGATGATATGTAAGTTCCATCTGTTCTGTGGAGTTTTACCTGTGGTGGCTCATTTCCACATACAAGTTACCAAGTCCTGAAGTGCTAATCTTCCATGACTGAGACTGATCTTTGATTACAGCCCATCCTTCTCCCTCCCTGGTTGTCCACTGCTCACTGGTACCAGGCTGCCAAATGGAGCAAGTGGCATGCTGCATGTAATTTCAAATAATTAGGATTAACTGGTTTGTGGATCATAGCCTTTGTTGTTTCTTTGAACCTGGAAGAAACTGTTACAATGACTCTATTCCATAAAGTCTATTCTGAAGAGGAGATTCATCAGATGTCTTTTCGTTCGCCATTGGACCAGCACTGCCTCCCCAGTTGATTTAGAAATCCCTTTGTAGTGACTTCAGGGCTAAGGATTGGGCTACTTGTGCAAGCTGAGGAGGTTTAAATAGAAATGGACTGTAGTGCTATAGAAGTGGAGCAAAGTATGTATGTAATTTCCTTATAATCAGGATCACATGAAGTACAGTATTCTATTAGAGATGTCTGACCAGATAGGATCCTGTTTTAGTGTCAAAAGCCATGGCATTAGATGAGATGGCCTGACCTACCATTCTGCAATGCTAACTTGCTTTTCTGGTAGATAACTGGTTACAGCTCCAATGGTGCATCTTCACTAAGGGTTCAACAACTGTAGCACAAACAATTATTCAAAAAGAGAAAAGAGAGGCTGCAGGAGAGGGTTTCCAGACTAAACGTTAGACACTCATGAAGACAAGATTTTGTAAAAGGAAACAAACAGGAGAAAGAATGCTCTAGCAGGCATTCCAGCATGTCTGAAAAAACATCTGGTCTCAGACCAAATTCTCATGAATAGGGTAAACCTGTGTCTGCCTATATCACCTCATACTTTACATGGGGGCTTGAATACTCTTTCACACAAAGTAAAGCAAAACAAACTCTCTTTCACACACACACACACACACACACACACACACACACACACACACACACACCCCTAGCTTTCTCCCCAAAATTCCCATTTCCAGCATGGAGGGAATACTTTCTAGGTGGAAACACCTGACTTTCGTATTACAGTACATGCCATGTTGGTTCTTCCTTAGAATGCATGAATTTGTTGGGCTGTATTAGTGTGAGTGCAACCATACTGCTACTGTTGAAGGGCTAGTACTCCACATTTAGGATAACTCTGCTATATAGAATATAGCTTCAGGTGAAGCCCTGTACAAAGTTTCAGCAGGGGCTAGACTGGAATAAACATGTTCCACTAACAACTACTATACTGTGTTTGGTCTTTCTTTGTTAAAATTTAAGGCACTAAGTTGAAAGTTATATTTGTGGCAGAGCACAGTAGTGATCCTGGCCCCGGTATCACCCAGGGCCACAACCAGAAGCTTGTGGGAGGTGCCGCCACCCATGGCCCAGGGCGGCCACATGTGTCCTTCCTGACCTTCTAAAGGGCTTGTAAAGCCCTTGGAAGACTAAAATAATCACTTCCAGTTTCCCCCATGCAACCAGAAGTGATTTTTTTCAGCCCCCCCCCCCCGAGGGCTTTATGATGCCTCCAAAGGGTCAGGGAGGCTGCACACAGCTTCCCCAGCCTCAGAACACCTCTGGGGGGAAAAGCCCTCAAGGGGTGGCCCTCAGATTAACTGACTGACTTAGCCCTGTGAAAGGGCACTGCAGGGGGGTGGATGGAGGTGTGGCCTTCCCCCCCAAGCCTGGCGTCCTGGCATTTGTCCCCTTGCCCCCCTCAGGTATGCCACAGGTGGAGCATTCAGGAAATCACTTTGGTTTTCCACCTACAGTGACAAGAAAATATGATAACCAGACTTTGTTTTAGTTTTCATTTTCAGAAATGGCTATTGTTGTTTGCATTATTTTGTCCATATAGTTTCTCTATTCATTTTAAATTGAACAGGCTTTTTGAAACAAATTCTAAATTAAAAGCATTTTTGAACTTTTTAAACATAGTTATAAACAAGACAAACAAGTATAAGCATAACAAAAAACTAGCTTTCCACACCAGTTGTGTGCACTGTGTGTATGTGGTATGTGGTCCTTATACGTATTCAGGGTCTGAGATCCAATGCTGCCATCAAAACAATGTGCTCCATCTGCTGGTAGTTAAAGAAATTACAACTGAATGCATGTATTCAGTGACAAGAAAATATGTTCAGTTAATTCTAATTAATTCTATAAAATAATTAATTAATTAATAAAATAATTCTAATCAGTTAAATGATAGGTTCAGTTAATTCTAATAAAGAAACTATCAAAGAAGATTTTGTTACCACAAACTGTCTTGAAGTAATGATGATCTATGGTTAATCTCTTTACTACAGAGATAGATGATTAGGCTTCTCAGGCCTGAGGGAAGCACAGATGACAAAATCCCTGGGACCCAGGCTTCCAGTGGCTGGGATCATGACAAAACAAACTATACAGTACAAAACAAATTTAGGAAGGGGGCCCCCAATCAGTTCTCTTGACTTGGGCCCAATGCCAGCTCTCTCCAGCCCTGAGGCCCTTCCCACCCACTTCATTACTCAAGATTCTCAATAAACTGGAAATGAGGCCCTGGCTTTAGTCAGGCTCTGTTTGAGGGGAGACAAGTTTAAGAAAAATATTATCCTGACACAACTGTGTTTGCAAACCAGATTGTATAGTCTCACATTTTGTATTCCTCCTTCTCAAAGTCTTGTTTCAATACTGTGATGTGTAATGAGATTAGGGAGAAAAATGAACTATTGTCCTACAATTCATTACTAGGATTTAAGATTGAAATATGTAAAACTTTGTTGTTTGACATCAAATTTCAAAGCAAAATTTGAAAATATTGACAATGCAGGTTTAAACATTGAAGTATGTTGATTGTAAAAGTGTCACATCAGCTGTACCCCTTCCCTGAAGATCTTTCTTGGCAGTGGTACCCAAACTTCATTCTTTTAATCTTCCCATAAGTTACCTTTCCTCTCATCAGAGGGGCATAGCAGTTTCCTTTGTGCAGTTTTAGACAAATCTGTTCAAATCTGTTTATTTTAAATAATTTATACCCCACTCTCTTGCACCCACAGGGGCCACCAGGGTAGCAAACAACAATGATAAACAATCAAATTAGCAAGTGTATCCATTTATCTTGCCAGAACCAAAATTTGAGCCTTTTACTTTTTAAAAAATCATGTATCATGTGCTAAACTGTTCCTATGTTCGCCACAATTTTTTCTCACAAAAACTTTGTGCTTTGAATATTTGCAAGACAGGCAGAACAGCAGATGATGTATTCTCCATACATTTCCATGCTAGAAAAAGCTGCACCTGCTAGATCCCTACCTGCTATGCAAGGAACAATAGCTCCCTTAACAGCAGTCTCTGATACCATTTACATTTAAATTCTGAAAGGCACATGGCCACTTAGTTCAGCAGATTTTAATCCCAGATTAAAACCCTAGATCTAATCCACCATCTACATTTATTTATTTCAAAGCTTTATACCCCACCCTTCCCCCCTAACATTGGGACACCCAGAGTGGCTTACAAAATTTACATTTAAAAATACAAAAATCCATTTAAAAATACAAAAATTCATTTAAAAAGGTAAAAGAAAGCAAAAACAGAAGCCAGCATGAAACATTATAAAAAAATATAAAAGTGTATATATTGTAAAAATATAGCAATGGCTAATAATAAGCTTGCACATTTATGAGATACACTTTTGTAAGCCAAAGATTCCAATCCTACATTGTCTTGAAAGTAAGTTCAATATATCAATGGACTTCAGTTCCAGATTTCAGTCATGAGTTGCAGTCATATGTTTTGATTTGTATTTCTCCATTCTAATGCTGGAGAGGAGATAAAAATGTCCACAATTCATCTTTTAACCTTCCTAACAGCAGAGATGAAGCAGGTGTAGCCTGTTCACCATCATCAGAAATTAATAATAATAATTCCTCCTAACAGAAAAAACTGCCTATCCACAAGTACAAAGCCATCTGTCCAGTTCCCTCCAGTTCCATCTGTCCAGTTCCCTCTTAAAGACAGCTGGGACAGGTGCCATCATAACATCCTGGGGCAAGGAGTTCCACAGATTAAATCACATACTGTGTAAAGAGATGTTTCTTTTTGTCTCTTCCGACTCTCCTTCCAATCAGTTTGAGTGGATGACCCCTAGTTCTGGTACTGTGCAAAAGGGAAAAGAATTTCCCTCTATCCATTCTATCCCAAGCATAATAATTGTGTCTCAATCATGTCCCTCTTTCAAAGGTGAAAACCCAGGCTGCTGGACTTTTGCTTACATTGGAGCTAATGAAAGGGCAGTCTGGCCTTGGTAGACCAAATAAAGAAAACCACACTGGCAACCCTACCTGGAGAGGGAGATTTCCACATTAACTCCCAGAGAACAAATTGTGCTTAAAGTGACTCCTCCCCTTGCCCCACCCCCATCATAGCTAGAGAGGGCTGGACTGCAAGGCTGAGTGAAAATGCTGTTGGCAGGATGACCCTCTAGTGAACCAGAAGCTCCTGCCCTCCTGACCTTGTCCTTAAGGTGAATCTTTGTGGTAAACGGAAAAAAAACAACAGTAGGCGGAGGATCCAAGTGTCAATGACTAACTTTAATTAGCACGTCTCCCTAAATGATCCATCCAAAACGCCCCAGTTAATATTGTGAGATTCTCCTTTAATCAAAGGGTGGCTGTTCTTTTTCTGTAAGGTAGGCCTGCCTTGCTTTTGCTTTTTCCCCCCTACTGGTTTAACAAAACTGGAATAATTTTACCACTTCCAGTTCTATAGTCACAAACATTAAGCACAGATTTGGATTAGGCTACCCTGCTTGAGAGCAGATGGCTTAATGTGGAATAAGAGAAATCACACATTCAGTGATCTTGCATTGGTAGATCAGATATGGAAGAGCTTGTCCCAGTACCTTCACCTTCTTTTAATTGGAAGAAACCCCAGCCCAAGTTTTATGTCCCAGCCTACTGGAAGCCTAGAAAACCAGCTCTGGATTAATAACTCCAGGAAAGATAACCCCCTAATCATCTGCTACAGCAGCATCCTGTTGACTCAGAAGTCAATCTCCCAATGTTCAGTAACTCAGAGCCAATCCTATGCATGCCTACTCAGAAGTAGGTCCTGTTATAGTCAATAGGGCTTACTCCCAGGTAAGTGTGGATAGGATTGCAGCCTCAGTTACTACAGAGAAAATCTGATTATTGGAGGGGGGGGCTTTCTTTGCACTAAGTAACAGGATTGCCCTGTCAGTCACTGAAGCCAGTAAGACTCTCACAGTAGCATATACTGAAAGGGGACTCCTGTTTAACCTGGCAGTGTCAGAAATAAATGTAACTAGGACTGGTGTTGGTGTCTGTTGGAGGGCTGGCCACAGTCCACCACCTTTTAAACTAGAATAGAGGCATGAGATTTGCAAATATGGAAGCAGTTCCCTTTACTCTGATTTACAGCGTAGCACGTTTGCATTAAGTACTACAGACCTGTTCAACCCATTTTTGCCTGGCCCACATTGGATCCCTGCTTCGTATATGGAAAGTTGGGCAGAAATGGTTTAAATGAAACTGACATAAGTCAGGATCTGTGGTG
Organism: Tiliqua scincoides; assembly: GCF_035046505.1. Taxonomy (NCBI): domain Eukaryota; kingdom Metazoa; phylum Chordata; class Lepidosauria; order Squamata; family Scincidae; genus Tiliqua; species Tiliqua scincoides. The sequence continues at coordinate 163,108,220 of NC_089823.1, read as the reverse complement.
GAAAAGCACTGACACTGGGATTAAAAGAAGAGCTGGTTAAAGTTCTCCACTTGCACTTGGAAGTTAATCCCACTGAACTCACCAGGATTATTTCTGAGCAAGCATGAATTCAGGATCAGGGAGACAACACAGGAGCTGATTTAGCTTAGAAGGAGCTAAGCTGTTTCTGCCCAGCATTGCATATATGCAACAGGGACCAAATGTGTACACTTTGGAGCTGGCAGAAATGGGTCAAATTAGGAGTATCTTTTTTTAATCCTTGGGTCTGCCTAGGTCTGTGGTGGTGGCATTTCCACTCCACTCTGTCTACTCTGGAGTAGGGGAAGGCAGTCCCTTGGCTGCCCTGTCTGTGCCTCCCTTCTCCCAACCCAGGGTTAACTGGGCCTTGACCCGGGCTGTCCTTATTAGGCTGTTAATTTCTTGAGCTCCTTCCAAGATGTCTTTAATTATCCCTTTCACTGGTCCGAGCAGGCCGGGCTGCGCGCTGCGTCCAATGGGGGGCTGCGGAGACAATGAAGGTTTCCTGCGTTAATTGACAGTGCTCAGAACACCGTATCTCGTTAGGCGGCGGGCTGTGAACTTGGCCGAGGAGCCCGCAGGGTTCACGCAGATGTCACGGTCCGGGCTCGGGGTCGCCAGCCCTGGGAACGCGCGCAGTGCCCGGTGGTCAGGCCGCTGTTCTTCCAGGCACCCCCACGGGGGCAGCCAGCCAGCCAGCCAGCCAGCCGCATGAGGCGCAGGCACGGGAGCTGCTCCAGCCCCCCACCCTCGCCCAGTCCGGCGCTTATATAGGTCAGGCGAGGGGGCCAGATGGGAACACAGGGGGCCTTGATCAGCCCCAAACAAGGGACATTGACCACATAGGGGGCACCCTCCAGAGGCCAAGCGCCCCCTTTCTTTCCTGCCCCCCCCGCCTAATTAACGTCATTTGCTCTGACTCTCCCCGCCTCCCATGTGTGGGCGAGAGAGCCCCAAGTGCTCTCAGGATCGAGCCCTTCGTTCCCACTGCCCTGGAAACCAGCAAAGGCACGTTTTGGGGCAAGATTGTTTGGGTTTGTCATGGAACTCCAATGGAAAGCCCTTCAACCATTTCTGCCCAGCGTTGCATGTACGCAACAGGGACCAAATGTGTACCCCTGGGAGCTGGGCATAAATAAGGGGAGTTGCGGGGGGGGGGGGAAGCGAAGGTCCCGATCCACTCAACGCGTTGAAGACTGCAGTCCGTACACGATGGCTTCGAGCCCAGATCTCAGGCACGTCTACTCAGAAGTAAATCTCATTCTAGTCCATGGGGCTTGCTCCCAGGAAAGTGAGTGGATAGGACTGTAGCCTTGGCTTCAAGGCTTTCAGCAAGACGGTGGGTAAACACGCGCAGGATCGGGCTGCCAGTGCTTTCCACAAGGGAGTTAAAGAATGCGTGGTTGTTTGGAATGTGTGAACGCTGTTCACGCGAGGATGTTGTAGGTACCCCACGGTATATGTTCAAGGTGCAAAACTGTGCAGGCCACTTTCACGGTTCAATCGGGAGTAAGCCTCGTCCTGACCATAAAGCCAATTAAAACTCCGAGTAAACTTAGGTTTACCCAGAGATCACAACTACCCTGCGGAGTCCTTTGGGCTGTCCTTGGTTTTCACACTACAGGCTTCTCGCCCACAAGCGCATATGCTCATTTACTCCGAAATCCCACAGAATCTCATGAGCTTACTCTCGAGTAAAATGCGCCTAAAGATTGCAGCCTTAACAGTGCAAGCCTGTGCTTTATGTCCGCTGGTGTAAGACTGCAACCCTATGCACACTTTCCTGGGCGAAGCCCCATCGAACACAATGGGACTTAATTCTGAGTAGACATGCAGAGGCTTGTGCTGCAAGTCCTGTTGCATTAACTCGTATCTAGGTGTGGGTAGGACTGCAGTGCAGCCTCAACGCATTTCATATATGGATTGGGCACCCCCAAGGACTTGGCTGAGAATTGGCTTCCCTGAGGACGCGCAGGTGGGTCCAGTGGCGTAACTGGGGGGGGGTCCCTCCGCCTCCCCTTCGAAGCCATGCCAGGCGGGGGTTGCAAAACGGAAGCGTACGCCTGGCTCCGAAGGGGAGGGGCCCCTTGCACGCTGCGGTGAGGCTCCCTGCAAAACTTCGTGCTTTGGCCCCCTCTAGCTACGCCACTGGATGGGTCTCTCTTTGGGGGGAATTCCGGATACATTTCCTGAAGAGAATCCCGGTAAGTGCCTCCCGCCGTCTCTTTCCACGACAGCAGCACCTCCGTCCCCCCAAACGCGGGTGGACTACGGCCCATCCGTGGCCCACTCACTGCCCAATTTGGGGGCACCTCCTGATTGAACCTGGGCCTGAATCCGCTTCGAATTCACACGTGCGAGTGGCTCACGAGGGGGTTATGAAGGAAAGCAAGGGCTGCCCCAGGAGAAGCACACACGCACTGGGACCAGCCCCACCGCTTACTCAGCGTGGACGTGGACACAGGCGCCTTGTTCCCTATGGGGGGGGGGCTGGAAGAAGGGGCTCTGACCACAGCTGCGGGGGGGGAGGTCTTCAACTCGATTCTCAATTCATCCCACAGGAGGAGCAGCAGCACCATCGTCTAGTTGAGAGGAAGTCCCACTGTGCCAAAGAGGAGCCTCCGGCTGCGATCCTATCCACGCTCTCCTGGGAGTAAGCTTCATTGACTATAGTGGGGCTTACTTCTGAGTAGACAGGCATAGGCTCTGAGGCTGCACTGCTAGCCACCCTTTCCTGGGACTTTAATGGGGCTTACTTGTGAGTAGAGAGGCCTAGGTTTGGGCTCTCAGTGTGCCTGGGGCTCCGTGAGAAGCCTGGGCAGTGCTTGAGCCTCCGCTCCCCGGAGAGAGCCTTGCAGCATCTCCACGGAATGGGGCTGCAGGGCGTGCATCGCGCGGCCTCGCCTGGGTGTGGCGGCCTGAAAGGGTCAGAGGCTCCCCCGCGCTGGAGGAGCTGTGCTGGGGCTCCTCGCCGCAGTCAAGCTCGCCGGTCTCCAGCCACCCTGCCCCCTGCCTGCGGAGCGCTTTCCTGGGCGCAGAGGCGTCAGCAGGTCGTACTTCCCCGCCTGGGGCGGACGCGCCCCGATCCTGGGCGCCCTCGGAGCAGCCTCGCCAGGGGAGAGACAGCAGCGGAGCCAACCCCGGGAGGCGTCCCAGGAAGGCTGGAGACGCTCAGGCGGGCCTGCTCCCCTCCAGGGCTTCTGGCCACGGGGGAAAAGCACACACCAGTGGCCGAGGGGCAGGTGGGCTCCTGTGAGCAGGAGGCCCCCCCTCCTGTGCCTGGCTGCAGCGGGGCCCCCTCTCAGGGTCCCAGCGCCGTCCTCTGAGGCTTCAACTCAGCGAGGATCGCGACCCCTGGGCTGGACCCTGGGCAGGCTTTTCGTGTGCTGGCTGCGCCCGGTGTACTCCTGCGTCCAGACCAGGACTGGAGAAGTCACCACCGCAGGTTTACTCGGAAGCAAGCCACGTGGCGCCCAGTGGGCAGGCTTGCTGCTCCCCAGGAGGTTTGCCTGGGATGGCCAACCCCATTGATCCCAGGCCGGGATGAGGCTGGTTTCTTCTCGGCAAACCTGATAGTGTGCTCACATCGAGGTGCTTCTCTCAGGACCCCCGTCTGCGGCTCGGCCCTCCGCTGCCCCCCCCCCCCATTGAAAAACTGGACTTGCAGTCCCATCCTATGCACATCTACTCAGAAGTTAGTTCCACTGAGTTCAATGGGACCTACTCCCAGGTAAGCATGGACAGGATTGCAGCCTCACAGCCGAATCCTATGCATGTCTACTCAGGAGTAAGTCCCACTGTGCTCAGTGAGACTAACTCCCAGGAAAGTATGGATAGGATTGCAGCTTACTCCCTGGGAGTAAGCCCCATTGACTGCCATGGGACTTACTTCTGAGTAGACACTCCTAGGATGGGGCTGTTAACAAACCTTCCCCACGAAAGAAGCCAAACGTAGCGCGCCATTGCCTGCACTTCCAAGCGGCTCCTCTGGAAGCCAGCAGGTCTCTGGTACCTGAGTCGCTTCTCCAGTAGATCGGGCTCCCCGGGCACCTCTCCTGGCCTTCAGCTTGGGTGGCTCGAGCAGGAGAAGCTCCGGATGGTGCCGCAGACTCTCCTGGAACGAAGAGATCGAGCTGACGGCTGTGCTGGGGGGGGGGGGAGAGTTGGACCAGATCTCAGTCGATCCAGGCTCGATCAGGTTCTTCCTCTCCCGAGCTGGAGACTCCAGAGCCCGAGGCCGGAGCAGCCCCACTGCAGCCCCACTGCTAGAGAGCCAGCCAGCCAACCCCCTCTCCCGCCCACGGGAGCCTGCCTGACTGGGCGATCTCTGTTGGAAGTGCCTGCCCGGGAGAGGCGAGCGGAGGAGGCTGCGCGTTGTTTACCTTTCGCCCGAACCTCTCCTAGTCCTTCCCTCGCTGACCTGCGTTTGAACCTGCGATTAGCAGCGCATCGCCAGCTCTGACTCCTGGTGGTGGCTGCGGATTCCTCCGCTCAGGACCCTGGACGTCAATATCAGCCCCTGTCTTCGGGGTGAACTTAAGGCCAAGGAGAAAGTCTCCTGGATCTGCTCCCATCTGGTGACATCATCTATACAGTATGTGGGTTAACGAGGGAAACCCCCGTCCCCTTTGCGAGGCGCCATGAATGGGTAGAGAGGGGGTGCAGGTAGCCCCTACTGGATTTCTACCCCCCCTTTCTTAGCCAAAGGATACCAGTTATTTGATTTTTTTTTTCTGTAAAAGCAATATATAAATGTTGATGATGATGATGATGAAGAAATCTGGAGATACAAGTCTCCCAGCCATCATTCATTTGCTGATAGGTACCTTCAGCCGGAGTACTTCCAAGTAAGGTCCCTATTAAACCATTTTTGCCCAACGTTGCATATACGCAACAGGGATCAATGTGCACACCAGTGTGCTGGGCAAAATTTAAGATCCAAGCAAGCCAGCAGGATTTTTAGGTAAGAGTTTTTTGTGTTTTTTCTTTTCTTTCAAGAATGGCTGCCAGGAATGGGCCAGGAATCACCAGGGTTGAAACTCGTTTCAAATTTAATACTCAGTCCTAATAGTGATGAAGACAACAGTGCCTTTGAGCATCCAAGGAATTACCACCAGCCCCCTCGTTTCAGAATGCTCCGTCTCCAAAGGACCTCCTCCAAAGCTGATCAAGAAGAATGTCAACTAGGGGACCAGGGAAAAGATCACCAAGCAAACTTCCATCCATCAGTGGATGAAGGAAAGAGGTTTGTTGGACAGATGAAAAAAGTCCTGCTTTGTAAACTGTAATATCCTGTTAAAATTGAATAGGGCAGGCTTAATTGGATTTGGCCTTGCTTGGTGCAAAATATCTCCTTCTGCCAAAGGCTACTTCGACAGAGAGTGGTGGTGGCCATTCTGGAAACTGGTGGTGGAAACTATCAACTGGCACCCCCAGGATAGTAGGGCTGTTTGTCTTTAATGGACTGACAGGGTTTCCTGCAAACTCTGGTCTGGTCAGGTGCAAGAGTGGTGGTGGGTTCTAGCGAAGGGCTTGTGCTTTTTAGAGTTGCAAACATTTCTGGTCTAGCTTTCCCCATCACTGTATCTCCATGTTATCCATGTGAAACTAGCAGAGGTTTCCCCATCATTGTATCTCCATGTGAAACTAGCAGAGGTGAACCAAATCAAGGCTGCAGTCCTCTACACAGAGGCATGGGAGGAAGTCCATTGGACTTACTTCTGAGCAGCCATGGCTAGGATCAGACTGCACTTCTGAATGAAACCTTCTGCACTCTGTCTTCAAATTATTTCAAACTGTAGACCTGGGCTTTTCCACCATGTCTGGATTTGTCTCCCCTGCAGCATCCAGCACGAAGGAGACTTTTGGAAGACTTGTTCACTACTTTGTGACATTTTGGTTTGTGCCTAATAAACGTATTACCCTACTTCTGGATTTATTTTTTCTTCTGGTAATACAGCAGCTTGCCATGTTTTTCTTCCAACTGTAGGGAGAGATTCAATGAGTGAATGTAAGCAACTATAAAAGACATGAGCACAAGTCGCTGTTTTAAGGGCAGGGAGACGAAACAATTTCACCAAGTGGAGTTGTCTTGACTGCTCTTCCCTCCCCCTCCCCCAGTTTTAACATATTGAGGCTACAATCTTAGCCTTTCCTGGGAAGAAGTCTAATTGAACACAATGGGACTTACTTCTGAGTAGACATGCCTAGGCTTGTGCAGTAAGGTAGACCATACCAACTGCTCAGTCCACCTGTGCTCCAAAGCGCTCATTGGGGAGCAGCTGAGCTATTGTTTTCGAGGGGTTTCCTCTGGAGGCAAATTTACAGACCATTGAAATCAAGAGGGCTAGAATAGTGGGGTCTGCTTCTGGGGATAGTGGCCTAGGAGCCCAATCCTAGCCATGTCTACTCAGAAGAAAACCCCATTAGAGTCCATGGGGCTTACTCCCAGGAAAGTGTAGATAGGATTGGGCTGTGAGTCCGGGGCTGCCCTGCTTTTCTTCCTGCCTTCCACTAAGGGCCCAGTTAATAACTGCGTTTCAGCCAGTGGACCACAAAGCGCGACGTGGACTTGCCCAGGACTCGACGGGGCACCCAAGAGTTCGACACCGCAACTCTTCGGAGCTCCTGCCAAGTCTGATCCGCACGAAGTGCCTCCCCCTCGCTCCGAATGACCACAACGCGAGCCCTTCGCTGCAGCCCCCAGGCTCCGCTCCGACGCCTGGTTGCTTGAAGTTCGTCTCGTTGCGACCTCCGAGTAAACACGCACAGGAGGATCAGCCTGACTGGCAGGGGCAATCACGTCCGAATAAACACACACGTGTTTGGGATAGGGACCTTTTTTATGTCGCATTTTGTGCAGAGTTTAGGCTACAATCGTATCCACACTTTCCAGGGAATAAGCCCCATTGAACTTAATGGAACTTACTTCTGAGGAGACATGCCTAGGTTTGGGCTGTTAGACACGTGCTGAAAACAATAACTTCAGATTAAAATTATATATAGGCGCTTACCTGAGAATTAGCCCCAGTGCGAGCCCAATCCTAGCCATGTCTACTCAGAAGTAAATTCCACTGTAATCAATGGGGCTTACTCCCAGGAAAGTGTGGATACGATTGTAGCCTTGCAGCCCAATCCTATGCACGTCTTCTCATAAGTAAGTCCCCATTTTAGTCAATGGGGCTTACTCCCAGGTAAGTGTAGAGAGGATTGCAGCCTGAACGCGGTGTGATTCACTACGAATCGACCTGCGAAGGATCGCGCTGTTGAGGGCTCCCTGAACTCTTCCTCCAAACGGTCGGTGAGCATATCTGAAGCGCGCTCCTTATGAATCGGACTTACACCGGAGTAACATGCTCGGGATCGCGGGTCATGGCTGCAGTCCAATGCACGCTGAAACCCCATGGAAAGGACCGGCAGGCAGTCCTACCTCCGGGCAAACAGGTCTCGCCTTGGGCTACGAGCCTCAGGCTGCGATCCTACAATCCACACGTTCCGGAGAGTAACTCCCATTGAACAAAATGGGACACTTCTGAGTAGACCCGCCTCGGCTTTTTGCAGTCATTTGACTAAGGTTCCAATCCTACACGCGCTTTGATGGGAGTAAGCCCCCAGTGAGACTTAGTCCCGAGTAGACCTGCACAGGCTGGGGCTGCAAGAGGGTCAGTGCCGGGCAAGCAGGCTTGGGATCGGGGCCGTCGCATCCCCGTCCGGGCTTCGCTTTGCGCAGCAGCCGGGCGAGAGCCGGTCCCGGTGGCTGTGCGAGCAGCCCGGGCGCCGCTGCTCGCGTCTGCTCGCCCGCCCAGCCGCAGCGGACCCCTTGGCTCTGCCGCTTGTTGGGGGCGGAGGGTGGAGACCCCGCAGGGCCGGGTGGGGGAGGCGGAGCCACCCGCGGCAGCCGGGGCTGAACTCTGGGTGAACCACTGGGTCGCCCGGACCAAGGTAGAGTGGGTAGGGACGGGGGGGGGAGGCTGGGGCTATAAAGGGGCCGGCGAGGGCGGCGGGAGCAGGCAGGTGCCGCGCCACTGGTGCCCAGCGCAGCCGAGCATGGGCTTCCCCTCCGCCGCCTTGCTGGCCAGCGCCGCCTGCACCTTCGTGCTGCCCCTGCTGCTGCTGCTGGCCGCCGCCAAGCTGTGGGCGCTGTACTGCCTCCGGGGCCGAGACCCCGCCTGCCCGCTGCCCCTGCCGCCCGGCTCCATGGGGCTGCCCTTCTTCGGGGAGACGCTGCAGCTCGTCTTGCAGGTGAGCCGTCGGGCGGGCTGCAGGGACCGCGGGCTCCGCGCCCAGGTGCGCTGCTCCCGGCCGGCCAGTCTGACCCTCTCCCTCTCCTTCTCCCGCAGAGGCGGAGGTTCCTGGAGCTGAAGCGGCGCAAGTACGGGCCGGTGTACAAGACGCACCTCTTCGGGCGGCCCACCGTGCGCGTGATGGGGCCGGAGAACGTGCGCCACGTCCTGCTGGGCGAGCACCGGCTGGTGGCCGTGCAGTGGCCCGCCTCGGTGCGCACCATCCTGGGCGCCGGCTGCCTCTCCAACCTCCACGACGGGCGCCACAAGCAGCGCAAGAAGGCAAGGCGGCAGAAGCCCCGCGGGGGGGGGGGAGAGACCTCCGGGGGAGGCTGCAAGAGGGGGGGTTCTCTGCTTTGGCCCCCAGGCTGAGAGTCCAAGCCTAGTCTTGTCTACTCGGAAGTAAGTCCCATTATAGTCAATGGGGCTTACTCCCAGGAAAGCGTGGATAGGACTGCAGCCTCACAGCCCAAGCCTAGGCATGCCTACTCAGAAGGAGGTCCCATTAGAGTCAGTGGAGCTTACACCCAGGAAAGAGTGCACTGAACTGGGCAACGTGGCTTCCTTCCGCTCGACGTGAACCGAGGCATCCCCTGCTCCCGTCTCGCCGGGTAGGCGGCGTTCTCCGCAGCGGAGCGGAGCGGACTTTCCTCTCCTGGTGATCTGCTTCAGAACGGCAGTTCCTCCGCAGCCCGCTCCCGCGGAATCCAGGCTGGAGTGAACTGACTGCAATCCTATCCTCACTTACTCCATTGAGTATAATGGGACTTACTTCTGAGTAGACATGGCTAGGCTTGAGCTCTCAGACCACAATCCCATCCACACTTTCCTGGGAGAAAGCCACATTGACTATAATGGGATGTACTTCCGAGTAGACCTGCCTAGGACTGGGCTCTGAGTGAGCGTGCATCGGACCAGGCTGAAGGTGGCGGGGACATGGCTGGAAGAGACCAGCCCGGGCTGCTGCTGGGGTTCCAAGGCGCCTTAGTCGGAGGGGAGCGCCAGCACGTGGGCACCGTCTCAGAGAAAGTCCGGCCGGCTTTCCAGCCCCTGGACATCGCCCTGCTGCGGACCTTCCAGGCGGGCGGCTCCTTATTCCCAGCACCATCCGCTGCATGGTGTCTCCTCGGAAGCAAGGCTCCTTTAATGGGCTCAGGTGGCAGGCTTGACAACCTGTATAAGGTGCCCATGGAGCCCCCACTGATTGAATCCAGAGCGCGCCCACCTCCATCCTGATTGCAGGTTGGCTTCCTTGGAATCCAGTCCCACTCTGCACAGGGTGGCCGCTTGAACATCGCTCCTGACTTGGAGGGGCCTTGAATTGAACTCCACGGGAGCTGCCTGGGATCTCCAGCGACTTCCGCCTGGCTTCCCTGGCTCTTGCCCAAACTGCTTTCTCCTGATCAGCTCTTCTCTTCTCCTCCCCTCCCCACCTCCAAGCAGGTGATCATGCGGGCCTTCTCCCGGGAGGCCCTGGAACACTACATCCCGGTCATCCAGGAGGAGGTGAGCGCTTGCCTGAAGCAGTGGCTGGCCAGCAGTTGCTCCTGCCTGCTGGTCTACCCAGAGGTGAAGCGCCTCATGTTCCGCGTCGCCATGCGCATCCTGCTGGGCTTTCGGCCGGACCAGGCGGGAGCAGACAGCGAGCAGCACCTGGTGGAGGCTTTCGAGGAGATGATCCGCAACCTCTTCTCCCTGCCCATCGATGTGCCTTTTAGCGGACTCTACAAGGTAAAGAAGGCTGCTGCCTGGCTGGCTGGCTGGCTGGAAGGGGGGGGAGGAGAGGAGGCAGGTAGCACTGTCCGCAGGAAGGAAGGAGGGTGGACACCTGGGGCTGAGGAGGAGGTGACCAGCCCCCCATATGTGTTGTATGATCTCACTCTGCTTCCAGGGCTTGAGGGCACGGGATGTCATCCACGCCAAGATCGAAGAGAATATCCTGGCGAAGCTGGCAGGGAAGGAGCCTACCAATGGCTACAAGGATGCCCTGCAGTTGTTGATGGAGCACAGGCAGAGCAATGGCGAACAGCTGAACATGCAAGTGAGTCCCCACCCAGTGAGTTGTCCTCCCCTCAGACAGTTTTTGTCCTCCTGCGGCTCTTAATTGGGTTGGGTGGGTCTGCTTGACAGTTTCTACCCAGGCCTCAGAAGTCCAAGTGGGCCCCATTCAAAAATTCATCTCTCTCTCTCTTTCTTCTCTCTCTCTCTGGGCAGGAGAGGGAGATGGTGATCTGGCTGGCTTGGGATTCGGGGGTCAAATACTAAGGGGCCACTTGCAGGCTGGGTTAGAGAGGCAACCTCTTTGCTTAAACTGGATCTGTATTGATTTCTTGAGGATGTTCCCAGCATATAACAACTCTGAGGTGGGTTTCAGAGAGGTGGTTGAATTAAGCTAATGTGTTCTGAATCTTTTTCTAATGGGGTGTGCGTGCATGTGGGGGGGGGGCAGAAACTCAATTAACACTGACCCCAACATTTAGGATCCATGTTGGGGGTCTGCACCTGATGAATTTCTGTCTGCTTTGCAGCTGTTAAAGTCCAGAAGCCCCTCTCTGACAAACCCTTGCTTTGCATTAGAAGAAGGGAGTAAGGGAGGTTGGAACACAATATCCTACTTGCTTCAGGGCATCATGCTTCTATACCAGGGGTTTCCTAACCCTGGCCCGGGGGCCAGATGTGGCCTGCGGAGAGCCTCTTTCCAGCCCGAGGCCAGCCTCTGATCCCCTGAGAGCCTCTGGCCTAATTAATCAAAGTTCCATCTCTAATGTATTTATTTAAATTTTGTATTTATTCCCGCCCCCCCCCCGCCCTTGTCACTATGCCAGATATTTAATGCGGCCCTTTAGCTGAAAACCCGTTCTATACTACTGAAGGCGAGTTCATTAGGCAAACCATATACATATACATGGGACCACAGAAAGCTTTCCTTCCTTGCCACCTTTAATATGCTTTTGTTTGAAATTAGTATCACAGTTTCACTGTCGGGCTCTCTGGCTTTGGGAAGCAAATGCTTCTTCTCAAAGATCACTTGAAGCCCTGCAGTGTGGGTTTTTTAAAGTATAAATTTAACATAAAAGCTACAAAAATGCACATAAAACTTTGAAGACACGGTATTTTAAAACCGTAACAGATTTATCCTTTTGTTCCCCCCTTCCCCCAATGTGGCTTTCTGATAGAAGCTCACTTTGCTCACTATGTATTTCTCTGCTGATGTGCCATGTTCACACTATGAATTGGCCTTCCCAGAATGGCATCTTGTTTAGTGATTAGGTCTGCAGGGATACTGATCAGTGATTTCTTTGAATTGACTGAGTGGTGGAGGTGAATGGGACAGGGAAGTGATAGGGGACAAAGGGCCCAATTGTACCCAGCTTTCCAGCATCAGTGTAGTCACAATAGAGCCCTGAGGTAAGGGAACAAATGTTCCCATACCTTGAGGAGACCTCGGTGACTGCCTCCCCATCACAGGATGCAGAGCACACCCCATTGGCACAGCTACACCAGCACTGGAAAATTGGATAGGATTGGGCCCGAAGTCTTGCACTGTATCTCAATGGCACCACCTCTCCTCTCTCTGATGGTGCAATGGGTGCTGCCACCAGTGCTGGAGTTTAGGGTGTGAAACTGGCCAGGTAAGCTTTCTGATGGGTGTGGACCCCTGGCCAGCACCTGATCTAGCTGACCTCCGATGCCACCCTGGGTGTGGGGTGGAAGTAGAGCAAACATTTAAGAATGTAAGCCAGGGTGAACACATCATTTCAAGAACTTGGCAGGAAGATATGAGTCAATCTAGGCTTCTTTGCAAAGTCAAGGATCACCCTCTTTCTCTCCCTGCCCATATTTTTAAATTCACTTGGCTGGTTCTTGTTAACATTCATATCCTGACACTCTCTCTTTCTCTCTCCCCCCCCCCCCCAATTTTATCCCAACAGCTTTTTGTAGTGTTGGTAAACTGATTGAATTTTAAAATCAGCTTCTCAGTTAATGGGGCATTGTTGAATTGAATAACTGATTAATCAACTTCTTGCAGCCCTAAAGTCTATTTCCCATGAATGTGTTTACATCAAGGCTTCTGTACTATGTATACAGACAATACAACAGGCTAGAATCACTCTTCAGTTTTTCTTGGTGGTATATGCTCCAGTGTGTGTGAATGTGTGTGTGTTTGGAGGGGGGAGGGTTTTTTAGGCATGTGTTACCAAAGACTGGTCTTCATTGGTAGGTCTGTTTCTGAGCTATACTACTTAACAGTGCAAGTTAGGAGTTGATGTGGTTGAATGCTGCTCCATATCAAAGTCTTTCTACACAGAGAAAAGTAGACATTTTCAGTCTCGGCTGGTTCTTGTAACATTTTCACTTATGCCATATTTGTCTTATCCACCACTTTCTTTCAATTAGCAGTGTGGGTGTCAGGGTGCAAAGAGTGGAATGCAATGTGGTTGTATAGATCAGAAAAGGATACAGAATATATCATCTGTCCATGTATGCATCTAAGGAGAAGGAGTCTGGGATGATGACTGGATGATGGGGGAGCCATTTTGTCATGTGGGGAAGGATTTTTTTTTTTGGGGGGGGAGGGAAACAGTAGTAGGGAGATGCTTGGAACCAGTGGCATACAAAGAGGTTGGCGGAGGGGGTACCTGTCCCCAGGTACCAGACTGTAGGAGGGTGTCTGAGAGGCTTCTCAAGAAATTTTTAAGAAGAAAACCTATTTTTCTTTTCAGTTGTTTGGTATGATTTTATATGATTTTATATGATATTTGGTATGATATACCATTGGTATACCAATGGTATATCTTACCATAGTATACCAATTGGTATGGTATACCAATGGTATACCATATGGTATGGTATACCATTTGATTTGGTATGATTTTATATGAAGTTTGGGACCAAAAGAAGAACTGGTAAAATGCAGGCAAATAATTTTCTGTTTCTTGCAGGAATTGAAAGAATCTGCAACGGAGCTTCTCTTTGGTGGACATGAGACCACAGCCAGTGCTGCAACATCCTTGATTACTTTCCTAGGTCTTCATCCTGACATCCTTCAAAAAGTGAGAAAGGAGTTGCAAGAAAAGGTGAGGGCCGCTGGAAAGAAAACACCACAGTGTGTGAAATGGATTGCTCTGAGCCAGTGGACAGTGTCTGGGACACAGAGCTAGGAAAGCAAGATTCTGTGTTGCTGGTTCAAAGGACAATCTTATAATGTGTTGGGCATATTAAAATGCTATGTTAAGGTCCTGTTGCTTATTCCCTTTCCCAGTGTCTGCTCCACCACTGGCCCATGTGCATGTAAAATGGGACTGCAATATTTAATTAATCTAACTTGAATATGAATGGGTTTAAATGGGTTTGACTGACCACCAATAGCCCTGCTCCGTGTGAAATGGTATCAATGTTTCCTTTTTTAAACAAAGATGGCCGGCACCATCTTGAAAGGGGCATCCTCCTTTCTCTCACATAGGAGGGAATGCTTTTCCCCAGCTACAGTGTGGGTGTGGTTTAACTAAAAGTGTACACTTTTATAACTACTAGTGGGGTCAATATGCAAATCTATATAGAAATAATTCACTGACATTCATATGATCAGCATAAAATTCTTTAATAGAGTGACAGTCCAGGTATAAAGACCTCCCCTGCACATGTGCGTAATGCTGACTCTCTGCTGACACACATTGCTTCCATATATAAATATGCCAGGAAATAAACCATATGGGCAGAAATCTTGATGTGGGCTTAGACATGTGTGGGAAGCAGCACATGTAAAAGTAGGTGTACATTAATGCTGCTTGAAGTAGGCAAAATTAGAGTTCAATAGGTGTTGACTATGGCCACACTTGGGGTACAATCCTATCCAACTTTTCCAGCTCTGTGCCAATGGGTTGTGCATCCTGCAGTGGGGTGGTGGTAGTGATCAGGGTGATCTCCTGGTGGTAAGGGAATTTTTTTTCATTACTTGGGGCTGCACTGTGGCTACATTGGAGCTGGAAAGGTGGATAGGATTGGGCCCTCAGTCTGAGAGGTCATTCTTTACAAACTAAACACAATCCTATTGTCCAACTGCACGAAGCTTAGCTCTGCAGGTTCTGGATGCTGGATAGGTAGATTTCATTGTATTTCTCTTCTGGCACCCATGACACACCTTTTGCTTCTAGGGATTGCTAAGCAACATAAACCAAGAAAAGCATTTGGAAATGGAAGTCTTGGAACAGCTGAAGTACACTGGCTGTGTCATCAAAGAGACACTCCGGCTGAGCCCCCCTGTTCCAGGAGGCTTCAGAGTGGCTCTCAAGACGTTTGAACTAAATGTAAGTAGGAGATCTAGGTCTCCATGAAGTCATTACGTAATATCGGTCCTACGCATTGCTTAGAGTAGTCCTTTGAATTTGGAACTTTCTTCTAATCATTTAGTATCGCACCTGAAGACTGCAGTAGTAAGTTGCCCCATCATACTATAATCTGAAAGGGTCATCGCTTCTGTCTCTCTCAAAACTCCAAGGCAAGATAACTTTCAACAGCTGTAATTTTTCTGTAGAAGAAGCTGCATCTGTCCAATTTCAAGTCTGTTTCCGCCAAATGGGTTAACCTGGCTGTTGAGTAGTTGCATTCTATAAACAGAGCTTGTACAGCGACAGAAGATATGTCCTTTTTGTATGGTTCAAGTTCCACAGACTTTGTATCAGGTCTACAGAATTCTGAAGTCTCTTAATGGCCCCACATGTGATCAAGCATGTCCAATGGTATGAAAATTGAACAAGCAATATGTTTCCACCCGCCTGCTGGTCTAGTACATCAAATGAGTAAATAAGGAGGCTGACATCTCCACCTGGTTCTTGGAAGAATACTGATAGTCAGTGGTATTTGATTGTATATGTGGTAATTCGTTTCCATTCTTGCATATACCTTGATTCTAACTACTGTTTCGTTTTGGACATGTATATGTTCCCCAAAAGGAAGTCACGATAATAGAACTAAGGTCAAAAAATGGCTTAGGCTTGGGTGGGTTTGGAAGACAAGAGTGCTTCAATTCATTTGGGTTGTTATTTTGTATGAATTTCTTTACAGGGGTACCAGATTCCTAAAGGCTGGAATGTCATCTACAGTATCTGTGACACCCATGATGTTGCAGAGCTCTTCACCAACAAAGATGAATTCAACCCAGACCGCTTCATGACCACTTTCCCAGAGGATGCCTCACGATTCAGTTTTATCCCTTTTGGAGGAGGCTTGAGAAGCTGTGTGGGCAAGGAGTTTGCCAAAATCCTCCTCAAGATCTTTACTGTGGAGTTGGCCCGGAACTGTGACTGGCAGCTTTTAAATGGACCCCCAACAATGAAGACTGGCCCTATCATGTACCCAGTGGACAATCTGCCTACAAAGTTCACAAGTTTCAATGGTCAGGTCTAACGAATGGTCAGGTCAAGTTTCAATCGTCAGTGTCTTGGGATTCCTAACTTAAATTCTGGCATACAACAGCTTTTTATAGTGCCCTAAATCAATATTAAATATTTAACTTTATAAATGTGTAATAGTTATTTATAAGTGGTTTTCTAAGAATATTTAAAAAAAACTTTCATATGTTAAACTTGGTGGATTTTTTTTAAAGCAAGCACTGTAATTATGGGTCCTTGGGATTCATAATTGGATAATTTTATTTCTATAGAAATAAAGTTTCCTAACATTTTAAGCCATTTCTGCCCAGCATTGCATCTACGCAACAGGGATCAAATGTGTACATCTGTGGGCTGCGCAGAAATGGGTTAAGAATCATATTCAAAGCTTGTTTACTAATTAAGTTGAAGGTGTTTAGGAACCTGTATGTGTATCCAGACACCTGCTCAAAGTGAAAACCTAATGCAATGAACTGTGTGTATATCGTGAACCAAAAAGCCATAATGTGGTTTGGTGACAAAATAAATGAAAATTCTGAAAAATACCATGCTGATGCTTGGTTCTATATATTATGGGAAACTGGATGGTGTTAAACATGGGTGGAGGATGCTTGAAGTTAAGTCAAACATCAGATTCTGAGCACATTTGACCTACATGTTAACTGCAAGTTAACATACAGGTTCACTTGATAGCTGTGGAACTTGTTTCAAATACGATTGTGCTAGGGCGGTACAGGAGCATGGCCAACCTCTTGATTGTCAAAACTCTACCATATGGACCAGAGCTACCCCACTGCTTTAAACTACCTAAAGACAACATTTCCTAGCAGGAAGGGCATCATGGGAAATTCCATGAGAAGCACAAGAAAACTCACATGGCAATTCTACAATGACTTATTTTAAGCTGAAATATTCCTGTTGGTCTACATGTTAGCACTGGGGATAAAGTATCCACCTGCGATTTGTATCATCTGGTGAAACATCTCTGCTTTCCCCCTCCCATTTTTAATCACCTCTAGGGTTTCTGTGCTGTCTCAGCATCCTGAAAAGGCTGCAGAGTCTTCCAAATGCATTCACCAGTGTGGTGGTGTTGACCTTCTTGAATCCCTGTGGTTCACCTGCCCCACCTTGAAGCAGGTGATAAGCTGAAGCCGAGCTATTCCATCTGCTCTGAGTGTAGGAGGATGGAGGCCAGAATGTGAAACCAGATCAGAGTGAAACACCTGGACTGTTGTGGTTCTTGAAAGATAGAACCTTCTTTCAATTGTAAAAATCCCTATGGGGATTTAATCAGCCTGCCTATGTAAACCGCCTTGAATAAAGTCTTGAATAAAGACCAAGAAAGGTGGTATATAAATACCTGTATTATTATTATTATCATCTTGCTAAAAGATGCCAAATCAAAGTTGCCAAAAAGTTACTCAATTTAAGGGACTTCCTGAACTTTGGGGACTCCTGTTCACCTGAGAGGAGGGTTTTTCTCAAGGTGGCTTTTTCTGTCTGGGCTCTCTGGCTTGGCATGGTGGCAGTGAGACCCACCTTTCCCCAGTTTCCCAGTTAAAAGGAGGAAGCAGCAAAATGCATCTCGGTCAGTAATCAATAGGCACTCTACCCTTCTTGCCCTCCAGCTATCCTTTCACTTTGTCATGGGATTTAGGCTACAGTTCTATGCTCAGTTCCATTGAACTCCATGAGACTGCTGAGTAAACATGCTTAAGATTACCAAATGCTGCCTATCCTACTACTTCTGTGCTCTAGTTTTCTCTCTCCAGTTGAAACAATTGTTTCTAAATTGAAAAACTTAACCTGTTGAGGACCATCTGTATCAGAAAGGATAATGCCTATGCTAATAAAGAGGCACATACCTTGCTTACAGTGAGATGCAGGATAGCAGTTCTGAATGTCACATTATACACTTTGATATCTCCTCCCATCCCACCCGTCTGCTAATGTAACTGAAAACCAACTGCAGGCATCCTTCTAATGTAGCACACAAGCATGACCATGATGGATAAAATGGCCCAGGAATGACCCTCTGAACCTTGGCTAACCTTAAAGGCTGAAGTTTGGTTGCATTTCTGCACTGGCTATGGTCATGGCTTTCACTAAGCACCAAAACATTAACCAAGGCAATTCAGTTGTGTCAATAGTAAAGAGCACAAAGTTTCTCGCCATACATCACTCCCACCACACAAATAAAGCACATGCTGTTGAACCTCTGGGTCCTCTAGAGAACTCGATAGATGTGACTTTCCCTTTCTTTCCTTTCTGAAGGAAATGGAGATTCCAACTTGCTCGCTCTGCTGCGAGGCCATTGCCCAGCTTGCACTGATTTCAGTGGCATTTGGATTTCACTCAGCTAGCAAGGTTTCTTGCAATGTTAGTTTTCTCTCTCCCTGTGCATAAGCTATTTTAGCCTCAGAAAACCTGAGTTAATGATTCATGCAAGTTGCAATAGGTGGGGTTGATTTCATACCATAAGTTTAAAGTGACAGGGTGGTGCTTATTTATTTAAAATATTTTTTATAATTAATCTTCTTGTGCAGGAGGATATTTCCAAAAGTCAGAGAGTTTTTTTCATCTCATATGCCTTTAGAAAGCATTCTCCTCATACTTTCAAGGAGCTGTATCTAAATAAAATTAAGAGCAGGCTGCAATCTTGTATGCGTACTTACTTGAGAGTAGGCTTAAGTGAACTCAGTTGGAAATACTTCTGAGTAGACAAGCATACGCTTGGGCTTAAGTTAGTCACACCTAACATGGTCCCCCAATTTAAATGGTGCTGAAACATGACTAACTTCTTTTGGATACAACCCAAGGTATGAATTTGCTGTTATAGATTCTTTAGACATGGGAGGATGAGCATGCAGTTGGAAGCAACATGCCAATAAGAGACAGTTCCAGTGTTCATCTTTCTGTCTGACATGTGCATATTTGTTTATGCCAAAAGTGTGATATCAACGAAGAGGTCTTGCACAATTAGCCTTCATCATCAGAAAAAGTCACAATTTGTCACTTTACTTGCTCAAGGAAACAGTTGTAATCGGTGTACATTTAGCTGGGCAAAATAACAAAGTAAGTGGTTCATAACTAGCTGTTTAGTGATCTGCTGAATTGGTGTGATAAAGGAATTGTGAGAGCCTTTGACAGCCTTTTGCGCCTAACACCAGAACTCACCAGGCCATCAAAAACTGCTTTGTACCTCCCTGACATGTACCAAGAGTGGTTTGAGCTGGGCAGTGGCAGTGGGGGGAGCAGACAGCTCCACTGAGAAACAAAAGGTCCAAGATTACTCACTGTTTTCTGGGCAGGGTCTACATTCGAATTGATTTCAACAGCACCCAGCTGGTTTGGTTGCTGGTGGTACCTACTACTAGATTTAAAAAACCTGTGTTGTTGATTGTGATTGGCAGTGTGCTTCTTGGTTTGGAGACAAACTGGAAGGATAAGCAAGCATTACGTTTGCTACTAGATATAATGTAGATATGAGAAAGGCCTTTCAAAAGTACCATCTGCAATGTTGCTGCAAATTGGATGCCTGAAGTAATTAAAATCCATGTGTCATTTCAAAAACTTTCCCAAAATTCCCATTCACAAATATTCTGAATGAATAACAGGACATTAAAGAATGCTGAGATCAGTGCTAGTGAATGCTGATTTGAAAAAAACTAATGTGTGACATTACACAAGTACAATGCTATAAATCCTTCCACAAAATTGGTGAAAAAAGATCTTGTGTGGTTGAAATGTTTGGCATCTTGATTTTTCCTATGGATTTTTTTTTGGTACAAACTTGCAAAAACAATCACCCTCAACCAGCACAGGGCTCTTCAATGTGCTGCTCTCCTTTCTTGCTCATCTTCTGCACTTGATGTAGGAATCGCTGTCCACAGCTCTCCCCAAATTCTGCACTGTCAGGATATTTGTTCTGCTTTTGGGTTACCACCCTTTCCCTGACAGAAGTGCTCTGTTTTCAACAGTGAGATGGCAGGCAGAAAGCCAGCACGTGCCAATGTTCCAAAAGTTGCCAAGAATGGTGACATTAGAGGACATCTCTCACATTTGTGCCTCTCTAGCACCTGTCAAAGGCATGATTATTGGTTTCCATCCTTACTTGATGACTCTGTAAGTACTAGTCTTATTATTATTATTATTATTATTATTATTAACAGTATTTATATACCGCTTTTCAACTGTCTTGTACGTTTTCCCCCATATTTATTTATTTTAAAAAATTATATACCATCTCCCCCATGCTGGAGCAAATGCCCAAGGCAGGTTACAGAGTTCGACGATAAAATATACAATATATAAAAACAATACATTTGCAATAAACAAGAAATTTTTTGAAATCCCTCACCACAAATACATGAGGGAAGGGGAAGTTTTTAACACTCCCTAGAAGGAAGTTTCATAATTGTGGTGCCATTAGAGAGGGACAGAGGCATTCCTTGTAGGCACCCCAGAGGCAGCACTTTGTAGGAGACTCCCCTCAGATGCACTAAGAGGGTGGGCCAAAATGTATGGGATAAGGCAGTCCCTCAGATAACCTGGACCCAAAATATGAATATATTATGTAGCAACATAAACGTCCCAGAAACACTGTACTGGACTGAGCACTTTGTGACCACTCCTTCCTTCTCAGAGGTGGTATCAATGGTTGGTCAGGTTAGGCACTGGTCAAGGACCCATGCCCATCAGAAGGTCTTCTAGGCCAGACTGAGTCCTGAGCCTTTAGTACTGATGGCAGCCATAACACTTAATGTACCATGCCGGGAAGGGATCCCATGAGGGTCCTAGTGAAGTGCTTTGCCCCACGTCTCCCAGCAACTCTCACTAACCCTGTTCTTTCTATGGGCCCCAGCTTCTGTTCGAGGGGCAAAAAGATCTGAACGTGAGGGCAAAATCCAGAAGATGCATTTTAACACTGCCAAATGTATGTTCTTTTCAAATTGCATGATTTCTAGGACTATCTCATGAACATTTTGAAATGAATCTGATGAAGATTAGTGCAGGTGAAAAGGAGGTCGCCAAGTGGAAAGAAAGAAAGAAAGAAAGAAAGAAAGAAAGAAAGAAAGAAAGGCTAGACTGGTCTGCTTCTGTGCCTTCCATAGAGGTTTGACATGTAGAAATGAGCAGATGGAGCTTTTTATAGAATGGAGTTAAATGTGCTTAACTGCTGTAGATTATGGCTTAAAAAGTGAGTGGCAACAGGGGCTCAAAAAGAACTTCTTGCCTGTTTTCTAATGGAGCTGGAGGCCCTGTTTCTTCCTAGCAGAAGCTCTGGTCCTTTGACAACATGCAGGAGAGAGACAGGCAGACATTGCATCAGAACAGGAGCACTGCTGTGTGACCACTGGGCCCCAACAAACTATACCTGCCTATTACTCTGCTGTTAAAGGAACAGAGCATCAGTTAGCAAAAAAAGATGGCAGCCCCTTGGCAAGCTAAGATACAATTTTATGCGATTTGAGGTCTCGATCATGCAAGCTGGCTTGCAATATGCTAACAAAGCTTTGCTCACATTGTGACCCCCCAAATATCACAGGTCCCAAGCACTCAGCAAAAGTGCTTCTTTTGCTCCTGGTCAAGACCACAAAAACATCTACATTGAGTCATTGCTTTCCAGGACCTGTCCACTAACTATGGCACTCTAAAGGTTTAATAGCAGCAGCAGAATTTTGTCAACAAAATTCAGCAATAAACATCTATGACTTTCTGTTATTCCCATCCTGAGTTTTCTTTTTCTGCCCCTGGCAATAGCTATTCTTTATAAGCCCACATTTAATTCTTTTATTGAAAACTTCCTGCTGGAAAGCATAGAAATTCGAAATGTATTGAAACAGCAATATCTTCAGGCAATTCTCTTGTTAACTGCTGACAAATATCCTGTATTCAGATGTTCAGAACCTGATTTAAGTAACTGCATTTAGAGAGAATGCAGTTCCCAACTCCAGTGAAACTCTTTTCCATTTCTTTTCCCATCTAAATGGTTTCACTTAGCAATTAGCTGAAAAACCAGACTTATCTTTTCACCAACTGCACAGTGCCCTTTATTAATTAAAAATGGGCACATCAGGTGACCAGAAAGTTTAAATGCATCACCAGAGGCGTAGCTAGGTCATTTGACACCTTGGGCCCATAAATTTTTGTCACCCCATACGACATAATTAATTAATTAATATTTATTTATTTATTCACATTTTTATACCACCATTCCTCTAAGCAGCTCAGGGTGGTGTACATGGTTCCTCCCCTTATTTTGTCCTCACAACAACCCTGTGAGGTAGGTGGGACTGAGAGATAGTAATAGTCATGACATGAAATTAATAATAATAATGGTCAGAAAATAAATGCAGTGAATATTTCCGCACAAGCAATGGATGAAATTCTGCATCAAATGGTACATAACATGATGGTATTACAGGTGCAGCCTATTTATCCATGGATTTTTTATCTGCGGATTTGTCTCAATGGGCTGGGGGAACCGAAAGTCACACACACCTTTGCCTCCTTTGCCCTGCACTGGTGTCTCACTCCATTTCCAGGCAGCCCAAAACACTGCAAAAAGGCTCTGCCTCACCCAGGCAGGGAAATGGCCCTAGAACCCTGGAAGAGGTTCCCCTTGCAAAGGAACGCTAACACTCCTGGAGCCCCTGAGCCAGCAAAGAGGTTGAAGAGGGGAAGTGGGGACCGAAAATCTCTGTAGCCAGAACACGTGAAGCAAGGTGGAGCGCTCTTGCGCTCTCTCTCTCTCTCTCTCTCACTCACTCTCACACAGGGGCAGGTGTGGTAGCAACAGAGGGGATTGCTTTAAAAAACCCAGGGAGTGTTTGCCAAATTCCCTCCCCCCCCACTGAGATGGTGTAGGCAATCACCAACACAAGCAACCCCCCCCCCCATGGTGTAGGCTATCACGGACACAAACAAGCCTGGCGTCTAGCCTAGATGCCTTTAAAAGGGGATTGGACAAGTTTCTGGAGGAAAAATCCATTACGAGGTACAAGCCATGATGTGTATGCGCAACCTCCTGATTTTAGAAATGGGTTATGTCAGAATGCCAGATGCAAGGGAGGGCACCAGGATGAGGTCCCTTGTTATCTGGTGTGCTCCCTGGAGCATTTGGTGAGCCGCTGTGAGATACAGGAAGCTGGACTAGATGGGCCTATGGCCTGATCCAGTGGGGCTGTTCTTATGTTCTTATGTTCTTAAGCCTTCCCACCAAGCAAAGCATGAGATATAGCCTACAATGCTCTCCACACTTTCCTGGGAGTAAGCCCCATTGACTGGAATGGGGCTTACTTCTGAGTAGAAATGCATAGGGCTGGACTCTTAAAAGGTCAGCATCCCATGTGAAAGAAGTCAGGCAGCTGGCAACGGGGAGGGCTGAGTACAGAGTGGAGGGGAGGGGATTGATAACAGCTGCCTTAGTTTCCTTCCATAAGGATCAGGCTGTAGCGTATTTGCGTAACTCTATGGGATTGAGCACAACATGTTTTTTGTTAATCGCGCCCAGTCACGGAACAGAACTAACTCGGATAAATAGACTCCACTTGTATTCCTAAAAGCCACAATTTCCAGAGTTTTGATCACTAGGGTGTCATCCCCTCCACCAGGATGTCTCATTGGCCTGTTTTGAGTTAAGGCAGTGGTTCTCAAACCTTTAACACTGGGACCCACTTTTTAGAATGACAATCTGTCCAGGATTCACCAGAACTGGTGTCATGGCTGGAAGTGACATCATCAAGCAAAATAAAATAATTGTAAATAATTAAATTAAAGAAAAACAGATAATTAAATAAGGGGAATCCAGCCCTGTTCCACCAAGTGAATTTTCTCTGTAGCCTGCCTGCAAGAACACCCCCCACAAAAATATCACTGAAATTTTCAGCCCTCCCCAGTGCCTAGCTCAGTGTAAATTCTTATATTTCAAGCACCCTGCACATGCCCAATCTCATCTGATCTCGGAAGCTAAGCAGAGTCAGGCCTTCTGGAACATTTGTGGAGCTCCACTTTCATCAGATCGGGATCATGCAGCTAGCCTTGCATTCCCCTTTGCCTGACTTGACCACGAGCTAAGGCACGTTTGCCTACTCATGAGTAAATGTGACCTTGTGGCTTACTTTCTCTTTCCATAGGGCTCAATACATTCGTCTGCTTGGAGGGAGGGACTTCCTTTTTGGGTGTTTTTTTTGAGGCTGTTTTCATTGGATAGGAACCATTCTGGTGTCCTTGGATTCCTGTCAGGCTGCCCTTTCCGACAAACTATGGCAAGTTTGCCTACTCGCTAGTAAACGTGCGATATGGCTCGTTTCACCCTATTTTCCATAGGGTTCCATGCATTTTTTTTGTTTCTAATTTTTTGGCCATAACATTTGATGGAAAGGAGATATTTCAATCCGGTGTTAAGACTTTTCCCCATTTATGCCATGCCACAGAAAGTATCATCAGCTTAATTTCCACACATCAGACTTATGACGAAGGCACAGAAGTAGGGACAGAAAGAAGATCGTTTGGTAGACCGATTTGGGATCAGAAGAATTTGCTTCCATAGTTGAGTGTGCAATTTTGTACAAAAATTTTATTTTCCTTGACAGGGCATCTGTGTCTCTAATAAGTGAACAGGCACAAGTCATCTGGTGAAGGTTCTATGAAGATATAGTTGAATTTTGCTCATCATGCAACTGTTAAATGTATAGGAGCCTTTGCAAAAAATATATATATATGTGGTAGCTTGTAGGAAGGAGTGATATGGGGAGGCTATCAGAAGTGGTCTAATGGGAAGAAGCTTCAGTGAGGAACAAACACTGTGGGTTGGGAAAAGGGTAAGGAAGGGTAGCCTTCATGATGGAAGACAAACAATAAACTGTTCTTTAAAGAGAAAGACAAGAATTTGAAAGGTGAATGAAAACCTCTTAATCGTTTATTGCCCAATAAAGATGAAAGCAAAAAAGATAACTCCACAAGTCAGACACTCTGCTTGATTGGTGAATGTGTCACATGCTTGAAACATTTCATGGTTCTAAATACTTCTCTAGGTTTGTTGTCACTTCTCAGGCAATGCAGAAAACAAACCCCATTGTGTCATTTTGATTAAACAATGCCACCTTGATAGTACCCTCCTTTAAAAAAAATAATCGCCAAAAGGTTGATAAAGTTCTGATTGATTTAAAGTTGAAGAAAGCCAACAAAAGATTCTAAATCACAAAACACATACACAGAAGTCTTAGCCTTGCATTCTGGGTGGTTTGGGTATAGTTTAGCAAGAGGGCAAAAAGACGGCAAATAATGCACTACTGGGATTCTGTTTAGATTGTCCCACTGAAACGGTTTCTTGTCCGAAAACAAAACTTTTTCTGCATTACATTCCTGAGAAAATACGTGAATTAACAAATATAAAAGATTTGACCATTTAACAAGATGAGCTTTGGTTATTATAAGCTACCCATCCAAAATAACTCAGAAGTCGCTCTAGGAGTAGGTTTCCATGTTACTGCATCACAGAAACTCTAGGACATTAACAGCTGAAGAACAGGCAGGAATAAACAGGTGGGGGGGGGGGTTTTCTGTTGCTTTTAAGGTGCAACAGGAGGTGCTGGAAATTATAGACTGAATTTTTGCCTGTCATGCATCTCTTATAGGAAGAAGTTGGGACCCTTGTCCAGGAGACAGAATATATTCTAATATTTATTCTACTTGCTAATACATTGATTCTTAAAAAAAAAAATTGCATAGGATGCTTCATTACATATGGCATTTCTCTGTATTCATTTCCCTGTATTTAAGAAATTATTGGAGGCCTATTATTGCATGTGTACTTATTATAGCATATGCATTTATTGCATGTGTACTTAGAAGCAGAAGAATGCCCAAACATATACCCACACAGATGGTTTGTGTTCTGCATGAGAAGCAGATGCTTGTTCTGATATACCTCTTGATTGTGGTCCTCTGTCTGGCATAAGCAACCACCTTCTCAGTCAGGGTCAGGGAGAGCTCTTTGAAACTTGTTCACCATTGACATCCCATGATGCTTGAAGAATAATATACCTCGTGATAACAAAAGGAGAACAAAAATTGGAACTGTGAGGTGGTTTATAAGTTTAGGGGGACAAATTTATATTTGCAAATATCTAAAATTGTGAAATATGCTTTACACCCTGATGCTAGCTTCTCTCATTTAACTGTGCTTGATGTCTTAATGGCTGGACAAAGAACCTCTTGCCTAAAGATCCCATGCCACAATTTTCTAATTGTTGCAGCCTTTACAGAAATAGCTTACCACTG
The DNA here is from genome assembly GCF_035046505.1 of Tiliqua scincoides. NCBI lineage: Eukaryota > Metazoa > Chordata > Lepidosauria > Squamata > Scincidae > Tiliqua > Tiliqua scincoides. Next base: position 163,082,242 of record NC_089823.1, on the reverse strand, counting down.
AAAACAGAAGTTTCCAGAATTCTGTTGCCTACAATCTTGCTATCACTTATTTTGAAATTTGTGCTTTTAGAAAGCTCATCCTGCCCAAATGGGTTGAGGGGGGCTGCAGTTTTACTTCTCCCCATGAGTAAAAGTACAAGGTTTTTGGGTGGGTTTGAGCCGGCTAAAGCCAGTCTGTTCATAAAACAGGGTGGATCATACCTGGAAAGCTCCATCATTAGGGTAGTTCTTACCAAAGATGTAGCACCCGTCCACTGCCCCAGTTCTCACAGTATGGGATTAATCAGTAGCTTCTGGGCCAAGCAGAATTTTTTTTTTTTTGTTCTGCTGTCAAATTGGGCGGGGAGGGGGGATTCCATCTATTTCATATTGTGATACCAATGAGTTAATAGTACAATAGTACTATTAGTATTAGTACTATTAAAATAGTACGAGCTGGAATCCCTAGCATGTATGCACTGCTGAAACAGAGACACCTGCATTGGCTCGGTCATGTTGTGAGAATGGATGATGGCCAGATCCCAAAGGATCTCCTCTATGGAGAACTCGTGCAGGGAAAGCGCCCTACAGGTAGACCACAGCTGCGATACAAGGACATCTGCAAGAGGGATCTGAAGGTCTTAGGAGTGGACCTCAACAGGTGGGAAACGCTGGCCTCTGAGCCGCCCACTTGGAGGCAAGCTGTACAGCATGGCCTCTTCCAGTTTGAAGAGACACTTGGCCAACAGACTGAGGCAAAGAAGCAAAGAAGGAAGGCCCATAGCCAGGGAGACAGACCAGGGACAGACTGCACTTGCTCCCAGTGTGGAAGGGATTGTCACTCCCGAATCGGCCTTTTCAGCCACACTAGACGCTGTGCCAGAACCACCATTCAGAGCGTGATACCATAGTCTTTTGAGACTGAAGGTTGCCAGCAAATAGTACAATAAGAATTAGGTCACAGCAGGCAGGAGAAGTGCAGGAAAGGAAGGTTTAAGTAGGATTGGCAACCTCTCTATTGGTAGCCAAGGTGAGAGGATGGCTGGTTTTCAATCCCCTGGAGCTGTATAGGAGTGAGTCCTCTGGGTTATGTCTGCTTGCACATTCTCAAAGGCCATTCAGCATAGGGAGGAGAAATGGCAACAAGATTTTCTCAAGGTGGTGATGGAAGCATCACCTTGCTGTTCTGGCTGAAGGATTGGATTTTCCCATATATAGAGATAAAGGATTGGCAGTATTCTGAAGCATGAATTGTGCAAGCTGCATTACTAGGGAGAAGGATTTGATAGTGTGTGGAAGATCATGCTGCAGTTGTGATGAGTTAATAAAGTAAGGCTGAAATCCTAACCGCACTTACCTGAGAGTAAGCCCCATTGAACAAAATAGGACTTACTTCTGAGTAGACCCGGTTAGGATTGTGCCCTTATAGCACATTTCAACCCTGTTCATTGCCTCATGTTTTATCACAGGCCAAACTCACCTAAGAGTCAATCTAGACACTATATGAGAGCCCCATGATTTGTTCCTCTCTCAAAAAGCAGCCATAAAGGGTGTGTATGTGTGTGTGCAATTCAGATCAAGGTTGCAGTGCAAAAGAAGGGGGCTAACCCTTCCCCCTTGTACTATGCCTCAATCCAAAAATCATGCCTTGATTTTGCTATTAGTCCCAGAGAGGTAAATGAATGTCTACCCATAAGTTTTCCCGTCTGCATCTAATAGCAGCAGCATGTGGGTTTGTGACTTAAGCCAGACCATTAGCGCAAGATAAAAGGGTTAGATCTTCTCCTCCTGCACTGCAAACTCAATCCAGATTGGAACCTCCCACAGTTGCCTTATGAGGGAAAAAAAATCCACATATGGAGCTCCAGTCACAGAACTCCCATGGAACTTCTAGTTCATTTGTTAGGGTTTAACGGAACTACGATTTTTAGGATGTATGCTGTCCTTTTATCTCTTTTGTTATTTTCTCTATGCAATCCTCTTATTTCATTATTCCATTTATGTTGTGTTTGTAATTAGTCTAGCAAAACCTCAGTGACACATTTTTAAAAGGAAAAATAATTGATTGAGAAGTGTAACATTCAGTCAGACTAGAAGGCCCTTTTGCTCAGTTATTTCTGGAGCAGGAAAAGACGGGCAAGATCTGAGTATAAAGAATTATCTACAACATATGATTAGATCGTACAACTGGAAGGTGAAGTTTTTTCAGTACAAAGCAGTTCTTAACTTAATGGTCCTTAGATAGTCCCCAGAACAATTTGCCAGGCGCCAGCGCTATTAGAGTTTAGGCGCCAGGCTAAAATTCTGCTCTATCCTGCCTCCTGACATTTAGTAATATTTGAATTATTAACTTGTTTTGATGTTGACTCTTGCTTAATGACGTTCTGCTGAATTATGTATTATTGTGTGGTGTTATTACTGTTATTTTTAATGCTTTATTCTGTAAGCCATCTTGGAGACCTTGTGGTTGAAAGGCGACCTAAAAATGTGATCAATAGATAAACCTTAAAGCAATCTCTGAACTTTAGATAAGAAAGGTGACATCACAAATAGAGGAGATGAAAGGCCTTCTTAGCATTTAAACTACTATAAGAGGTTTATTGTGATTAAAATTTTGTTGTGCATCTAGATTAGGAGTATCAAGGTTAATCTAGTTTATTAAAACGATTCTGGTCCACTGGATTGTATCATTAAAAGCACATTGATTTACACAAGATACATTTGAACTCCAGTTCTGAAAGAACAATTAACTTCCATCAGTTTAAACGTAAGTGCTTCATTGTCTAAAATTTTTTTATCTTCAGTACCACTTCTACTCCCTGCAACCAACAGATAACACAAGACAGTCTTGAAATTGTACCTTAATAATCACTGGAACATTTGCAGTCCAGGTACAAGTCTGGTTTAATCATTGACAGTTGTTTAGTAAATGTTAAAACTATTGAAGCCCATACTATGGCCCACTCTCAAAGAATCACATGGCTGGTTCTGCATGTCCAACTGAGTTTTGGAACCAGGTTTCTCAGACTGCAAGGCTGCCCCACTACATGGCAAATTGCCTTTGAAGCCGCTCTTTGAATCATACTCCATACTTTTAGGGGCAACTAGATGTGATGTGAGAGTTCTCCAACAGGAATGTTTCAATTTCAATTCCCCCCCCCCCCCAAAAAAAAGCAGAGGGTAGGCCAATTTGGATCAGGGTTACAGTATGGGGTATTAATTTTTAGCCTTACTCCCGTTTCCCAAATTAATGGCTCAATTCTATCCTCCCCTCCTCACCACTGGAACTAGTGTTCCTGCAGCAGGGTGCACTTTATGGCCATCGTAAATGGCCTTCTGAAAGTGCGTGGAGCCATGTGTTTCTGCAATGCACACTGTAGAGGCGGCACGTTTTGCGGCAGCAGGAAATGGAGCACCTGCCAATGAAAGTAGGTCTGTGAGCAGAACAGGGGAGGGCTGGGGATGTGATGGAGGCAGGAGGAGGTGGCACTGGTGCAGGTGACCTTTGCCAGATGCTATTCTTTCCAATACCAGCTGGCACAGCCCCTTTCTCAACTTGGACTTGCACCAGCTAAAGGTGCAGGTCCAAGAAGACCTATTGGTGGAAGGGAGGCTTGTGGAGAGGTAAGGGAAAATATTTTCCCTCACCTCTTCCAAATCTGCCCTCCCCATCATGGCATGCAGTGCAGTCCATTTCAACACAGCTGTGTGCTAGGGCAAGGGAAACCATATGATATGACTGTAAACGGCCTCCCTGAAGTTGCTACTAGAACCAAAGGGGGAACTTACAGGCCCAATTTTTCCCCCCATAATTTTTCCTTTTCATAGCCAAGAGAAACTGTTTTCTGTTGTGTGAGATCTCCATTGGGGTCATGGTGCAGAAGGGATAGGGTTAAACCTCCCTCCCCTTGCACTGCACCCTGATCTGAATCACCCCTGGCTGCTTGTTGAAAAGAAAGCTGTCAGGAATTCCAGTCACAGATTGCCCAGGTCAACTTTCCTTTTGGCACTTAGAGTTGCAAGAAACCTCCTTCAGGAAGAAAAGAAACATGGATAAGGACTGGAAGGTCCTTACCTTAAAGAGGCTATTCTAGGGTTTTCTCTCACACACACCCTCAGCAAAACTGTTCAGATTTTGAAAATATTCTGTCTTGCTTTGTCAAATAAACCATTTGGTGAAGAAGTTTGCAGAGAAAGTGCTACTGGGAAAAAAGGAAGACAGCTCTGAAAGCAGAGCATTCTGTCCAAAGATTCCTGCATTTGTTAACAAAAGTAGCCCATGTGGGAGGCTCATTCTGACTGTTCTGAATGGGGTCCAGGCAATCCCCCATCTAGGCACCAATCAGAACCAGGTCCTGCTTAATAACTTCATGACAGCATCATGTGTGTTGTCAGACTATACCCACATAGCAGTTCTGGTCATCTTACTCCCATGGGGTCAACAGTCATACTCATCCAAGTGTTTTCATCAACTGAAATGCAGCTCAGGGGGTTTTACATTATGCAGACTTATAAACATTTGGACAACCATCTAAGTTCTAATTTTGTTAATGCCATTTTGGTGAATAACTCATACAGCAGAGCAGGTTTAAAAAAGGAAGAAAGGAAAGGTCCTTTTGTCCTCTTGCCCTTGCTTTCTTTTCCTAATTCCCTAAATTCCTGTGTTTTGTCTTACACCAGCGGCTGGGTTGCATGCTGATGAGCAGTCCAGCTAATGTTGAGATTCTGGAGCTAAATAAACATTTTCAAGAGCCAGTTGAGTCATGCTATGTAGCTACTGTGGGTTAAGCAGCAGACCCTGATAATTAATAACCAGAGATTGTCAGTACTATAACATTCATTTTTCAGACAAGAGAAGGGACTTATGTTTTAAAGGTTGAAATAATGGGAATATTTCTATTACTTCATCAGATTTCTTTTGCCTAATTAAGCTTGTTGTGGGCCTTTGTATACTTTCATACAGTATACTGAAGGCACACAAAGTTAACCAGCTCTGCTCTTTTTATGTTTTCAATTAAGTGACATGACAACATGGCATATAAAGCAGTCCCGTGACAATGTAAGGCGGGCAGCCATTACGTTGATTTACTTTGGACCATTTTAAGTTCAAGGAGTGGGATAAAGAGAGAAGGAGCTAAAACTTCATTCACACTGATGTAATAAATTCTGCACATTGCTTGAAAGATTGGGTAAAATGGCTCGTAAGGGAAAGTCCAGGGGTGGAAGGGAAAAACTTGTTTTGTATTTGACTGTGATGGAAAACAATAGATTATGGGAAAGTTCTCCAGAAGGTGATCAGAGGAAAAGTTCACCAGCATCTATCATGAACAGTGCCTGTGAGTCCTGCTGGGATAGGAGGGAGGGACATAAAGGTGTCAACAGTGGAGCTGATACTGTAAATCACAACAATGCTAGTTAAGTGAAATGGCTGGCTAGGAAAAGCGCCTTCGGAATTCAACTTCTTTGCCTGTGTTCAGGACATATTTGTTCCCTGCCCACCCCCACCCCGCGTGACCTGGGGTAGTCTGGTGTTGTGGAGTAGTCTCTCCTTATTAGCTTTCATGTCAAGATCTATTCTCAAGTTCAAGAAAGGTGAAAAGAGGAATGACCCAGAGACCACCAAAGTGTTCCAGTGGTATCTTTAGGATCTGCTCTTTATTTTTCAAAGTCTTTCATGATTCCTCCTCTGAGATGCTGGTTCCTGTTTTATTTTCCCTGGAAGTGTATTGAAGGTAAAAGCAAGTTTATGTTTTATTTAACACCATTTAATGTACAGGAGGGCCAAACTGGTGGCCTCAGAAGTGTCTCTCACACCTGATCTCATCTGAGGGCTGTTTCACACATTACATCATTAGGTGAACAATAGAAATGTTTTAGGACCACAACTAAAAAACGTATTGTGTGAATGTACAAGCACGTGTTGGTAAACATGTGAACCATAGCAATACACTCATTAGGGAACTAGGATTGTTAGTCTGTGGTAAATGTACCTTGGCCCTGGCTTACTTTTAGCCCTTAACTACACATGATCAGAAAAATGACTTGGCCATGTAACGAATCCAAGCCCCACATTTTTTTTTCTTGTTGAATTAATGCATTTTCCCAGTCTACTAGATTTATAATGCATGTACTACTGTGTCTGGAACTGATGGCAGCCTCATTACCATCAATAATGCATATTTATTATGAACATAAGAAAAGTCCTACTGGATCAGGCCAGCAGCCCATCGAGTCCAGTATCCCCTTTCCCACATTGGCCCACCAGCTGTCTCTGGGAAGCCCACATGCAGGGGAGGAGGCATACAACTCTCCCACCATTACTTCCCTGCAACCAGTACATTTTTGATACAAGGAGGTAGGAAGGGGGAACAACAAAAAACACAGAACAGAATGGAAATCACTTTTCTACAATACCGAAAGTGTGAAATCAGAAGAGTCACATATGTTAAAGCAGAATAAAAATAAGTGATTTTGCCCAAGAAGAGTTTCATGCCCCCATCCAATTGCTTAGCAGTGAATTATTTGAAAAGATTGTATTGGCAACCTTCAGTCTCGAAAGACTATGGTATCGCGCTCTGAAAGGTGGTTCTGGCACAGCGTCTAGTGTGGCTGAAAAGGCCAATCCGGGAGTGACAATCCCTTCCACACCGGGAGCAAGTGCAGTCTGTCCCTGGTCTGTCTCCCTGGCTATGGGCCTTCCTTCTTTGCCTCTTAGCCTCAGACTGTTGGCAAAGTGTCTCTTCAAACTGGGAAAGGCCATGCTGCACAGCCTGCCTCCAAGCGGGCCGCTCAGAGGCCAGGGTTTCCCACTTGTTGAGGTCCATCCCTAAGGCCTTCAGATCCCTCTTGCAGATGTCCTTGTATCGCAGCTGTGGTCTACCTGTAGGGCGCTTTCCTTGCACGAGTTCTCCATAGAGGAGATCCTTTGGGATCCGGCCATCATCCATTCTCACGACATGACCAAGCCAACGCAGGCGTCTCTGTTTCAGCAGTGAATACATGCTAGGGATTCCAGCACGTTCCAGGACTGTGTTGTTTGGAACTTTGTCCTGCCAGGTGATGCCGAGGATGCGTCGGCGGCAGCGCATGTGGAAAGCGCTCAGTTTCCTCTCCTGTTGTGAGCGAAGAGTCCATGACTCGCTGCAGTACAGAAGTGTACTCAGGACGCAAGCTCTGTAGACCTGGATCTTGGTATGTTCCGTCAGCTTCTTGTTGGACCAGACTCTCTTTGTGAGTCTGGAAAACGTGTTAGCTGCTTTACCGATGCGCTTGTTTAGCTCGGTATCGAGAGAAAGAGTGTCGGAGATCGTTGAGCCAAGGTACACAAAGTCATGGACAACCTCCAGTTCATGCTCAGAGATTGTAATGCAGGGAGGTGAGTCCACATCCTGAACCATAACCTGTGTTTTCTTCAGGCTGATTGTCAGTCCAAAATCTTGGCAGGCCTTGCTAAAACGATCCATGAGCTGCTGGAGATCTTTGGCAGAGTGGGTAGTGACAGCTGCATCGTCGGCAAAGAGGAAGTCACGCAGACATTTCAGCTGGACTTTGGATTTTGCTCTCAGTCTGGAGAGGTTGAAGAGCTTTCCGTCTGATCTGGTCCGGAGATAGATGCCTTCTGTTGCAGTTCCAAAGGCCTGCTTCAGCAGGACAGCGAAGAAAATCCCAAACAAGGTTGGTGCAAGAACACAGCCCTGCTTCACTCCGCTTCAGATGTCAAAAGGGTCTGATGTGGAGCCATCGAAGACAACAGTGCCCTTCATGTCCTTGTGGAAAGATCTGATGATGCTGAGGAGCCTGGGTGGACATCCAATCTTGGGGAGAATCTTGAAGAGGCCATCTCTGCTGACCATCTCTGCTGACCATCTTTGCTGACTTTGAAAAGATTAGCAGAAGTCTAACATATACAATATTGTGCAGCCCACAAACACAAAGCAAGCCTCATCTTCCAAGAACTAATGTGTGTCACACGGCAGCCATATCATGGTGGTCACATTTAGTTGTTCTACATGAGAAACTACTCGTGCACAGGAACTCACCAGATGGATGGAGACATTGGAAAAAAGGAAGGAGAAGCACCAGAAATATAAATAAATAAATCAATAAAAACTGCCCAGAAAGAGAAGTCAAGTCTCAAGCTTGTACCCAATGAGAAGACTTCATCAGAAGAAGTGCAAAAAGCTCCCATAGAATGTGATGAAGCTGTTCCTGGGATGCTACAGAGAAGTATTTGCATGTATATACCTGAATGTTATGCAAAAGTAGCAGGAAGTGCTCGCTTCAAATCTCAGCTCAGTCATCAGTTTATTAAGGTCATGATCTAATGCACACTTACCTGGAAATACTTGCCCACTGAACACAGTTGCCCATTGAACACAGTGGGTCTTGCTTCTGAACAGGCATGGATAATATGGCCCAGTGTGTGACTTAAGACACACAACCACCTTCCACCCCTTCCCTACTACAATACGGAGACCACAATACTGTTCTACCTTACAAGGTTGTTGTAAAAACGACTGGAATGGTGTATGTTAAGCTATTTGAGCATCATATAAGTGCTGAGTAGTACTATTGAAATAAATGTAGAGCAACTGAACAAATATATTTTCTCAAGTGAAATTATTTAATGAATTACTGCACGACTTTAAACCATATATCACAGGACTTTTCAACCCTTTTTATCCCTTTTGGCAAGTACCACTTTTCCAAGTCCTACCTTTTGCAGACCTGGCTGCTGCCACCAGTGACAGCATCTGCACAGAGAAGTGGGCACTTTATCCCACAGTTACTCTCACAGTACAGGAGAGGCTTTTTCAGTTTCTGCTACCTCTTGATCTCTCCTTTGCTCTGTGCTCTCTTCCACAAAGCGGTGCCTTGTCTGCATAGCCTTTCATCATAGCCCCATCATATACCCCACCACTGCAGCCATCGCCATTGTGGTGGGGTCAGAGCAATGCCCCATGGTCACCATGGCAGCAATGCCAAATGCTACCTGCCATATGTGAAGTACCGCTTGAGGTACTTCTACCACTAGCTGAAAAGCCCTATATATGAAAGATACATGCCTCGCTAAGTTAATCATGCATTATCATCCAGAACATTCACCTTGACAGTCGAGGCTTGATCCTTAGCACCTTTGCTGTTTTACTTTCATGTTATGATAGAGGCTCTGGGGTGGTTCCAAATTCTTTTTGCATGAGGTCTTTGGTTTCATCTCTGGTTCTCTCAGGTTCTCTCTTGGTTAGTAGAAGGGAGTTTGCTTAACAAATGCCATTTTTAAAAATCAATAGGCTTTGCACTAAGAGAAGACTTCAAGTAAAGATGGTCCACAGTTGCCAACCCCTCCCCAAAACCTGAGAGCCTGAGAGCTTTAACTGCAGATTAAAGTTTGCCCACCAATCAATTGTTGCAACTAATAAGCAAAGATTATGGATATCTGAAGACCTGGCTACTTCACAGATACTGCAATCCTAAACACACTTCCCTGGGAGTGTGGACACAATGGGGGTTACTTCTGAATAGACATGGATAGGATTGCATTGCATGTGGACCTGTCATCTCATCCAGCACAGCAGTTGGTTGTTGCAGAATCCTAGTTATGCCTGGTGCTGTGAATATGTTCATATTAATGTGATTGCCTTTGATTAACTCTGGATTTTGTGAGTCTTTCAGAAGTTCCTAGGCCATTCAGGTAACTTAGATTCTTTTGAATGTATATTTAATGACCAGTTCAAATATTACTAGTAGGAACTCCTTTAATGACTCTATCAAACATCTGTTGGAGCTGAGCCAAGCTTTGTCCTGCATGAAACTTTGTATTCTGCTATCAACCCCTTCCAAAATATAGTAATTGGGATGTAATTAAACCTTGTTTATGAGGCTGTTGTGCATAATCAACAAACAGGTCTGTTAAATATTTTATGTCAAACTCACCTCTGAAGTTGCGTTCATCTCCATGCCGTGATGAAGGCTGCATAATTCATGCAACTTCTCAGGGCATCATTTTTCACACAAATGCATTAAACCATTTGAGCAAGCCAGTCCTGAAAATGAGCCTACTCTACACTTGCTGCCATCTACTACCTTGCCTTGCTCCTAATCCGTCACTTTAATGCTTGCAGGTCATAAACACTGAGTCTTTCTATGAGAAGTCTATGTATTCCTTGTATTGTGTTCATAAGTGAAGGCGAAGGGGGAAAGCCTTCTAAGCTCAAACAGGGGCCACCTGCCAAGAAAGCCCATCTTGACTTGGTGGATGTTTTCTCAACCTAGCCATTCTTTGGTTTTCCATGGAAAATCTAGCTTCTTCCCTTCAAACTGGGCCTTTGATCCCTAAGAGTTTTACAACCCTGGAATTACTGTATTCACTGAAGTGTAACCACCCCTAGGTAGGGGAGAACAGTTGTGAAGTGTATGCAATCCAGAAACAAATCTGTGATACACAGTACAATGCTTCAACATTCCTAAATGGGTTAGCTTGGTATCAACATCATCCCTCACAATGTGTGTGTCTTCAACAGATTCATCTATAGAAATGTTTGTATTATAACTGCTGCAGTAGGGGGCCCCTCACAAATAACAAAGAGTTCTGTGGCATCTTAAAGTAAGACACATTCCTCGTGGTTCATTGGCTGAAGACTCACTTTATCAGATATATGAAGATTTATTCAGTCTGGGCCACCAATACACAAACATGCTTAGGTCAGATTTAAATACTTAAAAACATTGCTCACTGAGTTAGTTTGGTGTGAATGTTTATAGTGATGCTGCACAGTGGCGTTTCTAGGGGGGTGCGGACCGCACCGGGTGATGTGCACGGGGGGCACACTGGGGGGGGGTGAAATGCTAAAATTGCAGTGGTTAGGAGTACTACCATCATGTTATATACCATTGGATGTGGAATTTCGAGAGGAATGCAATGCAAAAAACCACAGTGAAACATCTCTTTTCTATTAAAAGTTATGGCCAAGAAACTGGAGAACAAAAAATGCATGGATCCCTATAGAAAGTGAAAGTGAGCCGTATCACGCGTTTACTTGCAAGTAGGCGAACGTGCCTTAGACCATTGGAAAGGGCAGGCTGAGAGGAATCCAACAACACAAGAATGGTCCTGATCCAAAGAATGCAGCCCCCCAAAACACCTGAGAAGGAAGTCCTTTCCTCCAAGCAGATGAATGTATTGAGCCCTATGGAAAGCAAAACTAAGCCTCATGGTCAAGTTTAGTCGACTCACATCAAGTAAGCAAATGTGCCTTGGCTGGTGTGGAAGATCAGGTGAAGGAGAATGCAAGGCTACCAGAATGGTCCTGATCTGATGGAACTGGAGGTCAATAAATGCTTCAGAAGGCAGCCTCCCCCCCCCCCCCACTAAAAAGGATCAAAACAGAGGCTGCAGATGATACGGTGAACATTTTTGAGACTTGCAAAGCCAGGTGGATCCTGACAGTGATCTGGTTTAAACAGAAGTTCTTAAATTGAACTGGGCACTGGGTAGGGCTGAAAACCTTACTGGTTTTGGAGGGGGGGGGGAATGTTATTGCAGGCAGGCTACAGAGGAAATTCACTTGGTGGAACAGGGCTGGCTTCTGCTTATTTAATTATTTGTTTTACTTTATTTATACTTATTTATTTTAATTTGCCTGATGATGTTACTTCCACCATGGCATCACTTCTGGTGGGTCTTGGACAGATTGTCATTCTACAAAGTGGGTCCCAGTGCTAAAAGTTTGAGAACTGCTGCAATAAGACGTTAGTAAGTTGACACACTTGGGGGTGTGTGTGTGTGTGACACCACTAGTGACCAAAATCACTAAAATCATAATTAGGAAGAATAATACCATCATGTTATATATCAGTCAATGCGTAATTTCATGCAGAATGTGCTCTATCTTTGTCCTATCAAAAGGTACAGCCAAAAAGCCAGTGGGGGCGGAGCGATGGTACATCACCACACGGGGTGTTGCCCCGCCCACTGCATGGGGGGGTGACACGCTGGCATCCCGCACTGGGTGACACGAACCCTAGTGATGCTACTGTGTCCAAGACCATCAGGCAAATACCAATAGTCCGATCCTATGAGCTATCATTGCTGCTGGAACTAGTATACTGGCAATAGAATGTGTTTTCCAGCTATCATGAAAGGTGTTCCAGAAGCATGCAGAGCCATGCGCTTCCAGACTGTAGTGGGAGAGGATTCAGACACCCAGAGTTCAATGGCAGGAAGACGAATACCCACTGATGATGATGAATCTGCAGGGAGGGTGGAACGGGGGAGAGTTATGTTGGATGTGGGTTGAGGTGGCACATGGCATGGGCAGGTCCAAGGAGACCCATTGGTGGTTGTAGGGCTTATGGAGGGGTAAGGGAAAATAATTTGGGAAAATAATAATTTGAGAAGACCCATTGGCAGTCACAGGGCTTACTGAGAGATAAGGGAAAATAATTTCCCTTCCCCCTGCCAAGCCTCCCAATCCGTTCCCCCCCCCCCCATGTGATGCAGTATACATGCAGTAGATCCTGTTTTGGCATGCTATGGTAGGGAAAAGAATATGATTGGGCTGTGTGTATACATAAGTATCATCAGCTTCAAAACAAATCATTATGAAAGCTTTTTTAAAGGAGACCCTTCCTGTATTTGGCCTTCCAGGATATTATTGGCCTGTTTCCAGTTTGCCATGCTTGAGCAAAGTACTTAGGTAGGTGGTTGTGACCCAACTCCAGGCTTTCCTGGATGATATCAGCAGGTGATTGTCGAGCCTCTGTTTAAAGATCTCCAGTGAGGGAGAGTCCACCACCTTCTTCAGCAATCTGCTTCACTGCCTAACCGTCCTTACTGTCAGGAATTTTTTCCTGATATCCAATCGGAATCTCTTCTCTTGCAGTTTGTTCCCCAGTTGAAGCTAGTTCTACTTTCAGAGGCAGTGGACAGCACCTGAAAGTAGGACTAGATCCAACAGATAAGAATTGTAAGAGAAGAGATTCCAACTGGATACGCAGGCCAACACACATTTTGCTTCCTTAAACGTTACACCAATTCCTGGGTATATTTGGGGTGCCGATTCCAAAAATGGCATCCGTTTTGCCCTATCACGTCTAGTTTGGAGATGTGGCATAGCCTCTTTAGTGAATGATTCGAGCTGCTTCCTCATGAGGAAGCCTACACCATGGCTTCCTTATAAGGAAGCTGCTTGAACCATTCATGATTCAAAACTAGACATGATAGGGCAAAACGGACGCCATTTTTGGAATCGGCACCCCAAATTCATATCAAACCACCATAAAGTTTGGGAAAACTTTTCTGAACCCTCAGTTCTATAGGCCTGTGATATCAGGAAAAAATTCCTGATGGTAAGGGCGGTTCGGCAGTGGAACAGATTGCCAAGGGAGATAGTGGACTCTCCCTCACTGGAGATCTTTAAGCAGGGGCGTGACAAGCACCTGTTGGAGATGCTCTAGGAGGATTTCCTGCTACAGGCAGGGGATTGGACTAGATGACCTATTAAGTCCCTTCCAACTCTATGATTCTATGATACTGATTATCTGAACCTTTTATCAGTCTAGGTTCTTTGAGACTGCCTTGGCTTTGAAACTGCCTTGGTCACCCTATGGATAGAAGTGGGAGGAAATGGTTTTATTTTTTCATGGATTTCAGAGTTTTCCAAAAGTTAGAAGTGCATAAAGCAGTGTTTTTGTTCAAAGCTTACATTACAATTATAAATTATAAACATTTAAAAAGTGTACTAGGTAGGTGATATAGGTGGTATAGAGTCAGCAGATGCAGCCGCAGACATTACACGTGCCCCCCATTAAATAACAGATAAAACCAGACAAAAGATTTTCTGCATATTTTGTTTTTTGCTTTTTTTTTTTTTTACAAAAATGAGAAGTGCAGAAAGCAGTGTTATGTGTTTTTTATTTTGTTGTCATCGTTTCCGCCCCACCTCTTGCCAATGGATGAGCTCTGCCAGGAGCTAGACAGAGAAAGTGCCTCCCTTTTGGACCTCTCAATGGTTTTCAGTATCACTGAGGTATCCTTTTGAGCTTCCCTGCCAAGCTGAATCCGAGTGTCACTTTTCGAAGTGACTCCAGTCCGTCTTAGAGGGTTGGTCTCAGAAGGGCTATTGTTTGACACTGACCTTTGACCTACAGGGTCCCTCACCACCTCCTATCCTAATTAAAATATGCATGAGTTCACTGGGAGAGGTCATCTTGATGTTTGAACTGAAGTGTCATCAACAGGCTGATAACACTCAGCTCTATCTCTCTTTTGCATCAGATCCTGGGGAGGCAGTGGCGACCCTGAACTGGTATCTCAGCTCCGTGATAAACTGGATGTGAGCTAGTAAATTGAGAAATACCCATCTAGACAAAGCAGATATATAATTGGTCAGGTGAAGAACCAACTTGAATGTGAGTGTTCAGCCTGTTCTGGATGGGATAATATCCCCCAAAAGCTGAAGTTCAAAGTTTGGGGGTACTCCTGAAAACAGTCTAACTCCTGATGACAAGGTGACAGCTCTCCGAGTGTGCCTTCACAAAACTTTGGCTGGTGAACCAACTGCCCTTCTTTCTGAGGAAGGCAGATCTGGTCAAGTTTACACATACCTTAGTGACATCTAATTCAATTTACTACAATTTGTTCTATGTGGGGCTACTCTTGAACAGCATTCAGAAACTTCCAACTAATACAAAATGTGGCAGTGCCCATTCTGGCTTGGGTTTGCACTTGACAAAATGCAACTCCCATCTTGCATCACCTGCACTGGTCACAAGAGCTTTTCAGAACTAAGTTCAAGATATTGGTTTATAACCTTGTAAAGCCATTAACAGCTTGGAACCAGTGATTTTAAATGACAGTCCCCAAGTGAATATGCCCATCCTATCTAGTCAACAACTAAGGCCCTGGTCTGTGTTCCCCCTTCCTCAGAGATCTATTTGTGGGAAATGACATGTGGACCAACCTTTTGGGTTGCTGCTCCCAGATTCCCCCTTGAAGTGCCTTCTTTTATTTAGTTTTTCATCAACTGGTTAACTTCTATTTTTAATGTTTATACAAACTTTATTTACTTTTATGCATCTTTAGTCTACATAATGCACATTTTGTGTAGGTACACTTTTTTTACCATCTTGATCAATCAGTTTTAATGGATTGAAATTCAGCGGGACCGTCAGTGCCCAGATAAAACTGGCCTGGAAATGGATCTGGTCCATGAGTGTTCAATTTATTTGTATGAAAGCCGCTCTGTGAACTATTCTGTTGAAAAGTGGTATATAAATATTCTTGATTTAATATAATGTCTATTAACCATTCCTACTGTCAATTCAACAAACAAGTCAACCTCAAAGTTCCCAATGCCATAGAAAGCTTCTGCTTGAGTAGAATGCAAATCAGATACGATCAAAAAGATGCTGTTCTGAGGGCGGCCTTCCTATAATTTCCTGAATCTGAACACCAGACAAAACAATAACGGAAATGTTTCAGCCATTGTACCTAGCTTTAGACACCTGGTTTTCAAATGCAAAACCACCTGTGCTGACTTGAACAGGAGTGAGGACGGAAGTACAGTAGAAGAAAAGGGGGAGACCACTGGGGTGATGTAACCCTTAGGTCAGACAAGAGGAAATTTGTAAATGACCCTTTCTGAAGCAGACATCCGGGTTCCCAAGAGTTGTGCACTCTACAAAGGGATGCATTAAAAGGCCGTTGTTCACAGCAAGGGTTATACTATATGGCTATTAAGAGTGAATGGAAAGCATTTTAATTCTTGCCAATGGCAGGAAATAAGGTCAAGCAAAGATAACAGGTCTTTGAATTGGAGGGTTCAAGAATAAATATTAGTCTAATGTCTATAGAGTGAATTTAAATAAATAAGTCTCTTTTTAAAATATCTGTATTTTTCTCATCCCTCTGCCTCTGCTCAACAAAACAAAATGATAATCTACTGGGGGTGATTGTCCCTTGTTAACTCCTCATTCTCCAAGCCCTGAAGAACACCTAACTATTTGTACCTTACCATTTTGATTTTAAAATGGCCAATAATGCTGTTATCTTGAATGTCATGGATTTCCTACACAGGAAGCACTCTGTATAGGAAAAAAGGTGGATATGTTCTGTAAATCAGTGAGTGTGTGTGTGCTTATTTCTTTGTATATGTGGAATATTATAATAGTGCTTTGTACTTATGCAATACATTTTCTAAAGAGTCAAAACATGCCACATACATTAGTTTAGCAAACTTCATTCTGGGGTAGGCAACCAATGGATATATGTGAGCTACTTAACAAAATGACTAACTGCCAAAGATCTACAGTGATGTATGAAGTACTAAAAATTGGATTCTTCGTTATTTGCATACTTTTAAAAAAGCAGATTAATGATAAATTGTGTTTGAACAGTGGGACCGAGTGTATCATCTCAGACACTGTGCCACACTGAGCCACACAAGCCAAAAAGGGTTTAGTGTTCACTGGCGGTGTACTGTGTGTGTGTGTGTGTGTGTGTGTGTGACAGAGAGAGAGAGAGAGAGAGAGAGAGAGAGAGAGAGAGAGCGCATACGCACTAAATGGCAGTACACACTAAACATCAGCTCAGTTTTCTGGAAGTTGAGTTTTTGGAACCAGAGTGCTCCAAAGACCAGGAAAGAACAAAGAGAAGCTTGCTTTTGTTATTTGTGTAAACATACAGTTTGGATACTGGAGGAAAATGTAAGTTGGGGCGGCTCCATCTAGCATGGAGATGGATGTATAATTCAGACCAGCAAAAGATTGCAAATACACAAGGAACAACATCACCTGCGGAAGCCACTGCCTGTAGAGAGGTGATATCTTAGGAGGAGTTGGAAATGAATACAGAGCTCTGCTACGAAATGCCAACACAAACATAACAGTCACAACAACCGCTGTCATTCCTGCTACCAGCCACCGGCTCCTTCGGGTGTGTGAAAGATCTGAAGGACACAATTCGTTTGGCTTCCAAACATTCAGGAGACATTCAGGTACTTCAACGATAGGGCCCAAGGAGATATCCAATTAAAGAGTGATGCCTGAAATGCACTGCACTCTGCATGCACTCAGAGGAAACTCCATTTTATTATTGTTTCACACATGCCTGTCATCCCAAACATGTCCCTAATAATACCTGGTTTAAATTAGATGGTAAAACAGATTCCAGAATAGTGACAAATTAGCCCACATAGCAGTGGTAAAAGCAAATCATTGTTCCCTTTTTCACCCTAGGATCTTCTCAGAAAAACACAATCAGTCCAGGAGCAACCCAGAACAACTCATCCCCGTTTCTGGATTGTAGCACTCTCTCTCTCACCCTGAAGTAGCAGAAGTAAATTAACAAGGAATAGGGATCTCTAAACCAATGGGGGGGGGGGGCAGGGGAGAATGTTCCTGGATTACAGCAGACACAAACATTCACGCAGCAGATGTAAATAACATGGACTAGGGATCTCAGAGCCAATGGAGGTGAGTAGCCCACACACTGCAGTGGCAAAAGAAAAACACATTCAGCACCCAGATCTCTCATCCCAACTGTGCACTCCTGAGTTCCTTATGGGTAGAATCCTCGGTTGGCTTTTCCTTCGAATACTGCCAGTGTCACGGTGTCTGCAGGCAGGGACTAGGAGAGGGGGGGTAATTTGTACCCAGAAATTTCCTATGAACTTACATTTTCCTGTCTACTCAGACTTTTTGCCCTCAGAGGATGCTGGGGACACTACTGTTAGCATGTGGCTGCAGCTACTGCAGCTATTGGCAAGCCATATATGCTGGGCCAAGGAATGCATACATGACACTCCTTAACACAGTGTCAAGTCTGGGAGGAAGCTATACTGCTACAGTAGCTCTTTGACTTGTGGATCTGCTTACCATGAAGGAGTGTATAGGAGCTCAGGGACACAGCTGCAAGGCTACAGCTGCTGCAGAAGCAAGTTTTGGTTTGCACAGGATACTTTCCATTCCAGTGCACACCTAAATATGATGATGCCAATTTTCTGCATGATTTTCTATATTTAAAAGATTTTAGAGAGACTGAGGAGTGTGTTCGGTTTTCTGTATTACTGTATGTAGCTGCCGATGTCACACAAGTGGGTAGACCTGGGCTCCAAATACTTTTCCAGCTGTCTCCATCCTCTCCCCCGCCCTGTTTTGCCCATTCTGCTCATCTGTCACCACCCTCCCCCGTTCTGTTTCACCCCTCCCCCTTTGCAAAGGGGCCCAAAAGAAACTGTACCCCCTGATAAAATTCCTCTTAAAGGCCCTGCCTGCAGGCCCTAGCCACACCTGCTGTGAGGAGGACAGAGTCAGAGACAGAAGCCTGCCACAACCAGGCATGCCACACTGGGAAGGAGAAGCAAGCATGAGTTCTTCCTCCCCACCCAAGTGGCCAACTGCTGGCCAATCAAATGAAGAGGAGGCGCCCTTTGCCATGAACTACCAGCAGCTTGCCAGCTACTGGTTGCCTACTGCTTTATACCTTCCCTATAAGTTAGTATGTGTATAAGTTAGTATGTGTAGTAGTAGTAGGCACAGTAGTAGGCTGTGCAGCATGGCCTCTCCCAGTTTGAAGAGACACTTGGCCAAGAGGCTGAGGCAAAGAGGCAAAGAAGGAAGGCTGATGGGTTCTGAGCTGTCTGTGACAGATCAGGAGAGAGATCTTGGGGTGGTGGTGGACAGGTCGATGAAAGTGTCGACCCAATGTGCGGCGGCAGTGAAGAAGGCCAATTCTATGCTTGGGATCATTAGGAAGGGTATTGAGAACAAAACGGCTAGTATTATAATGCCGTTGTACAAATCTATGGTAAGGCCACACCTGGAGTATTGTGTCCAGTTCTGGTCGCCGCATCTCAAAAAAGACATAGTGGAAATGGAAAAGGTGCAAAAGAGAGCGACTAAGATGATTACGGGGCTGGGGCACCTTCCTTATGAGGAAAGGCTACGGCGTTTGGGTCTCTTCAGCCTAGCAAAGAGACGCCTGAGGGGGGACATGATTGAGACATACAAAATTATGCAGGGGATGGACAGAGTGGACAGGGAGATGCTCTTTACACTCTCACATAATACCAGAACCAGGGGACATCCACTAAAATTGAGTGTTGGGCGGGTTAGGACAGACAAAAGAAAATATTTCTTTACTCAGCGTGTGGTCGGTCTGTGGAACTCCTTGCCACAGGATGTGGTGCTGGCGTCTAGCCTAGACGCCTTTAAAAGAGAATTGGACAAGTTTCTGGAGGAAAAATCCATTATGGGGTACAAGCCATGATGTGTATGCGCAACCTCCTGATTTTAGAAATGGGTTATGTCAGAATGCCAGATGCAAGGGAGGGCACCAGGATGAGGTCTCTTGTTATCTGGTGTGCTCCCTGGGGCATTTGGTGGGCCGCTGTGAGATACAGGAAGCTGGACTAGATGGGCCTATGGCCTGATCCAGTGGGGCTGTTCTTATGTTCTTATGTTCTTATGAAGGCCCACAGCCAGGGAGACAGACCAGGGACAGACTGCACTTGCTCCCGGGATTGTCACTCCCTATTCAGCCTTTTCAGCCACACTAGACGCTGTGCCAGAACCACCATCCAGAGTGCAATACCATAGTCTTCCGAGACTGAAGGTTGCCAATATATAAATATAAGTTAGTATTATTATTCTCATATTTCAAGGTATTGAGGAATTGGAAACATATGAAACTAGAAGGAAGTGTTGGACAAGAAGCAACAAATGGTATAGAATGTGGTAAGACAGTTCAAAAGCAAAAATATACTGACCGATAAATAACTGACTGCTGTGTCTTTGGCAAGATATGACCCCATTATGTATATAACAATAATATTTTACTTGAGTAGGAAATTCACAAGCTCAGAAGCATCTCTGAATCTGTATGGCATGGTATAGGTCTCTTTCCTACATCATCAGATTGACAAAGCTGTTGCAGTTCTGTGTTTCCTTCATACCATATATGCTGCTCCCATAGCATAAAAATGGCTCTTTGTCTTGAGTGCTAGAAAGGTGGAGTATCAATCAATCAAAGCACAGTAGGCACTGCTGCAAGTTTTGCTACATCAATCAATGCAGTTTTGGCTGCTGGAGATCTCCTCAGGGTAAGGAGACATTTGTCCCTTTGCCCCGCAGTAAGCCAGAGAAGCTGCTATGGGTGAACTTGGACCTGCACCAGCTCAATCGCTGGTGCGAGTCTGCATTGACCCAGGAAAGTGGATCAGGCCTGGAAAGGGAGTTGGGATTTAGTATGTGCTGCTGTGGATCCTACCCTTCTCCTGGGCCTGATCCATCCTATTTCCTGCCGCATCACCGCTCTGTGGCACCAACCCCCTTCCCTGTGCCACCAACCCCTGCCCTTCTCCCAACCTGTTCTATCCCCTGTGTAGGCTTACCTGCCCCAGCAGGTCTTTATCAATCCACAGGTCCTTGGGGAAAAGCTGCTGGAGCATGCTTTATGGCTGCTTTGCAGAAGCCAGTGCTGGTGGAACACAGGTTTTACCAGTGCAGCAGCCTATTACAATTGGGCTGTTACTCCAATTAAGTGCAGATTTCCTCTGCATAGGCCCTCTGACTCTCTATGCATCTCCTCGGACTTATGCCAGCTATATAGCATTATCCCCATAATAAGGGGATAAGATCTAGCAAGAGCACTTGCAACTGAATCCATTTTCTCCACTGAAATGCCTCATTACTCCCTCTCCCTGACTGCTGCCATCATATCTCCTCTGGTGGTGGCTAGGTGTTCTTGGTGGTGCATGTACATGGTCACCACTCATTCACACTTATAGCTGCAGTGCATGCATTGAAACAGCATCTGCAATGCCAATGGAGTGGGCCTTCTGCTGACAGAGTTCTAGTTCTGTCAGAGAAAGGTGCCCATAGAACTTGGGCTGGAGTGTCCAATATACAGAGACAACAAACATAATAAGGGAATGCTGAAAATCCTGGGTGCATCTGCTGAATGTCCAAAATGATGGAGTTACACTAGCAAGTGTTGAAAATAGACCAAAGAATACTGACAATCTCCATAATTTCAAACATTCACTATCTCCAATGGTGACTGCCAGCATCTGTCCACACTATGAACATTTCACTGTAACACATACAGTACATTTCTGCCTTTTGCACTGTAAGGACATTCATAGCAATTGTTTGCCTCAATATACTTTATTTGTTCTACTTTAAAAAGAAATAAAAAATAAAGGCTTGTCATATGTAGCCAAGTGGGGAAGTTGATCTTACGCCATACAGAAAGACCTTGCATAATGTGGTGGGATACGTTCCTGCAAAGCTGAGTGCTGCATGGAACAGCAATATAGGAGACATACAGTCCAATCCTACCTCACTCCCTGTGCATTTTGGTGGCAAAACAACACAATAGGATTGGAATGATAGTTAAGGATATGTCAGGAAACTGGTGCTGATTGAATCACAGAGTTGGAAGGGACCTGCAAGACCATTGAGTCCAGCTCCTGTCAATGCATACAGTCCACATCTACATCATCCCTCATAGACTGCTATTCAGCTTCTGCTTCAGATTTCCAATGATGGAGAGTCTACCACCTTCTGAGGCAGGTTCTTCCACTACTGAACAGTTTGCACCATCAGGAAGCTCTTCCAAATGTTTGATTGAAATCTCTCTTGTTGCAATTTTGGTCCATGTTAAACTACACTGCTCCCATTGGATGCGGTAGCTGTTAGTGACACCTAGGACAAAGAGTGATGTAATGAAACAGTACTAAAGGAACCAATGCTTGGGGAGGCGTTACTGTATTTTTGTGCCCACATTCCTGCAATTGCAGCTGCATTTACAAGAATGAAGAATCACTACTGACAGACAAAAGGCTCTTCACATGGCTGAAACCACTGCACTGGGAAATGAAAGCAATCTTTATGGAGCCCTCTCTTGCCTGAAGATACATTAGTGGTCCAATTCTATTGATAGGCTCTGCCAGAATTCTGATGCTGGAACACACTTTCTAGCCGTCATAAAAGACAATCTGGAAGCATATGTAGCTGTTTAGCTACACTCTTCCAGACCACCGCCAGAGAGGCTGCTGAGACCCAGCGCATGACGGTAGACAGAGCACATGCTGACTATGGTGAATTGGCAGTGAGGGCAGAACAGCATGATGCTATTCCTTTCCTCGCCTTCCAACACGCCCCCTTTCTCTTATCTGACTTGGGCCAGCTAAGAGCTGGTACAGGTTTAAGGAGGCCAGATAGGAAGGCTTACGGGGAGGTAAGGGGAAATATATTCCTTTACCTTTACCAACCTCCTGATCTACCCTCCCGCCACCATGCATGCAGTGCAGCCTATCTTGGTATGGCTGCATGCTGTAACGGGGAAACTATAAGAATGGGCTGTTAGTTGAAACGTCACACACTCCTAGATCATCTCTAACTAGAGTCAGATAATTGGAATGTTTGATTTGAATCAGCTTTCTATTTATTTAGAAATTATTTGAAATTTATTCACTTTCTAATGCCACCATTTTTTTTTTTGAAGTTTTAATAATATGCATGTACAACATGCAACAACTGCAGGCAAAACCATGCTCTTTGGGCTACATGTGGAACTGAAAGGTATTTTGTACAATCTGTAGGATGCAGTCCTATGTACTTACACTGGATTCACAGGACAACAGATGGAAGATTCAGTATCTGGTAGAGCTACAACCTTATATATATAGACTTGGATGCAGAACTAATTGAAAATAGAGAAAGGACCAACATTAAAAGGTTGGTCACCGTGGACTTCTCTAGTAATACCCATTTGGCATGGTGATGCAAAGCATGTTAAAAATGATTGGCATTCTAGCTCCTTCTGTATTTTCAGCATGGTTCTTGGGGCTGGTGAACTTTAAGATAATTCTTTTGCGTCTTTGCCTAAAGTACAGAGTCAATATTTCCATTGGCTCCTCTGAAACACTCGGTGTTGTTTACGCTGTTTCTTAAAAATGCTAGCAGTTTCTTTCTCTGTTTAAAATCTAAAGACAAATATGAAAGCATGATGCAAAATTTGAATAACTTCAGATGTTTATGCACTGTTAATCTTGCCCAGTAGAAGATAATACTGCATATAACTTTCTTGAGTACTCCCTTCTCTGCCCCTTGTACTTTTGAGAATTCTTTAATTCCATTATGCACTGCATTACAACATGCTATGTAACAGAGTAATTTTATTTTCTTGCATTTTTTTATTTCCTGAATTTTCTCTCTCATTCTCCATTAATAATGAGGACTGTAAATAAAATCCTACTAGCATTTTCTCCTGTTTTTCTAACAGTATCGATATTTATTTATTTAAAAATGTTCTATCCTAGTCTTCCAACCCTCAGGGGCCACTTACAAGAAATATTTGAAATCAGACAATACTCTAACATCATGATATAAAATAATATTAAAATAACAATATGATAAGGTGATAACTGTGAGATAAGTACGCACAACACAAAATTGACTTTCCTACATAGGATACATTCTAATAATGACCCAAGCATTTATAAAGAACACATCAAGTTAATGACTGGGAGAATCTTGCAATATTGTCATTTTTGTAATAATGTACATGCAAATGAACATCAATATATACAAGAGACCAGAATACAAAGTCTATTTGTGTATTTAGCACAAAAAAGGGTCAAATGTTGGCATCTTCATGATGGCAATTAACATGTGTTAAGTACTCCAGAAAAGAGATTAAACCTTTTCACTTTATCCCTTAATCATAGGCAATTTCCGGTGTTGTAGGCCTTTGCAGGCCTTTCCAACCTTTCATGGGGATTTCCGAATGACCTGTCTAAATAGCTCAGCTGAAAGCTGGTAAAGTTCACAAACACAAGTGTTCACAACTTGGCTGCACTTTAGCACCTCCTCCAAAGCTGAAAAATACATTTCCACCTGAGATCCAGCATTAAGGGGCGGGGGGGGGGAGAGTATATTCTCTTTTATTATCTCTGTGTCATAACCATCAGCAACACCAACACTTATTTTCTAGGCCAATCCTCTGCTTTTTTTTACCTGTAAAATATTTGTTTAGCTGCAAAATCTGACTTGAAACTTTCTTTTTTCAGTGTTTGCATCTTACCGGCAACATATAAAAAATAAAGAACTTAGCTATTATTATTATTATTAACAGTATTTATATACCGCTTTTCAACTAAAAGTTCACAAAGCGGTTTACAGAGAAAAATCAAATAACTAAATGGCTCCCTGTCCCAAAAGGGCTCACAATCTAAAAAGATGCAAATGAATACCAGCAGACAGCCACTAGAACAGACAGTGCTGGGGTGAGGTGGGCCAGTTACTCTCCCCCTGCTAAAAAAAGGAGCACCCACTTGAAAAAGTGCCTCACATGCAATAAATTTAATTTTCAGATGCAAGGAATAAATATAGACCTAACTGCAATGTCAGGGTAATCTACTGTACTAAAATATTTTGTGGAGTTGCACCGGCAGGACAGCAGCCTGTACACAGACGTCACCTTGTCAAAGCATATTCTTTATACAGCACTGTCTATGCGCATAGCACTTTATAGAGTAATATAGAACAAATGGGAGAGATCTATGCTTTGAGGAGCTTATGCTGGGGGGACAATGAAAGGAGAGCATGCGGGAGACAGAGATAACAAATGAATTGGAGCATGGAGCACTCAGAATGAAAAATTTGCTTTCATATCTTGTTTTATTTATCATTTCACTGTTTCTGTTCAGATTTGGGCTGTGTGCTTGGAACCGTATTAAGTGTGGTATCTGTTTGCTTTGAATAATCAGTCAGTATTTTCTTCCCTTTGCATTTTTGAGTTTTCTATTTACCTCCTTTCCCCCTCTTCAAACTTGTATCTTCAGTGTTCTTTAGATTCCTTATGTATTGCGTTCTGATCTGAGGGATGGGATTTATTCAGGCCATTGTATATTTTTAAAAACATATTCCATGTTGGGGTTGGTGTTGAAGTTGGGTATTTTATGGATTTGGAAGAGTAAAATAATGCAGCCAAATATAGTTGTCCAAGCCACTGAATTTGAGAGTCTTTAACTGGGCACAGAGCTACAGTTTTCAGTTATGTTAAAGCTTTGGGTATTTATGTCTTAGCAATAAAAACACCATGTGTGAAATCTTAAACGCAGTAACTTAGTTTCACAGAACAAGAATTTGCAAATCTGTGAGAGAAAAATGAAAACTCAAACCTGATTTGCAAGTTTGAAAACTGTGTTATAACACAGATGATTTTTAGTTATGTATAGTTATTATTCTGAGTATTAATTTATACAACAGCAATTCTAATTTTTTTTTATAAAGAAGTTTCTGCAGAAGTTCCAGAAGATAAAATCAACAGGAAATTGAATGATTTTCATCATTTTTCAGAGGTAGCAACAGTCTTACAGTAACACAGTTGCTTTGGGGGGAGATTCAAAAGGAGGTGCTATTTTCCTGCTTCCATATGTATACCATACACATTAGACATAAATCAGTTGAACTGCTATGTCTTTCCACATCAAAGAAACATGGGAATGGCAGGATGGTGTGAAGTGTGAGAATTCTCTATTTGTGTGAGATCCTTAAAACCCCCCATCGCCCCCAAAAAAGAAAAAGTCAAAGAGTAGCATCCTGATTAGCGCTTCCTCCATAGGGAGCTCTCTCTGCAAACAGAAGCTCCCTCCATGAATGTTAGGAGTGTTCTGCCCACACAAGGGTCCTTGCACCAGCGGGATGCTTATTCCATTCACAGAGGCTTCTGTTCAAAGACAGAGCTCCTGATGGTGGAAGTGCTTGTTGGGTTGCTACCTAAAATTTTGGTGAGCATGCCCCAGCCAATGGGCACATCTAAAGAACCTTTGCAATCCCATCCAATGAACTGAGACTTCCTTGAAAGCATAGGTGCACTGTAGTCCTAGACAAGTTTACTCAGGAGTATATCGCACTGTGTTCAATAGAGCGTCATCAAAGTGTGCATAGTATTGCAGCCTGAAGGTTGCTTGTGTCAGGCAGTTCCCGCAGTAAGTGGTGAGCACATGCAAAGTACAGTGCTCATATTTTGTCTTCATTTCTAGCTGTACAATGTACTTTATGATTTTGTTATGTCACTTATATACACATTAACTCTGTAACATAGGATGAGAGGCAGTAGCTTGCTTAGTGGGCTCTGTGGAGATCTCAACTTCTGGAGTTGAAGGCATCCTTTCCATCACAGCACAATGGACCAAGTTCTTGAAAAGTTACTGGTTGCTGCTTGACTTTGCAACCAGTACTTTGCCCTTCACGTTACTTTCCTTAGGGGACAACACACTGCCTCCTTTCATGTTTGGTTAATGAGGTTGTTTGTTTTTTTCTTAGTCAAGCCTTCAAAACCCATTAATTTAATCATGAGCTCATTAAACACCCATTAATGGGAACATGCATTTATAGTGTAATTTGATAGTATAATATAAAATGCATCCTGATTTAAATTTTAATAGTGCAACAGGGAAGACCATTAAAAATTCCATTTGTAAAATAAAAGGGGGTAGTGAATTGTCACCTCCAAGTTCCCACTAAGCACCTCATCTGTTTTCAGGCGCTAACTTCACTGACTTCTGGCTGCCATGTAAAAAACAGATTAAACTAACATCCATCAAGGTGAAAGATAATGATTGCCTGTGTCAGACAACACCTGTTTTTGCAGCATTCTTCAGCTTAACCTCAGACAGGCTGAAACTTTTGACTGAATTTTACAATTGCCCAAGGCAATTGTGTCTGTGAATGATGCTTGCTGCTTCATTTACATTTCTTGGTACTGTTCCTAACATTGTTCCAAAGGCTGAGCTCCACTTTTGATAACCAAGGGTCAGTATAACAACAGAATGTCCAGGTTACAGTGGAAGTGCTGTGAATGAGCTGTCACTATCATCATGGCAAACTATTGGAGTGAGGTAATGAGCTGATGAAGGAGCCATGCTAGTACAGCAGGATCGGTCAGTTTCACTGCACCAGGAAGTGACTACCTTTCAAAGGTGGATCTTTGTCCCATCGTGCAAAGTTATCACTTGACATAGAAATGGGCAGAGGCAAGGCATGGCAGATGAGTATTCAATAGAAATAAGAGGGAGACATGCCCAGGTATTTATTTAGAACTAAATTCCACTGAATTCAACAGAGTTTATTCCATGATAAGTGTGCCTACAGTTCTAGCCTGAAGACCCAATCCTATTGGTGGTTAGCTCTGCTGGAATGAGTGTTCCAGTGGCACTAGGCCTTTTCCAGCTGTTGCAAAATGCAACACACTGGGGTATGCGGGATGATTGCCTCTGCAAGTGCCAAGCAGTGAGCTCTGCATGCCAGTAAACACTAGATGCCCACCGGGCCAGGTAACATTGTGTAAGAGGTGGAAGGAGGTGGGGTAGGCAGAATGGAGCAGGGGGTGAGTGGAATGGGGTGGTGACAGGGCAGGGAGAAGGGGGATCAAGACTGGGATGGGAGTGGGTTTGGCAGCAGCGGTATCTGTCTTCACACGTCTACTCGTACTACTGATATAGCAGATGCAGCTTCGAGTAGACCCATGGGCCAGCAGGGGCATACTCCAGGGCATGGGAACAAATGTTCACTTGCCCCAAGGAGGCATCTGGAGGCTGAAACTCCCCTGCAGGATGAAGCAGGCGCCATGTTGGCGCAGCTGAAGAACTACCCATTGAGTTATGGTTGATTGGGCTCTTAGTTATTTACTGTTCTAAAAACATCTCAACCTTTCTGAAGCCACCTATGTCAGCTCAATCCTATCTACCCAATATGTAGCAATTTGCTCGTGGGACTCCTCTAGAAGAGAGTTTTCTGATCTCCCAGTTGGGTGGAGGGAGGGGGACGTAGCCCATGGAAAGTTTCCCGCTTACCTCTCCACTGCTTAGCAGTCTGTGCAACCGCCGAGTGGCGGAGGTCAGGTGCCCACCCAGTGGTAGCCCAACGCTGGCCACTGCTGGCGGTAGGAACACCTGGTGGTAGGACTCGCAAATGTGTCTTATGGCATGTTTGCGACAGTGCGCACCAACGGAGAGCCAGTGCACCGAGCCCAGGATTGGGCTCTAAGACTCTACACCTAAATACATCATGCCAGATAAGAGTCTCTAGAGAACTAACTCAGCAGATTGTTACCAATAAGAGCATAAAACAAGGCTGTATCTTAGCCCCCTTATTACTCAACTTGTTCTTGAATGATCTAGTCCAGTGTTTCTCAAACTAGGTGGGTCACAAGCCAATTTCAGGTGGGTTCCCATTCATTTCAATATTTTATTTTTAATCTATTAGACTTGATGCTACCACAGTATGTGACTGCATTTGGGGAAATCTTACAGACTGGTACTTTTAACAAGCTACAATGTATATTCTTTGAACAATTATAGTAAATTGGACTTACTCCTGCGTAAGTGTGGGTAGGATTGCAGCCTAGGATTTGACTTTACCAGAACTCCCAGAACTTTACCAGAAAATGTTGCTGCTTGATGGTGTCACTTCCGGTCATGACATCACTTCCGGTGGGTCCTGACAGATTCTCATTCTAAAAAGTGGATCCCGGTGCTAAATGTGTGAGAACCACTGATCTAGTCCCTTATCTAGAGGGAGTGGAAGGTCACAGTCCAAAATTGGGGGCTTGTTATGTCCCCCCACTGTTGTAAGCCAATGACGCTGTGATTCTTTCCTAGACTTGTATTGACCTGAAATGACTCGTGTGCATCATATTTAAAAAATAATGACCACCAGTTAGATTAAAATAAATCTAAAATCATTGTTTTTGGGAAAAAATAGAATTCACGGAATTGGAAAATTAATGGGAATTACATTGAACAAGTAAAACCAGTGGTTCTCAAACTGGAGAGTTGCGACCCGCCAGCTCCTCTGTTCCCTTTAAGGGCTGGAGAGAAGGCAAAGACAGTGATGTGATCATCATGTTGCTAACAGGGGTGAAAGGGGGGTGATTTACTTACTACAGGCTGCTGCAGGAGTTGTGGGGAGCCCCATGCCGCCCTCTGCAGGGCTCCCTGAGGCTTGGAATGTTGAAAAGAAAAGTTTGTAAGGCACTTCCTTTGCATTTGCAAAACCTCGGGGAGCCCTGTGGAAGACTGCACTGGACTCCCTGCAACTCCTGCAGCCTGTAGAAACCTGTAGTAGTAAAAGCACTCCCCTTTCACTCCTGGGGATCGCTTTGCTGCCCTCACCCTCACCCCCGCAAAGTCTTACTTCGGGAGTAAAACTCCCAAAAAGTTTGAGAACCACTGTGTTAAACAATTTTTAGCGCAATCCTATCTTTTGGAACAGTCCAAAATAGGGCCCCGAAGTGGCTCAGCCAGAGGTAAAGGGAAACTCTTCCCCCTATCCCTGGGTAAGTCACTGCAGCCCAATGGGACTCCTTGGACTTGCGCCACCTCCTAAGGTCAGAGGAGAGCGGAGAGGCTTGAAGCCGCCCTGCGCTGCTTGGGAACAGGGATTGGGATCTGGCATAAGAGCTGGGTCCCAGTCCAACCTCCTGCTCCCTGCCTGCCCCTGGGACTGCTCTCTGCCTGCCCTCACCCCACCTTGGAATGCCTCCCTGCTCCCCGCCCATCCCAGAGCCTTGTGTCAGCTGAGCTTGGCCAACGCAAGTCTCCATCCTTGAGTTGGTGTGGAAGCTGGATTCAGCCTCTGCGGGCCGGTGTGCATCCTTGCACCAGCCCAGCTGATTCACGAGGAGGTGCAAACGCACTTTATGGCACATTTGTGACCCTCCTGGGCTGGCAGAAGGGACTTGCGGTGGCCCAAGGGCAGCTCAGGATTGCACCCTTAAATACTTAGGCATTTATTTCCACTATAGGTATTCTTGGGTATCTCATTGAAAAATTATTGTCAGCACAGCCAGGCATACAACCCAAATGATTACTTATTTCTTTCATAATAGAGATAATGGTTTTGTGCTGGCAGCCCTGGAGTTCTTTAATGCCAAAATTACTGCACAGGCACTATATGGTGTCCCACTATGGATGAATACATGGAATTGTTTGTTAGAACAGATCCAAGCCACATTTCTCTGGAAGATTCTTGGGCTCCCACACTGTGTCCCATACGCTGTGCTATGTAGAAATCAACCAACCCCAGCTAGAAACCATAGCATGACTTAGAGTGTCCAAATTCTGGTTGAGAGCCCTTTATAAGTGTGATTATGACTACCTTCTTCCTCAACCATGGTTGGATTAGTCTCTCTACGAAAATTAGATCTATAGGCATAGAATCAGATTTAGTAGAAACGCTAAACCAAACAGAAGCCTACCAGATGATAAAGCACAGGTTCCTACACATAGAACAACACTGAACAGTGGGATGCTACTAACAAGATGCATTCCCTGTTATATTTGTCTATTACAGGAGTGCCCAAACACTGGCCCAGGGGCCATTTGTGGCCTTTGGGGACACCCGGTCTGGCCCTTGGGAAGCCCCCAGTTTCCAGTGAGCCTCTGGTCCTCTGGAGACTTGCTGAAGCACACGTTGGCCTCACACAACTACTCTTGTGAGGGCTAACCTCTCGTGCGAGCTGTGGGTTGAGGGCTCCCTCCACCTCTTGGTATTTCACATCTGTGAAGCAGCAGCAGCTAAGGCCAACCTTGCTTTGCACAAGGTCTTTCATAGGACTTAAGCTATCGCAAGACCTTCATTTCATATAAGATCCATCTCTAATACTGTATATTCATTTATGTATTCAAATTTTAACATAAATTAATTGTTTTTTTTTTCCTGGCCCCCAACACAGTGTCAGAGAGATGATGTGGCCCTCTTGTCAAAAGGTTTGGATACCCCTGGTCTATTACCATAAAATATTGACAGCTAGCCCCTTTTTCATCTCTTAACATGCCCGCAGGACCACAGAGCATTTTCACTTGCAAGGTGCAATGTGGGTATGCTGTCAGTAGTCCTATATGGCAGATTTAATGGAACTTCCTATCTTGAGAGACGTTGTCTGTACCAATGGGGTGGGGTTGGAACTCTAGCACATATGATCCTATATTGTCCACTGTACCAAGACATGCATGTGCAATATCTAGACTCGATACTGACAAAGATAGGTGGTTGGTCTGATCAAAATAAGATACAGTGCATCCTATTGCTGGAGGATGACAAGATATTAAAGAGTAGCTATTTTTCTGAAATTGGTAATAAGATGCAGATGAATTAGCCTGACAGATTCTCGTACTCACTGTCGTTAAATTTCCCCCCTCTTCTATGTTTGTCTGTGTTACGCCAATAAAGTTTTGATAGATTGATTTAATTGAGAAAAGCATTGTTGCTATTAATATTTATATACTGTTAATATTTAATATTAACAGTTTAATGGTGTTAATATTTATATACTGTCAACAAAAAAAGTTCACAAAGTGATTTACATAGCTAAAAAAGTAAATTGTTCCCTGTCCCAAAGGGGCTCACAGTCTAAGAGGATACAGAAGAAACACCCAGCAAACAAGCAATGGAAAAGATGTTGTGCCAGGGTGGGGACGATTGTTCACCCTCTGCTAAATCTGGAGGAGAACAACTTGGAAAAGTGCTTCTTCGCCTACTGAGCAAGGGTAAATGTATCTAATAAATTCGTCCAGGAAGGTGGTAAGTGAGAAACCTATGGTGTAGAAACTGAGGACACAGATGTGATGTTTATTGGGGCAATAGAGTTAAAGATGGCATGCAAAAGGAAGCAGTAGTTAAAGATAAATAGTACCAATGGCTGTTAACAACTCTAATATAGCTAACAAGTTGGACCCAGGGCTGAAAGTGAGCCCAATCAAATGGAAAAAAGAGCAGAAGACTGTAAACCAAGTGTTAAAGAAGACTGTAAACCAAGGTGTTTAAGAAACAGGTGATACCGCAAACCTATAGTGGGAATCTGAGCCACAGGTATATGCGGATTAAAGATGTAGCAAAGGGGCAATAAATATTGATACTACCCTTTGTAATATCACCCCATGGGAAAGAATCTTTGCCGGATGTTCAGGCCTGAGAACTACTGGGGCTAGGAGAGCTGTTTTGACAGCAAACAATACAAGAGAGCCTGAAAGAATTATACGTTCTGCAAGCAAATCGGAACACAGGAGCAGCGGCGGTGGTACTGCCAGCCTGGGAACAGCAGGCTCTTCGAGGTTTTGAAGAGCCTGAAACATAACCCTTTTATATAGAATCTACTAAAAAGACACAGCTGCTTCAGAACTTTATGCTTTAAAATAAGGAGCAATACTTTTCAGAGGAGAATTAAGGGGAAAGATTACTTAAAAAAACCCAACCAACCCTGTAGCTTGATTAAAAATTCTTTTTAAAGAAAAGAATAAATGGTGTTCATAATCAACATGATAACAAGAAAGCATTTTGGTTCCCAAAGTTCTCAGGGCAATTGGATTCAGGGAAAGAGCTAGATATCAAAAAAAGAAAACAGTAAGTGTGAGGACCAGATTACAAAACTAGAGGCCTCGTGCACATTTAGATAGCGACAAGGGACTGGTTTGACATTTCTGAAACATATAAAATGAAATATCATATAATTCTTTGACTGATTTCACTTGGACTATATTCCACCATAGCTAGTAATACAAGTATGCAATGGCCAGGGAAGCTTAGGCATTACATTGTAGCAATAATGTATCTCTAGATCAGTGATTATTAACCTTTTTCATCTTATGGCATACTGAGAAAATGGTAAAATTGTCAAGGCACACCATCCGTTTATTGACAATTCACACCGCATTGCTGGCTGGGGACCCGCATCCCGCAATGGCCCTATTAATATACGACCCTCCTCCAAACTCCCTTGGCCCACCTGCAGATCATTTGTGGCACATCAATGTGCTGCGGCACAGTAGTTGAAAATCACTGCTCTAGATTCCTTACACAGGGGATTAGAGTAGGTCCATGTTCCTTACCTTTTGTGCTGGCCTCCCTAGCCACTATCTAGCTAGGCTAGAAAAGGCTACAAATTTAGCTAAAATTCATTGTATGGAGGTAAGGCTCCTTTACCTTTCCCCATCCCTAATTCAAGTACAGGTATGCACCACTTTGCGACGTTCCAGCTTATGCTGGGATTGCATAACTGGCGACCACGTGGTCGTTGGGGGTGCATGCCCCAACCCTCTGAAAGCGAGGGGAGCTCTGCTCTCCTCCCCTCTGGAGGGTTGTCTGAACCTCCCAGAGGCAGTGCATGTCCATGTGCTGCCTCTGCAAGGCTCAGACTGAGAGAAATTGCATCTCTTGCACGATTTCTTGTTTCCTCCGTGAAACTGGAAGTCACACAAGAGACGCGATTTCCCTCAGTCTGAGCTTGGCAGAGGCAGTGAGCGCTGCTTGACGACAGAGATCGCGGTCCCGATCCCTGTCGTTAAATAGCACAAGACTGTACTTAAGCTCTGACAGCATAGAAGGAGGCTTAAAGCCTAACCCTATCCAGCACCATGCTATAGCATGCAGCCGCACCAACAGAGCATGCTCTACATCTAGGGTTCCCAACCTGTGGTCAGCAGTGCCCTCCCAGATGGTCCACAACCTCTCTGGTGAAAAAAGAAAAAAAATGCCCTTCCAGGAAGAAAAAAAGCCTCTGCAGCGCCAGCAGCCAATCAGAGCATAACCTTTCTCCATCTCCTGCCTCCCCCCTCCACCTCCCTTCCCTCCTTGTCTGTGAGTGCCCAGACAAGCAAAAAAGTGAAGCACAGGCACCTTGTAAGGTGCCCGCATTTGTGCAGCCTCCTGGCTCAGCTGCATGCAGAGGAGAGGTGCCCTGCCGCCGCTGCCTCCAGCCTTGCAGTGTACGCCAAAAGGACTTTTCTTCCTGAGACATGCAGCAGCCATTCTGAGATGTCTCTCTGAGCTGGTGCTTCCTTCACACGTCTCTTCTCCTTCAGGACCCACCTGCCTAAATTGTGTTGAACACTTTCCTAAGGACTCTGGACTCACAAGTGGGGGTGGGGGGAGCAGGGCCAGGGCTGTGTAACAAAAGGAACTGTGGAGGGAGGTGTGTGCTTTTTGTTGGTTCATTTAACTACCTTGCATGACTTGTCTATAATCCCTTTGTGCTTACCCTCTCCCTTTTTGAGGTGTTTTTCCACACTTAAAAGAGGCAAGGGCTGTGTGTAATGTGGTCTGGTGCGGGGGAAAAGAGACTGGATTGATTTGGGTGGGTGTGAAAACCTCTGAGTTGGGGGGGGGAATTATTATGTATTCCATGTAAACCCAAGACTTTCACAGCTAGTGAAGTAAATGCAAGCACAACCATCACATTAATTATTAAATAATCTTCTTATGTATTACAAATTTAATTGTATTTTTTGTGTGCGCGGGTGGGGGGGGTTGCATGTGGTCCCCACCATCTCAAAATTTTGCCTTAGTGGTCCCTGAGCTCGTAAAGGTTGGGAACCACTGCTCTACATGCTATGTTGTGGGGTGACCAGAAGGCCAATATGGGGTAAGTAAAAAACTTTTGTACTAACCCCTTGGTAGGGCTTCTGGTGGTTTATGGGTCTCCTTTGAGCCACACCAGCTATGCAACTGGCATATATCCAAGAAGAGGAAGGGGGCCAGTGGGCTGGAAAATGGGGGAGGGAGAGAATCCAGCATGTGCTTTTGCCCTTCACCCTCCTGCTTGGTCACTGCTATCCCACTTCACTGAGCTACTAGCTCATGTGACATCATAAGGGAGACTCCTTATGACCTTAAGGGCCCTAGCCTACCCTTCACTAATGCAGCCAAACCAAAAACAAGCATGCTGCAGCAGGGAGCAGATCAGGAGGCTTCAAAAGGGAAAGGGTAATTATTTCCCTTTAGCCCTCCATAAACGTCCCACCGCAATGGGTTTCCTTCGACCTGTGACAGCTTTGTAGCTGGCGCAAGTCCAAAGAGAAGAAAAGGGCAGGGAAGCTGCTAGAAGAGGGGATAGGGTCCAGAATGCCCCTCCCCACCTCCTCCTTGCTCCACCCCATCGCTGCATTGCCTGCTCCAGCCGGTATGGCAAGGATTATCAGTATGTTTAGAGCACTGTCATATCTTGAGTCAAAATGGCCGTCAACTGAGTGCTTTGCATGCTTTTGGTGGCCATCTATCAACAGCAAAATTGCTTTCTGCTATCACAACACACTCTGGCTTAGGCTGTAACTGTCCTTCAGGTGTATATAAGTTCCTTTACATGCATCAGAATAGGACAAAAGTCCAGTGCAAATATTAGCATTCCATGGACACTATATCTAGGCACACCGTCCATGGATATACCACCCAAAGCCCGGTGCGGCTATGAGCAAAAGCTTCACTCCCCACCCACCATGTTTACAGCATTTGTCTGAAGACATAATGCTGTACACATGAAGAAATCCTCCCATGATTAGGAATGCTGGTTGTGTTAATGTCTGCACAGGGCTAGATTCATCCCACTTGAAGAGTTACTAGAGAGCAGCATGCCCAGGATTAGCTACTCTAGTAACAGGAACACATTTGAAGTATATCAGCAGATAATACCACAATGCAATAATACATTCTTAAACAAAGCAATATATGATTAAAATTGCAAGATTGTTATTGTAATTATTATCTTCCCTTTATCAACATTTGCGCTACTGGAATGTTGTTCAGGACCGAACAGT
This sequence comes from Tiliqua scincoides, assembly GCF_035046505.1. Classification (NCBI taxonomy): domain Eukaryota; kingdom Metazoa; phylum Chordata; class Lepidosauria; order Squamata; family Scincidae; genus Tiliqua; species Tiliqua scincoides. Next base: position 163,046,666 of record NC_089823.1, on the reverse strand, counting down.
TGAATGCTTCTTTCATAAAGAATGTCATTAGAAGGCAGCCTGCTCTCTACCCTTCTGGTTTTGTCCTTATATTATTTTTATCTGGAAGAAGCATGCTGAGACATAGCTAGCCACTCATTTTAGGACTGTATGTGATTGATGTAACTATAATAGGCTGCCAATATTTGTCCTTCAACAAATTAGAGAGAGAAGAGCAGGGCTGTATGCTAGAGTTGGAGGTCAAAGGTCAACTTCCTGAGCATGATAGAGAAGGCAGCAGTTTCAAACTGGAAGTGGCCTTGACATGCAGCTCTCAATCACTTCAGAGAATTACAGGGGGATTTGAAGAATGCCCTCCATCCAGCATTAGTCATTGTCAAGGTAACAGCAGCTTTAGCATTCATGTCAATATACCACTTGAAAGAACCACAAGTTGCTCCTTCTTTGCCCATTTGTACAACTGTTCCACCCAAGGTCAAATCACAGCCAATAAGCTGAACCAGTTGAAATCAATTGGACAGTTTAATTGCAACTAAATTAGAGCCTGATCCTGAACTTGGTGTGCTGGCTCACCGCTGGCCCACAGTGTTGCAAATGTGCCGTAAGGCATGCCTGTGACACATACTGCAGGGCCAGCATGGACGCTGGCTCAGCGCAAACCCACACTGAGCTAGCACTGGGCAGAGGATGAGTGACTGCTGCCCAGAGCTCCGGGTGAGTGCCAAGCAGTAGAAAGGTAAGTGGGGGGGGAGGCATTCTGGGATGGGGGAGGGTCGGGAGAAGGCATGGTGGAAGATGGAGTGGGGTGGGAAAGGGTGGGGATGGTGGCAGGCCCTGCCACCATATCCTGACCCCCCCCCCAAGACCTAGCAGACCCAACACAGGTGTCCTTGAATCTGTACCTGCTCGATAGTGGGTGCAGATCCGAGGAGACCCATTGGGCCACCTGGGGTTTATACAGGGTAAGGGAGCATAAGCTTCCTTACTCCAAGTAGCCCTGGCAGTGCTTCCCAGCCTCTTGGGGTGCTGTGGTAGCCACTTCAGCACCGTAGCAGCCCTGGGGTCTGGAAAGCCCAGGATTGGCTGTCAAACCCCACTGTCTTCACAGGACCACTTGTTTGAACTGAAGCCTTTGTTTTGTGATGTACCTGCCAACATCCTAGGAAAGAGACATGTATTTGTGAGACAAAGGCCTATCAGCCATGCCATGTGAACTCCCCAAGAAGCTATTAGTATAGAGTGGCTAAACAAAGTGCCCAACCACAGTATACCTGAATCTGGAATTAAACTGCTAAGCGCATTCAGTGCCCTTCGCTTCTAAATTAGCAATGGGTAACTGGTGGCCTGGAAGCAAAAGTGCAAACAACATCAAGGATTGTGTCATCTTTCTGTCCTTCTGCACCTTAGCTGCTGGTTTCATGAAACAAGGCAGAGGCAAATGAGAGGGATGTGCATAAAGGGAGGATGCTGCCAAAGCCACCATTTCTCATGTTTGGCTCTGGCTACTGGTTGTCTTCTGCAGGAGTCAAATATTGCTAACCTTTCACCTCCTGCTGAGTTTAAAATTTGTCTGTTGGTGGTGCTTGTTTTAAAAGGTGTCTTACAGCATGAGGGATCTCCTCATTTTCTTGATCCCACAAATTATTTTGCTATCACAATCCATGCATTCAAAAAAAAAAAAAAATCAACAATCCTCCTTTGGATAAAATCCTGAACTCATTTCCTCCAGAGGATTGTGTTTTTGGTTGTTTTAAAACAGAACTTTTAATAGTCCCACTGAAATAGCTGAGTGATCAATCAGCAATTTCATTCCCAAGAAGCAGATAACAGTTTTTGAAATTTATTTTGATTTATTATCCAGACTTCTTAATGGTTAAAAAATGTCATCTGAAGTGTCATACCTGTAATAATGCTATAGGGTTACCTGCAAGAATGACTAGCCCAGAGAAGGTTTTACTGCTTGTTAGAAATAGTTCCATACTGCTGATATACATTTTTAAGAATGTGTGAGTCACTGTGTGTTATTTGATTGATTCATCTAAACTTTTGCCTGTACCTGCTAGTTCAAAGACAGGTCATGAACTTGGATTATAGTAGAGAATTATGATCCTATCCTCATAGATCCTATCCAGTTGTGACATTTCTCTTTACTGTTTCTGTCAAAGTGATAGTAGTGAGGCCTAGATTGTGTCATAGATTCATAATCAAGGAGCTTTCCACCTCTCCAATCATGGCTGAACTTGTGATTCTACCCTACATTCAGGATTGTGCCAATAAACCCGGTGCATTTTAATTCCGAAGTTTGTATGCTCTGTGCTAAAAATTAATATTAATTAATTAAACATTCCACACCAGCAATCCACATTTTGTAACAAGAAAAATTAAACCGTGTAACAAGAAGAATTAAAATTAAACATGTACAAATTATGTAAATTGAGGACATTTTCTTATTTTCGCATAATTGATTCCATGACCATTAGTTGTGGGGAGGGGCACAAAACAATGCATAGGACAAAGGCCCCACTGCCTTGGTCACTTGTAGTCCTGTTGAGCGATTGGCTCACTGTTAGACATGGAGTCCTCTCCCAAAGCATTACCTGCACACACTTTCAAGCTTAGCTTCGCTGCCGTTAAGAATTCTCTAGGAGTGGAATTCTTATGGCAGTGCTAAATTTCAACATGAAAAGATCCAGAAGCATGCGTTAAAAGAAAACGTAAACTTTGCTAGTAGATGTCAGAAAAACATGGTGATGCATCTTTGTACAGCCTTTTCCTTCCTCTCTCTCCTCAGAGAGAATTCTACACAATAAGAACATGGAATTTCAGTGCTGTGTGATTGTGATTACTACATACTTTTTTTTGTTTTCTTTTTTAATCATTCTGTGAACTCCCAGCCCTGGAGCATTTGAAATAGGATAGGAAGCTTCAGTCTTGTCACAAATGCTGCTACAACTTGTCCTAAGGAAGCCTTCATAATGGGGTCAGGTAGAGTTCATTGAACTACCAAGCCAGCACTATTTGAGAAATACTAAGGTGCTCTTTCCACTGATCTCCCCTCCCTCCTCCCTCTCTCTGCTGTTATTAAAGGGGTAGTTTTTACAACATCAATAAAGAACTTTCCTACCCAATTGCCCCAGACAAAGGACTGAAGGCTAGGTTTTAAAACTATGAAAACTTTGTGTTAGGTTCACATAAGATTGTTTTGCTGTGTCAAATACTCACTTGAGTTCAAAAGTTCAGATGAACCATGAACTTTGTCATTTCACAGCAGGCAGTTCTACAAATATAGCCCAAAAGTGGGGAGGGAGGAAGGTGGAGTAAGCACTCCTTCAATATTTTGGGTGCACTTGTTTTCTCTGTACCTACATATGTTTACTTAACTTAAGGGATGAGTTTACAAGATCAAAATATGGAAGAAAGAACAGATCGTTTAAAACCAAATGATTTCACAATGGTTTGAAAGGGTAGAAGGATTTAAACCAGCACACATTCAGTGGCTAGTCATTAATGCACAAGCTAAACCCAGCTAATCTTCTTAATAAATTGTGAACTCTTGTATGCCTCACAGGCTCAGTGATGGCTTTTTCCCTGTCTGGAACAGCCCAGAGTATCCAAACAAATGGGTCATGACTCTGTGTATTTGTTTAAAAAGTCTGAATCCATGTTCTCTGGTGATACAGTCTCTTGAACCAAACAAGTTATGCAAGGGCATATATATGGAGATCCAGCCAACTGAAAAATAAAGGGATTTTCTTTTCTTCTAAATTTTTTAAAGATAATATTGTATTTAAAACAAAAAACCAAACCTGTGAACAACAGCAATTTGCAAAATTTGAATCTTTTTTTCTACGATATAGAATAAACCACTCAATCATATGCATGTCTATTCAGAAGTAAGTCTGTCTATGTTCAGTGGGATTTACCGCTAAGAGAGCAAGTACAGGATTTCATCCCAAACCTTTTAGCTCTGGAGATCATGAATGCAATAGGAACTTTCCTGCATGGAATTTGAATGCAATTATAAGATTACCAAGCGCAAGTAAGAACAAGGCTCCTGCACTTTCAGCAGTTGAAGAGAAGAGAAAATGTCAGCAGGTGTAGAAGTGTAGTACATTGACAATCCAATCTTCACCTCACTCCCCAATGGTGGCAATGTTCCTACAGTAGCACTGACTACTGCAAGGCAGCCAGGGCCTGTTGTAAAAGGTGCTCTGACAGTGTGCGGGTCAGCACACCGTTGAGAGCACTGTGGGAGGGGAAGGCCTGAGTCATCCCACCCCCACCAGTGAGATAATCCCCACTTACTGGAGCAGGTAGGGTGATGGGAGAGGTGGGAAGGGTGGTGGGAGTGTGGAATGAAGGCGGGGAGGGGGCATAATGGAGGTGGGGAGGCCATGGGAGGCGGAGGATCCCTCATGGGTGGCCTGCAACAGATCTTATCCTGTCCGATGGGAACCTTCCCACCCCCTTTCTCTCCTTGTTCTTGTGCTGGCAAAGTTGCCAGAACAGGTCTGAGGAGACCCTTTGCAGGTAAGGTGGCTTTATGTGGGGGTAAGGGGATTTAAAATTCCCCTTTCCCTCTGAAGCTCCTGGCCCACATCCCCCCCCCCCACAATGGATGCAGCATTGGCCAGTTTGGCATTGCTGCAATGGTGGGGTGTGTGTGTAAAAGAATAAGATGGGGCTCTGAGTATTGGACTTCAACACAGGATATCTGGATGTATATCCCCACTCTGGTTTGAAGCTCAACAGGTAACACTGGTATGGTCCCATATTCATAATACAAGGAAACCCTCAGAAATGCTGTGAGTATAACCCTCTGAGAACCTTGGGGGAACAGTGCAAAATAACTGTGGGCGCAATCCTAACCCCTTATATCAGTTCTTTCCAGCACTGACATAAGGGCAATGCAACTCTGAGGTAAGGGAACAAACATTCCCTTACTTTGAGGAGGCCTCTGTGAGTGACACCCAACTGCAAGATGCAGCACATGTCCCATTGGCACCACTATGCCAGTGCTGGAAAGCACTGACATAAGGAGTTAGGATTGCACCCTGTATTACATAACTTTTATGTCATTAGCAGCCCTATCATATGTCACATCTGCTCATCTAAATGCCAAACCAAAAGCAGAGGAAAGATTGCCTGAAAAGGAAGATGTGGTATGGAGAATGTTGTGCTGTGTTGATAGCCCTCAGAATTGACCTTAGAAAAAGTGCATGAGGTCAATTCCTACCTTTCTATGCCCTACCCACACCTTTGTTTTTTCATAAGGTCCCCAATTCTTTAGGATCAGCATTAGTGTAGGTTTTCACATACAATTCCACAAAGCACTGTTACCAGGTTAGCTAGTCTTCCTTTATTTTTTGATATGCAGAAGCTCATGGAATTCTGTCTATACACAAACATTTAGCACACCACTCTCAGTAAAATCTCAAATTTTCACTGATCAGCTTTGAAAAAAACAATATTGCCAAACAGATGTTTGGCTGAGTTTGTTCCTCCTGGATTTTGAAACGGACTGTAACAATTTTTTTTCTTTTTTAAATTGTTGAACATAACTGATTTGGGCATAAATGTGTGTGTGCACATGTGTGTCCCCACCATATATAAATATATTATACATCACTGAGAGAGGCTTGGAACTGGAGCTGAATCACACTTCCCATGACTTTGAGAGTTGGATCGCTTCACCAGAGGACATTTAACACAATTACTTTGCTGGAGTACATTAGCTAGAATCAATGATAGTGCTGAATCAAACATACTGCATTTCCTGTGATGACATCAACAATTCCACTTGTATAATATCTGTACGTGGTTTTTTGAGCAACCTACAGAATAAACCTGATTTCACTTATTTTAAGTGATATCTCTCATTTTTGTCACTAATTCACCTACCCTGGCTTCTTATAATGCAGTACATAGTCCTTTCAGAATATCACAACTCAATAGCTCAGAAACCAAAGAATAGAATACCCATTATGTTTTTGTATATAAAATCTGATCAGTACAGACAAATTAAGAATGCTGTTGTAAAACTATTTTTGAAATCGTTATTAGGCTGTATTGTACCTATGCATTATATTTAATCACATGAATCCTTTTCAAAATTTAGGGCAAAACTTAACAAGACATTAACATCCCAATCCTATGCTTTCATCCCCAAGCCAATGCAGCTAAAAAGGCTCACATTGCTTCTTGGGGGTGGGGGTGGGGGGATGGAATGGATGACCTGCACCAGCAATCACCAGCAAAATTGCTGATGTGGGTCCACATGAACTCTAGCTGCAGGATCACATCCAGGAAAAGGGTTAGGATTCAGTGGCTATAGCTGCTGCTGAACCTACCCCTTCTGCACTCTGTCACTGCCCTGTTCTGTCCTCCCCCTGCCCACATTCCACCCTCCTTCCACCCTCCCCTGCCCTGTCCCATCTCCTCCATCCCAACATACCTGCGTTGGTGGACTGGTCCAGCACTGTGACTACACATGAGACCGCTGTGGCCTCCTCAGTGGCAGGGACAATTCCCCCTTCCATCAAAAGTGGCTATTTAACCTTAAAGTGACTACATGATATTTTACCTATAAAGATATGATTCCAACACTTACTCATAAAACATTTTCTGCTGATGCACAATGTCCGGCGAAACCTTTTTGTTACTTGCTATCCAATACAGATATATTATTGTTCAGCAGGAGATACTATGGCTAGAAAACAAGACATCTATTTAGAGTATTTGTATACAGCTTTTAAAAAATAACAAAAGGTTATCAGAGTGGTTTGCATAGCAAAGGAGAGAGAAGATGGCTTCTGTAATGATTAGATAGTCATGTTTTCTTAGTAGTTCTAAAATGACAGGATCTGGAGTAGCATCAACTCAGGTTTTTGTCAAGACTCAAACTCTTCTCCTTACAAGCCAAGCCAGGCAGCAATGAAAGATTCTGATAGGTTTCCCTGTAAATACTTATGTCCGGCCCAGCCATGAAGCAACCTGATGTGGTTGCTTCAGCAGTGGACGGCTGAAGAAGCATGGGAGTGGCAGATTCAAGGTGCCCTTACCCCAAGTCTTCTGCTGCATCCTTTCAGCCCGCCACAGACACAAGCCCGCCACACACTGATCCACTCCTCCTCAGTAAAAATGAGCAAGAATCAGATCATATGCTTCCTTTGTCCTCACACAAGGTTTAAAGAGAATGCAGTCCTTTAAGTTTAAACACTGCACAAGGAAGAAGCACTTCACTGCCCCCTCCCAATGCTGCACCATTGCATTCCTGTACCACTATGATGATTGCAAATCATTTGCAAAGCTATTTACTATTCTCACCTCAACTTGTCCTCACAACAACCTTCAGAACGAAAGGTGAAATATAAATCATTTAAAATAATAACAAATTACACTCATAGAATTCCCTATAGATGGAAAACAAAGGCTGAAAGACAGGAGTTTTCATAAGATCACAATTTAGCTGATATACAGGGGCTACTTTTGCAATCTCACATCCCCAGAATAGTAAATGCCCTGCATTTGCACATTCTCCTGCACTACAAGGCCAAGGATAGTATGTTCAGGTCTGAGATCTTTGTGGCCGAATTGAACAACATTTGCAAACAAAACTGTTTGCAACTGCATTTTCTTTAAAGGGGACAACGTTTGTAAATGACATTTGCTCTGAAGTGTCAGTTTCAGACATAGAGAACATGTCAGCCTTGAACTTTAACCAAATCTTCCCAGGCAGTACTAAATCTGCTTTTCATTGCCATTAAATAAGGCCATTCAAATAGATAGCAAATGATGTCCAGGAAGATCTAATACTATGGAGTGAGAGAGGAAGCCAACCCATTAGTCCCCTTCTCTACACCAAAAATGGTTTGGATAATTATTTTTGAGCAGTATTGTTTTAAGACAATTGGAGTCCTATATGGATAGCACAATGACAAACAGAACAACAGACTACTTCCCAATGGCCTAGAATTTACCTCAGACAGCCTAGCACACATTACCATGGTGAAGATGAACTTTGTCCTGATATGTGCTCTGGCACTTGCTAGATCCATTGCCACATGGTTTTTTCCCCCCTCCAACTTGCTATTTATATATTGTGAATGAGTTGACATGCGCAATATCACTTTTGATTTGCAGTTTCAGTTTCTCTGTAGAGAATATAATTCTTTTCCAAATAATGGTCCCAAATTAATATGCCATCTTTTAGGATTATGTCAATCCTCTATTAGCACGCTAACAAACACATTAATGCTTAAATATAAAGAAATGTTAAATGTTAATGCTGAAATGTTGACGGTGTAAATGTTAATGTTAAGTGCCTGTAAGAACTTGCCTGATTTTCACCTACAGGTTTTAGCTTCATGACAGACACGGAGAAGGCCGTAGACATGTTGAAGGGCCAGAATTACCCGTCTTTCATCAAACCGTATTGAACAGTCACCCCTTAGAGACCCCAGCTGCTCTTGTGGTTTCATATGCCCACCACATGAACTCAGTTTTACTTTCACTCCTTTCAAACAGTGGAGCAGACATTTTTCAAAATCTAAACAACACCAGTGGAGCCATACGAGGCCTCTGAAATGCTGACCAGCAGGAAGACCTGAAATACTGACTTCCTGGTGCTTATGAATTCAATACAATCTGTTTGGAAAGATAACCTCTTGCCTGTTTAATAACCTCTTCCTCACAAAGCACTATACTGTATGCACTTTTGCTCACCCCTAAGCTATGGTAGTAAGATAATTTCAAAAATGGACATGAAGCTTCCCTTTATTGATTTTAGTTGTTTTATATTGTTAATTGGTATGATATATTTAATATTTTTACTGCTTTTGACAGTTGTAAACTGCCTTACCTTAACTGGAAAAGTCAGGCTATTAAAATATTAATAAAAATTATTAAATAGGCATATGTAAAATTTAAATATAAATTGGTAGCAATATAAATATATTATTATTATATTTCTATTGCTTCAAATTTCTGTTCAAATATGTCATACGTCATTGTGTGTTGGCATCCCTTAGTGTTAGAAGACTATGGTATCGCGCTCTGAATAGTGGTTCTGGAACAGTGTAGTGCGTGAAGCCTGGGTAAAGTAGATATGGAGGATAGACTGTTACCCATGCAGCAAACCCCCCTCTCCATGTTGCTGAAATGGTCCAATGGAAAGGCAGAAACCAATACGGTTTGTTCCAGCGGCGTTGCAGGAGTTGCCAGAATGTGACTGTGTTCAGCCATGAACTGCCTCAGGGACTCCAGCTCCGGATTTTGCCTCGAGGTTGACTCCTGAAGCCTTTTCTTTGCGTGTGTGTGTGCAAAGTTTATTTATTTATTACAGATACAGGTAAGGAAAATGGGTTAAACTTAGGGCTGGGACTACATAGGTTACACATGAGGATACTGGCCATAGATTACAACATGTCTTAATCCAAAAAAGAAATCAACAACGACTGAAACGAAAAATAGTCATTGATACAAAAATTATCATATTTGTCATTATACTAATTAATGATTTAACTAAACAATCAATATTGTTTAACTAAAATTATTTATCCAGTCATAAAAAGGCTTCAAATTTTGCACATACAATATCCTTGCTGCTATACTGATATGTACAATAAAATGTTGCTTATATTGGTCTTCAATTTCTGATATCACATTTAAGAGGAATACTTCCGGTTTGAATGGTACTACACAATTCAATATCTCTTGTAACAATATAAATCATTTTCCAATATTGCTTTACTTTCCACATATCCACCACATATAATAAAGAATTCCCTCAATCTCTTTGCATATCTAACAGTTCTTGATGACCCAGGGTACATTTTTGGTACTTCCTCTGGAATTAAATATCATCTATAAAACAATTTATATAAATTCTCTTTAGAAGATACCGTTTTAATTTTCTTAATACCACTTTAATTATCTTAATATTTGTGTTCCAACTTTGTTTTCATTTACATCTGCTTTGATTTGACATGATTAATGGAATACTCCTCACTTCTGAGGAGAATTCAATCCATTAATATCTACAGAAAAGTTTCCACTTGTTATTCAGCCATTTTCACTTCCTGTCTTAGTAGTTTCTTTGTTCTCTGTCTTGTTGATATTTTCCTTCCTGCTCCTCCCATTGCTCCTTCCATTCCTTCTTCTTCCTCTTAACTCTCTTATATTTCTTGATTCCTCTCTTCCGTTTTCTCCATTATATTCTTTTTGAACTTAATCCAAAGATGATTCTTCTTCTTAAAAGGATGCGCTCTCTTTCTCTGAGAGTTCCCTCTTTTTTCTTCCTGAAAATTCTGAGTTCTAATAATAAATGCTGCTTTTTCCATCTCCTGTCTCATTACAAAAATCTCCAATTCTTTAGTTTTATCTGACATTTAGTCCATTCTTTTTTCTATCCCCTCCATATTTTTCTTTATTTGTCTGTTTGTCAGGGAGGAGTTTATTAGCCTCATTTGTTCCGATAATTTTCCAACCTCTTGCTTCATTTCACTTCTGAATTCTCGCAACATATCCATTAATGAGGTCTGGCTTTCGCTAACATCCTTTAAATTTTTTGATGTCATTCTTATCAGTATCAAAACAAGCCAATATAACTCTGGCTATAAAAAAGAAAAACAAAATGGTCCAACAATTAAAGAATTAAACAAACAATTAAAGAACAATTAAAGCCTTTTCCATAACTGGATGTAGCCACAAGGCAGTAGAGGTTTGAGGTCAGAGTTTCCTTCTCTTAGATGAGCTGCCTTCCCAGGCTGACGAGTCCCATTGACCCGGTGGGTGTTTAGTCACCTCTTTTGACAAGTACAGCCAAACTGAGGGCCTGTTCTTATCCCCAGCCCCTAGGGGATCATACGTCATTACATGTGTCTATTTAATCTCAATTGCTTGATTACTCAGATTATATTTATTCATCTGTTTCAAGTTTCTAGTCCATCTATCAATGAACAGACATCTCTGACAGCCCAGTTCTGTGAAAATCCACACATACGCACCTGCCAATGCAGCCGTGCCACTGGAGCATATATTGTATCCTGTGGGCTTGAGGGAGTCATGAAAGTCTCCTTGATGTAAGGGAACATTTGTTCGTTTGCCCCAGGGTAATATTCCATTGTCCCAATGGATCTACTTGGATCTGTGCCAGTGGTTTCAAGGCACAAGTCCAAGTGGACCTGGGCAGGCAGATCAAAGCCAAGAGAGAGCTGTTGCTGCTGCTATTTGCCCTGTTTCCGCTCTCAACAACCCCCTGCTCTGCCCTGCTCCTTACTCTGTTCCTCTCTCTCCCCATCCCATTCTGCTGTTCCCAGCTCACTACCTGCTCCCGCGCAAACTTACTGGCATCGGGCCTTCCTCGGTGGCTGCTATTGCATGGGTGCAGCCACTTGCCATTTGCTGTGGTGGCCCAGCTACACTTAATGGTGTGTTGTGTTTTTGTAATGGCCATAAAGCATGCTGCACTGGAACATGGGTTCCAGCAACACAGCAGCCCAATAGGACTGGGCTGAGAATTTCTTAAACCAATCACTTTCTTATGAAATGTATACCCTAATCTTAAATACTTTCCATTGGCATGTCTGCATATGGAGTTATAAGTCTTGCTGGTAAGCAGCAAATTTTTGGATTGGTTGTTAGAATATAATGACTTTCTTTGGGGGAAAAAAGGACTTGAGATATATAATGCATAAACCACATGTGCTTTCTCCCCATCGTGATTTGGTGGTTTTTGTATTTACCAAAATTATGTTAGGATGCAATGCCCCTAACCTCTAAACCAGGGGTGCCCAAACCCTGGCCCTGGGGCCATATGCGGCCCTCGAGGCCTCTCAATGCGGCCCTCAGGAAGCCCCCAGTCTCCAATGAGCCTCTGGCCCTCCAGAGATTTGTTGGAGCCAGCACTGGCCCAACGCAACTGCTCACAGCGTGAGGGCGACTGTTTGACCTTTCACATGAGCTGTGGGATGAGGGCTCCCTCCACTTCTTGCTGTTTTACGCCTGTGATGCAGTAGCGGCAGCAAAGGAAAGGCCAGCCTTGCTTTGTGCAAGGCCTTTTATAGGCCTTGAGTTACTGCAAGACCTTCATTCATTCATATAAGTTTGTCTTTAATACAGTCATTTATGTAAACTTATGTAAATTTATTCAACTTTTAAATGTAAATTAATTCTTTTTTTCCCCAGCCCCCGACACAGTGACAGAGAGCTGATGTGGCCCTTCTGCCAAAAACTTTGGACACCCCTGCTCTAAACCATGAATTTAGGAGTGAGTTATGGGATTGCAAACTTTATCCCAGCTCCTCCTTCTCTCACACAAATTTCTCCACCCCCACTGCTCACCACCTTAAATAAATGCTGAGCTTCCACTGGCACTGACCATCACTTTAATGGTTGCAGGGCCTCCTGCAAATTTATTGGAATTTTAGAGGAATTTTAGAGGAATTTTATCAGGGGTTACAAAGTTTCTTTGGGCCCCCTTCCCAAAGGGAGAAGGGGCGAAAGAGTGGGAGAGGGTGATGATAGGGGGTAGACAGAATGGGGGTGGGGAGGAGCACCCCTCCCCAGGCTGGGGGAGGGTGGTGACAGCCAGAATAGTCTTTGAAGCCCAGGTCCACCATGCTTCCTGATGTGGAACCCAGGTGCCCACAAAGTGTTAGTAGCTAGATGCAGTAATATGGAAAACCAAATACACACCTAAGGGCGCAATCCTGACTGCGCCTTGGGCTGGCGCACATTTGTGCCTGGTTGGTTGGGCTGGTGCAGGGATGTGCGCCGGCCCGAAGAGGCTGAATCCAGTCTCCACACTGACTTGGGTAGGGAGGGTTGCATTGGCCAAGCTTGGCCAGTGCAAGGGTCTGGGGAGGGAGGGGAGAAGGTTGGGAGGAGGCAGGCGTTATGGGGTGGGGGGGACGGGTGGAGGACGGTCCTGGGGGCGGGCAGGTAGGGAGCGGGAGGCGGGGCTTGAATCCTGTTGTTATACCAGATACTCTGTTCCCTGAGCTGCCCACCCCCAAGACCGCCCTCCACCTGCCCTCCCCATCCCAGAACTCCTCCCTCCTCCCTCCTCCCTACCTTTTCCCCTCCCACCCCTGACCATTGCTAATTGGGGCAGTGGTGGCTTACCTGGAGGTAGGGGAAGAGTTTCCCCTTGCTTCTGGCTGTGCCACTTTGGGCCGGAATCTTGCACTGGTTACAGCGCAGGCCTCCTGGCCTACCAGTTCCAGTTCAAGATTGGATTGCACTGCACAACTCTCTAAAATCTTTTAAATATAGAAAAGCATAGCAGAAATTAACATCATCATACTTAGGTTCACATAAAAAGTGTTCTGTGTGTACCAAAACTTACTTCTGCAGCACCTGTAGTCCCAAAGCTGTGTCCCTAAGGCTGCAATCCTAACCACACTTTCCTGAGAATAAGCCCCATTGAACAAAATAGGACTTACTTCTGAGTAGACCTGGTTAGGATTGTGCCCTTAGTACTATACACTCCTTCATGGTAAGTGGATCCACAAGTCAAAGAGTTACTGTAGCAGGTGAGTTTCCTCCCAGATTTGAGGCTGTGTTAAGAAGTGTCATGTATGTGTTCCTCAGCCTGGCACATATGTCTTGTGGCAGCAGCCACCACTGCACACCCTCAGTAGTGCCCCCAACATCCTGTGTGAGTAGCAAGTCCAGGTGAGATAGGAAAATGTAATATCCCAGGAAATTTTGGGGGCTCCCTCCTTTGGCTCCAGGGCCCCCTTTTTGACCCTGGGTCCAGGTACAAATTACCCCCCTTTACCTCCCCACTCATGGGCTCTGAATGGTTGACATTTACTAGGATTCCCTTATATACAGATTTGTAGTGAGACAGTGGCATCACTAGGATTTGCGTCACCCCATGCAGTGGGTGGGGCAACGCCCCAGGTGGTGGGCGTGGTGATGTGCCATCGCCCCACCCCCACTGGTTTTTTGGCTGTACCTTTTGTTAGAACACAGATATTTCAATGTGGTTTGTTTCATTGCATTCTGCATGAAATTACACATTGATTGCTATATAACATGATGGTATTATTCCTCCAAATTCCAATTTTAGTGATTTTGAAAACTTGTAGGGTCACACACACACACCCCTGTGTCAACTTACTAACACCTTATTGCAGCAGTTCTCAAACTTTTAGCACTGGGACCCACTTTTTAGAATGTCAGTCTGTCCAGGACCCATTGGAAGTGATGTCATAGCCAGAAGTGACATCATCAAGCAAATTAAAATAAATTATTATAAATAATTAAATTAAAATAAAAGAAATAAATAAGGGGGAGCCAATCCTGTTCCACCAAGTGAATCTATTCTGAAGTAAGTCCTATTGTGGTCAATGGGGTTTACTCTCAGGAAAGTGTGGGTAGAATTGCAACCTGTGAGCCCAATCCTATGCATGTCTACTCTGAAGTAAGTCCCATAGGGGTCAATGGGGCTTATTCTCAGGAAAGTGTGGGTAAGAGTGCAGCCTGTGAGCCCAATCCTATGCATGTCTACTCAGAAGTAAGTAGTGACCCATAGTGGGTCACATGACCCATAGTGGTCAATGGAGCTTACTCTGTAGTCTGCCTGCAATAACAACTCCCCAAAATCAGTGAGATTTCCAGCCCTCCCAGTGCCCAGTTTGAAGTTCTTCTATTTCAGGCATATTCAGATAAAGACCCTCTTGGTTTTGCAAGTGCAAAACAGAAAACTTTCCCCTTACCAGTTCAAGCCTCTTTTTTGGTCCTTTTTAGTTGGCTAGAGAGGCTGTCTTCTGGAACATATGTTGAGCTTCAGTTCCATTGAATCGGGACCATTCTGATGTCTACATTCCCCTTTGCCTGGCCTGACCACCAGACAAGGCTCGTCTGCCTACTCATGAGTAAACACAACCATGAGGCTGCTTCACTTTCCATAGGGCTGGGAGGGAGGAACCTCCTTCTCCCTTTTGTTTTTGGGGGCTGCATTCATTGGATCAGGACCATTCTGACGTCCTTGGAGTCCTCTCAGTCTGCCCTGAGTCCTTGCCTGGACTAAGGCAAGTTCGCCTAATCACGAGGAAAGGCGGCTACGTGGCTTCGTTTTGGGCTCAATAGACGCAGCTGGGAGGGAGGCAGGGACATCCTTCTTGTGTTTTTGGGAGTTGCATTAATTGGATCGGGACTATTCTGGTGTCCTTGGATTCCTCTTAGCCTGCCCTTTCTGACGGACTATGGCAAATACGTCTACTCGCGAGTAAACGCGCGATACAGCTCACTTTCACTTTCCATAGAGCTCCATGCATTTTTTCTTTCTGGTTTTTTGGCCATAACCTTTGAAGGAAAAGAGCTATTTCAATTCTGTTTTTTGCATTGCACTCCACTGGACTTTCCACATCCAAGGGTGTATGGCATGATGGGGTAGCTCCTAAAGCCGCGATGTTAGCGCATCCTCCCCAGGGCACATCACCCCCCTGCATGTCACCCAGTGCGGCCCGCACCCCCTGCACCCCCTAGTGATGCCAGTGTAGTGAGATGATAGTAAAAGAAACTATAGCAAGAAACACATTATCATTGGGAGGGGAATTGCATGACTATTACAAAAAAGAAGAACCACTCCAATTCCCATAGAAACATGCACTGTGAATCATTCACCACCCACTCCACAGTAGAAAATTCTAGCCTTACTTTCTGATAAAGACAAAGCACTTCCCCATGTATCCTCATCCAATCATTGACAGTTTTTTTGGCTTCATGTTAGAGTTGCAAACGTGTGGAAAATGTTATTTGTTATTGGTTTCTCTTTTTAAAACATATGTCGTGATTTTTTAAAGAGAACATTCTACTGATTTAACCTCAGCTCAAATATGTAACATCTCTCTCTCTCAACATTCTGGATGCTGGTTGGTCCTGTAAAAGTAGCTGCTTCCATATGCTATATGACTTGCTCTGGTACAGCAGCAATTCAGCATATCTTGAATTTTCATTTCACTCTGTTATGACAAGAGCGTGCCAAGAATGGCTATTTCTAGTCCTACTCTTTTTTAAAAAAAACCTGGCACAAATTCTTGAACAAGTAGCAAATTATTTAAGATAAATATCTACTGCTATAGACAGCTGCCAGAACAGAAGCAAAAATAAACTGGTGAAAGGAAACTGCCCAGTTCATGGAGAGGGCAGCTAGGATATAGTGCAGTAAGCCCATGACACTTCTGGATACGCATGCTGAAAGAGTTTCCCCGGCTGGCCTGCTACAAATCTCCCAGTAATTCATTAAGGGGAAATGCTCCTTGCAACATTTCACTCCTGTTTTAACACTCTTTGTCTTTACCTTCCATACTTGATGGGTTCATTCCTATGTCAAGTGAGCCTCAGAGAACTAGTCTTTCATTCCTGATAGAGAAGCCCTCTGTTTGGCTCAAGTAGAAGCTTAAACGATTGCTTTTACTGTAAGTAGTTTAACGGTCTGAGGAATTTGCCAAGGTTTGGGGTCAAAAGTAACTGAGAGAGACACACACACAGAGATGAGCATTTTCTGACCCAGTAAATACAGCAATGTAGAATAAAATGGCACAACTTCTGCCCTAATAGCTGTAGCAAATACATCTCCTGATGTTGCATTATGTTGTTGCAAGGAAGAATGGGGGGGGGAGAACATCCACATCAAGGGACCTCTAAAAATTGCATTGAGAGGAACCAGAAAAGATAGGACCATTTTACAGTTTCATAATAAAAACTAGCCTTTGAAGTTACACAGCAAATCTTTATTCAAGCAGATGTTTTCCTGGTGAAACTGAGAGCAGCCTGGTAAATAATTGGGCCACTTCTGGGGACCTTTTTCCTGAGTCCTTCCATTTAAAGAATATAGCTTTAAATACATGGGGTCATACATGTGTGGCTGGTTTTTCTGCAAATAGGTGGTGTCCTCTTTTTTCTAAAATTGAAGTATAGAAGCCCCTGTTAAGACGTATGTTTCTCTGCCACTCTGGTGGAGCTCCACCATTTAGAAAAGCTACTGCATCAATTTCCATGGGGACAACCAATCCGCATACAGATTGAAATGGAGACTGCTGCCTGGGCCAGAAATCAGTGCTTTTGAATGCACAGTTAACTCAAGATTGTCAGGTGATTTACTATGCTGTCTTGCAGAGTAACAAGGTGCAAGATACCAATTCCTTTTTAAATCAGCACCTGATCTGAAAAAATGCATAAAATTGGTTTGATCTCATACCCATTGCACACAATGGAGCTTACTTCTGAGTAAACATGCATAGGACTGGGCTGTCATTTCCTATTGTAGACATTCCACTTACAAATATTCAATATCCTGCAAACAATAACTTTCCTTCTACTCCTTGTCCTTATGGTGTTATAGTTTCCTTTTAAATGTTGCTTTCTATCTTATTTAAAACAAAATCCTAGCTCTTCAAGTCAGTGATGTTGTTTTTCCAAATGAAACCTTTGAGGGAAGACCAATGACTTTTGAGTTTCACAGGACTCTGATATGCAATCTTGAAACTATTTAAAGATTCTCCAGGACAGGTGAAGTTTCCACTGAATATTAGTTAACTGGGCTTTTTTTTTTTTTTAAAGGTATGTGCTCCTTCTGCCTGAAAAACCTTTCTCATTTTATTGACTTCCCTCAAATTCAACAGCTGTTATACCTGAAGAACATCCAAACCCTTTCACATTTTACTGTAGGCAAAACCAGTGATGACCTAGGAACCAGTTAAGGTACCACCAAATTTACTGAGAATTCTGGTTTTGGCAAAAATGTTAGTGCCCACTCTATTTTCATTTTAAAGTCCCTTCTTGGAAAACGAATTACATTGTGTGGAATGCTAAGCAGAGAAAGGATTGGCTGGTTCCAGAATATTAAAGAGCTGCCCTGCGTTTAGTTCTGAAAGAGGCCAATCCTTCATAAGCAAATGTAAAGTGTGTAGGTGCTGTTGAAGAAAGGACTTCAGTTCTGAGCGTTCACCTTCTCCTCACATATTGGGATGTTCTCCATACCATCACAAACTGGTGTGTATTCTGTCTTCCAAACAAAAGCGCCTCTTGTTGAGTGAAGTCATGCCAGGATTCCCCAGGATTTTGCTCTGCTTTCCAAAGAGGAACCAGTCCTTTTCTCCATGTCTGACACACATTTCCTAAGGAGCAATAATCAGGTCCCACTTCCTTCCCTGCATATATTCACCGGGCACTGTCTTGGTTTATTTCTTGGGGAACCTTGAATTCTTGGTGTATAGTACTGCTAGGAATGGTTTTAATAATTGTTTTTAATTACTGTTTTATTGACCAGTTTATACTTCAGGTGAATATTTTTGTTGTTGTTTTCCAACAACAAAAGTTCCTTTGGCTATTTTGGATTATTTTTAACTGTGTTTTATTTGTTGGTTGTCTTGTTGTTTGATGTAATTTTTAATGGATTTTATATTCTGCCCTAAAGAACATATCTGGTAGAAGAGGGATCTATTTTTGGGTTTTTTAAAGTATATGAATATTATCCAACAATGCAGGTCAGATCTACACCTCCTCTGTTGCTTTGATGCCTCCTTTTAGATAATTTCTTACAATATTTTCCTAATCAAAATAGACACCCAAGTATAAAATATGCTTATGTTGCATCAAATACGAAGAAAGTCTGCTTGCAGTCACTGTTAACTGCTGACCCAGCAGATTATCACGGATAGAGTGCCCAATCCTATAGACCTGCTGTAATGCCAAAACTCATGTTTCAGCAGCCCAGCTTGCCTTATGGCCATTGCAAAGATAATGCCATAGAGCTCAGCCTGGCTGCTGCCACAAACAGTGGGCAGAAGTAGCCAGGCAACAGCAGCCTCTGAAAAAGCCCAGGTGCCAATAAGTTGGTGCAATAAGTAGGTGGTCAATGGAACAGGGTGTGGTGTGGGTGGAATGGGGTGGGCATGGGGGTGTGCTGAGAGCAGAAAGGGGCTATAAGAAAGAAAGGCAATGTGGCAGTGCCAGTATCTCCGACATCTATCCCCCTTACTGGGCTTGATCAACCTACTTGAGTCCACTTGGACTCGTGCCGGTACAGATCCAAGTAGACAGGTGTTTCTCAAGGTTTGTCCTCTGCTGTATTACTTCACATTGCCCTCCTAACTGAAGTACTACGAGAAGTAACTGGTGATTACATTGCATCTGTACAGATTACAGATGCAACATGACAAACACCAGTAAGAAGCTCAGGGTAAATGGGAGGGCTTTTCCAAGCATGGAAAAGCATGCTTTGGAGTTCTGCTCTCTGAGCTGAGCCTCCTACTACTGTTTGTTGCGTTGCGTCTTACTGCTGGACGGCAGGTGTCTAGGGGTTGCGCAAGTATCATCAGACACCACCTCAAGTACCACTGATGGTACACACACCACTGGTTGAGAAATACTGAGGTAGACCTATCAGGGCATCTGAAGCTTGCTCTGGGGCAAGGGAACAAATGTTACCTCAAGGAAGCCTCCAGGGTTTGAAACTTCCCCACAGAATGCAGCATGTGCCCTGCTGGCATGGCTGCATTGGCAGGGGGCTGCTATGTTGGATTGGGTTATAAATTTGTAAAGAAGTTAAAAGACAAATATAAATATATTTATACAAATGTTATTTTTATTTGTATATTAATATACAAGTTTTTTTAAAAAATCCACAGATTGTATATAAATAGAGGTCAAAATCACTCAGTTCCAGTTGACTATTAAACACTCTTAAGAGTGCAAATTCCTACGAAATTTACGTGGGAGAGCAATAGCACTCAGATATTTTGTGTCTCCAACATATGGTCTTTCCCCTCCTAATAAATGTTATGGTTTTCGCCTCTATGAAGTTGAAAAATGGGTCTGAAAATAGAATGTCCTCTCACTGAATATAATCCATTGGTCAAGGTAAAACTAAATTCCTTGGATGTATCTAAACTGAAAGGTAGAATATATTGTCTGTGCCAAAAAATTATTAATTTATTTTTCAAATTTACACACCACTCTTCCTCCAAAGAGCAAAAAACGTGTACTTGGCTCCTCCCCATCTTTTATCAAATAACCCAGGTTGGTTGAACTTAAAAACAAAACTAAAACTAATAATTATAAAAAACAGTGACTGGCCTAAGGCCATCTATTAAGCTTCATGGCTGAGTAGGGATTTGAACCCAGGTATTCTGGTCTAAATCCAAACACACTAGTAACTGCATTACACTGACTCTCTTGTTGCTGTAGAGTTTAAATTCTTGATGCCATAAGTGAATAGTTGAGGAACATGCGATGAGTACATTTGGCATGCATAATCTGTACAGTATTGTTTGATGGCTCTATTCCATGCTTTTAAGTCATGGTTGAAAAGTACTATTAATAATAGTGAATTAGTCAACTCCAAGTTATGAAATGTCCCCAAAAAGGGTGCTCACTCAGAACAACAAGGGAGTGCCTTGGCTACTTGAATGTCATGCAATCAGAAATGTTAAACTTCCCAGTATTTCAATGTTACAGGAATTGTGTGGCCGCCGTTTCCCTTAGTGTCATTCCATACCAGTTTGTTGTGAAGTTGTGAGCATTGAATGTGTGAAGTTAAGTGAAGGGGGCCTAAGATACCAGTATTATAACAAACTTTCCAAAACGTAGTTCATCACACGTCCCTAAAGTCTTTCTCAGGAGTATCAATTTCCTCAGTATAGTAGAAATTTTGATTACATACTGTAATGCCAATGACATCACCAACCACAGCTTTGAAAAATTATTTTTCTCTCCCTTCACCTACTCCCTATAACCTCCTTGCCCTTGCTCTTAGCCTTTTGTCAGGTCTGTTTATACGATTTTCTTTGCAGTTGTTACAACTCCCCAAAATAATTTTCTTAATGTAAATGAGAAGTCCATGAGCATATTAGTGCTGTGGCTCAAGTATCAGAAATGCAAGGTTGATTTACAGCACAATTCTATTGGAAGTAAGTTTCATTGAATTCAAAGGAACTTAAAAGAAAGTGTCTATAGGATTGCCAACTTTTTCTCTGGCAGTGCTCCTGTACCAGAAGTTAATCTTTTTCATCACTGCATTTGTGTGCCAGGAAAGCTCTACTTGCTGAATTTCTGCTCTTGACACAACTGTTAGAAACACAGGCGTAGTTCTGCTTAAAAAAAAAAAAGTCATGTTATGTCAATTTATCTCAAAAACTGGACTGCTACGCCCTTGAGTGCGTGCCGGAAAGTGGGTTAGGATTGTGCCCTTAGAGTTCTAAGCATGCCCATCAAAACTGAAATAATGCTGAGAAATATTTTATTCTGCATTTGTTCTGCTATGAAAAATGTAACTTTCATGTTTAATTTATTGTACACTAAAAAGGATGCTTCAGAATGAATTAACCTTGTACCCCACACCTAATTTGCTCTTATATTTTGGGATCCTAAGGAACAGTTTGATGCTCTGCAAAGACCAGAGGAGGAGACCTTTTGAGTATGGGGGGCCCATACTCAGTAAACCTGGTTCCTTGCATATTTTACTATAGGTATACTTTTATCACAGACAAGTATCATCACATCGTGTCTGGCTGTCAGACTGTTTGATGCAGCTGATTATTATTAATAATAATTGACAGCCCAATCCTAAAGGTGGGGCTGCTGGTGGGTCAGCAGTGTGAAAGCAGATGCTGCAGATGTCAAAGCGGTGCTGCATCCTGCAGCCACACAATTGCTGCTGGAGGTCGCCTCAGGGTCTCCTCTTTTGTCCCCTTCCCCCAGGGAAAGCCCCAAGCCCCGCAGTGGGGCTTCTCAAGTCTGCACCAGCTATTTTGCTGGCACAGATCTGAGACTCTGTGTCGGTCCTTCCAGCCTGACACAGAGTTCAGCAGAGCTCTGCCAGTCCTACCCCTCTCCCACCCCAATTCCTTCCCCACCTAACCCTTCCCCTTCTCAGAATGCCTCCCCCCACACCAGAGGCCCTCACCCCTGCCCCGAGCTCTACCTAGCTCTGGGTGGTGTCCGGCCAGCACTGGGCTCAGCACCAACTGGTGCTGAGCCAGCTCTGGTGCTGACTCAGTGCAGGGTGTCATGAGCATGCCTTACGGCATGTTTGCGACATCCAGTACCGGCAGTACGCTCATACCACTGGCTCTGAAGTGCTCAGGTTTGGGCTTTACATCTCATTATAAACAAACAGCTGCTGGTAAACCTACTACTGATATATCTGTGTAGTCTACCTATGCTGTCAAGATGTCATGGAGTCTAAACCTGACCCTGAAGTGACTGGAAAAGACTATATCTCTAGATGGAGTTACCAACCCTCCAGGACCAGCCTTGGATCTCCAGGAATCAGCATTCATATCCAGGAGACTACTCAAATCGATCCTGTAGATTTTTAACTTTGCCTCCTTGGCTTAATGACACTCCTGTCATGGCAAACCTATCACAAGAGAAAGAACTGACAGCAGTAAATAAGAAGTCTTTAGAAATTGAGAAGGAAAAGTAGGCTTTGGGAATTACAGAACTGAACTAAGACTACAATCTTATATGTATGTACTAGAAAGTAAGGCTACAAACCTATACATATTTTCCTTGGAGTAAGACCCTTTGAACTCAGTGGAACCTATATCTGAGAAGACATGCATAGGATTGTACTGTAAGCATTGTGCTATAAGAACACTGTGGGCCATACTGCTGATTAAACAAGCCTAGGATTGCTTTGTACATTTGCTGCTATGCGTTTTGCCAGATTCCTGGTCCAAGCTTCACGTAGATAACTTATGCCCATAATTAGCTCCCCTTTGTTCCCCCACAAGGGCCCTAGTTCTGCACTGCAGGATCCCACCACCAGGGTAGCTCACATGTTCAATCTGCAAGGTCGTTCTCCCTCCCCTCTCCTGCCAGCAGCTTCTCCAACCACCACAGCAACACCTTGGTCCTCAGCAGGTCTTGGGCATGGCAGCCACACACCAATCTCTAGCGTCTCCAGCAGTCCATTTGCCCATCTGTCCATTAGTCTACTGGTCAGGCAGCAGGTCCAGTAGTAAGTACATCAGCCAGTCCATTATAATAATAATACAGGTATTTATATACCGCCTTTCTTGGTTGTTAGATTTCTCCTCAGACTGTAATTCAAGGCGGTTTACATAGGCGGTTTACAAAAATCCGTAGGGATTTTTACAATTGAAGAAAGGTTCTATCTTTCAGAAACCACAACATTTCAGATGGATCTCTGCTGATCTGGTATCACATTCTGGCCTCCAGTTTCCTCCCATGCAGGCTGACAAGCAGCTCCGTCATCTCTCACTTGAAGGGCAGCTAAGACACTTAAGGTGGAATAACTCCGATCAGCTTGTCAGCTGCTTCAAGGTCTCACCAATTCACCATGCCCTGGCAACCTTCAGATCTTATCTTCAGGCAAACAGAGGCTCTACCCTCTAGATGGGACAGACAGTCCTCCCTCCAAACTTTCTTCCTCCTATTACTCACACCCCTTTTCATTCCTGCAGGTGCTGCTTTTAACCCTGAGGACCTTTCTGCCTCCAAGTGGTTGCAGCTGTGCAGCACACTCACTGCAATCTAAGGCCCAGGTGTTAACCCCATGCTTGCCTGCCAGAGCAAAAGGCCACTGTTGACACCACACCCTATCTCCTCAAGGGATCTGGCACATTTCCATTACACTATGGTGTGTGTGTTGCACATTCAGTTAGTCCCCTTCCCCCTTTTTAACAATGCCATAGCTATATTTATGCCATATTGTAGCCCTGTAGGCAGGGACCTATTTACTTTTATTTATGTACATTAAAATTGAGACATGTTACAAATTGAGACATGTTACAAATATTGAAATATTACAAACACTTAATGGTGGTTTAACATAGAAGCAATGAAGAGAAATGGAAGACTTAAGAAAATAAATGTCTAATCAGATGACTGCATTCAAAATTAAAACCAAGAAGCCCATTTTATCCCAACTCCCTGCAAATACAAAAAAGTGATAATTAGTGTTTCTATACTCATATGCTTAAGGATTTGCTACAATTGGCCTTTGTCTGTTCCAGAGTTGCCAGCACAAACCTACTATATTTGAGAAGGGAATGTCTGAGGGACATTTAACATTGTATCACTCTTGGTGATCCAAGGGCTGCTATAATTCTGCCAAAGAAATATAGAGGGTTCCCCCACCAGGTTTTCCCCCCGATTTTGATTATTGTTTATATCTAGACCATGTCTGAATAGTTCTAGTAAAAGAGAGGAAGTTTCACTCCTGAGTTTGAGGTTAGCTTGTAATGGACCAAGGTTTCAATAGCAAGAACAGCTGCTTCTTTTATAAGCAAAAAGGGTTCACTTACAGTTCAGGGTAACAGTAATAATTTAACAAGGACATGCCTGTGCGCTCTCTCTCTCTCTATATATATATGAATGAGAGAAGCATTTTGACATTTGAGTGGCTTTCGCAAGCACCACACCACAATATAATATTGATAGTGCGCGTTGCAGGGGAGGAAGGTAATTTTTTAGGTCTTTCTGTCATCAGATAAAACTTTTTGTTACTTCACAGAAAGGGTATTGACCACTTCCAAGTTGCAGCCAGATCTCACAAGCACGATGTACTCTTTGAAATACGGCTCAAAAGCATTTATATCAACCCTAGTAAGTTACAAAAGCAATTCCAAAAGCTGAGACAAGCAAAGAAGCAGCAACAGTCCATGATCCTCAGGCCACCCACTTTTATATATTTCCATTTACCTCTATGAATCAACCACCACCACCAAAAAATAAGTCAGGGACAATTGCAGCCATATACGTCAGGCTCCACTGCAACATGACAATCTTTTGGGGAAGTTTCTTTTGACATTCAAGAGAATCTGAAATTTTTAAGGCTTTGTGATTTGCAGTTTTACATTACTAATGTGCTTTTCTAAAATGCCACCATTAGGAAAAGAACAAGGCTGACTAGAATCCCTTACTTACTATCATGGGCTGTTGTTTCCAGCTCAAATTTGTTTCCATACACAGTTAAGTCAAGCGGGGTTTAAAAGGTGAATGTAACAGCCTTTGAATATTTGTTATTCCTATGCATTCTGGGTCACTCTTCTTGCCAAAACACATTGTAGCTATTTAATCAATGTGTTTGCTTTTGGCAATGTGTAGTTCACTGGGGGGTGAGCCAAAGGACCTCATCTTTGTGTTCTTGGCAGTGCCATTGATTCATCATGTGATCTTAGACAAGTCAACTAGGGCTAGATTAGAGAGTTCCTCATACACTCCAGGTGAACTTATTGCTTTCTCATTAGTTTTTAATTCCCAGTACAAGGAATATGCTTCCTGGCTGTTTTAGAATGCCCACCTCCCACTGATAAAACATTAATTTAACAGTAGCTTCTCACTTGTATAAAACCATCTGAGCCATTTGTATCTGAGATTTCAAGTCAAATAGGTCTCTTAGGGCCCAATCCTATCCAACTTTACAGCACTGGTGCAACCTCAACGTAGCCCCGAGGTAAGGGTGCAAATGTTCCCATACCTTGAGGAGGATTCTGTGACTGCCTCCCCATCACAGGAAGCAGTGCATACCCCATTGGCACAGCAGCACCAGCACTGGATAGGATTGGGCCCTTATTCCTCTATAAAAAATACTGATGTATATGGAATGGAATAACACCATGTATGCTGCTTTGCACTCTACAGACAACAGGATACTGATGTGTTAGAAAAAAAAAAACATTTTAGAGATATCTAAAACCAATGACTGATAATTTATGGGGAGAGTCCCTGAATCAAGTATGGGCATGCGTTGCTTAACAACCTTCCACTTTACAACAGACCACATATACAATAGTGATGAAAGCACAACAAAGAGGCTCTTAATGAGGCAGTCAGATCTCTCATAGCTTGCAGCAGAGTGTCTGTTAACACTACAAAGAGGCTCTTAATGCAAAGAAGAGGCAATCTCCAGTAGCCTGTGCAACCAGCTAGTGTCTGGCAGGGAGTGTCTGTTTACACAACAAAGACACTAGATTGGGCTGAATATTCACTTAACAACCTAATTGCATAACAACAGGGATAGAAAAACATATCCCCATCTTTAAGTGACGCACACCGTTATAGCTTAAACTTAGCCCATATTGAATCACATTAAAATAAAATGTTAAAATAACTTTCTGAGTTTAAGGACCAACTGATGTTAAGTCTTTATAGGAATTTTGCTGTAGTAGTCATTCACCAAATCTTGACAGCAGGTGTGCACAAAGGGGTATCTTCATGCATGCTCTCCCAATAAAGTCATTCTCTTTTCTTGGGAACCAATCAAAGCTTAAGCATCTGAAATCAGCATAAAGCCTTTTAATTTAGGCTCAGTCTTGGTAGTCTGGACTGTGCCAGCAGATTGTTACATGGGCAGCCTGATCCTGTATAGCTGTTGTGGTCAGAGCTGGCCCAAGGCCTCCTGAAGAGGCATGTCAAACGCTGCCCCACTGGCTCAGTGCCTTAAACTGAACCGGACTATGAACTCAGTACTGTCTGTTCTGAAAACAGGTAGTATCCAAAGCTTTCCAAAGTCTCAGGACCAGACAAAACATGACAGGGCAGCCACATGCATTTTATCCATGTGTCAGCTTGTTCATTGATAAGATATGCTCTGTGCTGGTCTTTCCTGTACCATAAAAAGAATATGTAAGGGACCAATCCCCCTCCCATGCTCACTTCCCTGCTCTTTTTTTTTAAGCAGTTTATTTTGGGCTTGGTTCATTTCCAGTGTCAGATCTGGGCTCAGAGGAAACAGCTTCAAACAGCAACACTCAGCAAGGTAAGGTGAGGAGCAGTAACAGCCAGGTTCTCCTGCCCTGCATGATTCCGTTTATGTAAAGTCCAGAGTCTACCCACTCTTCTTTATTGATGATGGAGCAGATAGGTGGACAGCTGCTCCCTCACATCTTTAAGAAAGTCTTTCCCAGCCCTGCTAGCTGACAGCCCAATCCTAAAGGTGGCATTGCCACCGGGTGCAGTGGCGTCAAAACTGCCACAGCTGCATCCTGCAGCCCTGCAACAGCCACCAGAGGTCTCTTCGTGGGAAGGGGACTTTTGTCTCCTTCCCCAGGAGGAAGCCCTGAGCCCCACAACGGAGCTTCTCAAGTCTATGCTGGTTATTTTGCTGGTGCAGACTTGAGAGACTCTCTGTTGGGCCTCTGGCCTGACATGGAGTTCAGGATCCAGCAGAGTTCTGCCAATCTCACCCCCCTAGTTCCCCCACCCCACCTTCCCCTGACCCAGAACACCTCCCCCTCCCCCAAGGCCCTCACTGCCACCCAGAGATCTTACCTAGCTCCGGGAGGCATCCAACCGGCACTGAGTTCAGTGCCCACTGGTGCTGACTCAGTGCAAGGTGTCATGGGTGTGCCTTACAGCATGTTTGCGGCATCCAGCTGTTGGGGAATAGCCAGTGGCGTAGCTAAGGGGGTGCAGGGGGTAGCAGTTGCACCGGACATCAAGCTTTAGGAGGGCAACAAGCTGAGCTTGACACTAGTGACCAAAATTGTGAAAATCTTGGTATGTATGAATAATAGCATTATGTTATATATCATTGGAAAGGTAATGTAATGCAGAATGCAATGAAACAAACTGCAGTGGAATATCTGTTTTCTATCAAACGTTATGGCCAATTAACCAGAAAATGTAAACAACTGCCTTGTGGAACAAAAAGTGGATTTGCTTAACTCCAAACTGACCTATGAGACTGTTTGTTCTGAGTGCCAATGAGATGGTATTATGATACAGCATGGAACCGATAACTTTATTTACTTAAATTTTATTTTGTCGTGCGGGGGGGGGGGCTACAAAATGTTATATGACCCCAGGTTGTAGATAGATGCCTTAGCTATGCCACTGACCAGAAGGAGGCAGCAGAGCAAGTGGGTGGTGAGCTGCTGGGGGAGGAGGTAGGTTTCTCCCAATTTTCACTTAAAAAAAACAAACCTGGGTGTGACGTCACTTCCGGTTGTGACATCACTTCCGGGCAACATTTTGAGCTTGGCACTGGGGCGACACGATCATTAGCTACACCACTGGGCATAGCAACACTGAGCAGTATTCATCAGTTGAGGGGGCATTTAGTTTTTTGAAGTGAAATTGTATGTGGTCCCTTTAATGGTCATTGTAAAGGGTGTTTCTTTTGCTGATTCCTCTTTGAGTATATATAGCTTCTTGTTTGCTAACTTTTGCTTTACAAAAGAGTGTATCTTAGTCTATGTTCTTAGCCATTGCTTTTATCACACCTGCATGCATGCAGGGGCAGCTATTTAGGGCTCCTGGTCTTTCAGTATTAAGAATCTTGATGTGAGTAAAGTGTATGTGTGAGTTTGCATCATATTGTAAGTAAACTTCCTTTTTTCAGACTTAATCTTTGGGCTGATGTTGTGTTTTTTTTGTATGTGTGTGCCTTGGTTTGCAAGCAGCCTGGGTAGAAGAGCAATAACCTTTTGCTCTAATCCAACACCAGCAGCAGTGGTACTCTTGTACCACTGGCACTGAAGAGCTCAGGATTGGGTTCTAAGATCCTTTATGGGGTTTGCAGCTTGAATCTGGGATCTTCTAAATAAAAGGTTCAGGCTCCACCACTAACAACTAGGGAGAGTGTATGTTTGTTTGTATGTTGTACTTTTCTATTTTGTTACCCCACCAGAGTCTAAAAGTTATGGGCAGTTTTTAAAGAATTACAAACCAATTCAGCATTCCCTTTTCCTGTGTACCTTTGCTAGCATATTTGCACTCAGGGCAAATTACTTAACAAACCATAGAATGGTCCTGGCAAAGATAAATTTCACCTCCAAGATCTAGGAGCTGGCTGGAATCCAGACCCTTTGACATAATTTTCTGCTGCTGCTGCTCCCCCGCCACTTCTCATTTGATCATTTATTTTCTGTATGAGAAAAGAGACTGTGCAGTGGTGTAATCCGAGTAGGAACTAAACGGAGCAAAGAAACAAGAGATTGGACTCCTACTTTGTCAAAACAAATGTGCAAAATAAACATGACTGGGATCTGCGGCTGTTCAGTCATCAGTTGTGGAAGGGGTGTGAAGAGAAAAAGCTTCTGGCTAACTGTGATATTTGAAGAATATTTGTAAGAGAATATGGGCACAATCCTAACACATTTTATAGCACCACCATAAGGGCAGTGCAACTCTGAGGTAAAGGAACAAGCATTCCCTTACTTTGAGGAGGCCTCTGTGAGTGCCACCCAACTGCAGGATGCAGTATACGTCCCATTGGCACTGCTGTGCCAGTGCTGGAAAGTTTGTTAGGATTTGGGCCTATGTGTCATATTCCCATAGCATACATTTGATCTACTGTGGTAGCAGTGGGTGAGCAAAAGAGATGAAGGCCCAATCCTATCCAATTTTCCCGTGCTAGTGCTGCTGTGCCAATGGGGCATGCACTGCATCCTGTGGTGGTGAGGCAGTCACAGAGGCTTCCGCAAGGTATGGGAACATTTGTTCCCTTACCTTGGGGCTGCATTGAGGTTGCACCAATGCTGGAAAGTTGGATAGGATTGGGCCCTAAGCCAGTCCAAGCCCCTCCCCCTGGATCTCACTGAATGCTGAATAAGATCAACACACATTGTGGCTGGACCATCACATTGAAGGCTACTTTGAACCCAGAATTCGTGTGCTTTCGGTACTGATTTATGCCTATACATGCTATGGTGGAAAGGCCAATTGGGAGGTTTGGGAGGGGGAGGGGAAGGGGAAAATATTTTTCCTTAGCACTCCATACGGAGGTCCACAACTGACTCCATAAGCCCCTTGACCACCAGTTAGTCTCCTCAGACCTGTGCCAGCTCCTTAACTGGTGCAAGTCCAAGGAGACAAAGGGGGCATGTTGGCTCACTCCATAGGGGATAACATAGAGCACAAGTTTCCCATGCTGGGTACCACCCCCTCCAACAAACCCCAGCCCTCCCCTTACTGCCTCATAACACCCACCCCACCATCTTACCAGCGTTGGAGGGCTTTCTTCTCCCTGTTGCCATTCATGGGGCCTCTGTGGCAGTCTAAAAGCACGTGGCTACACAAGTTTCTGGAACACAGTCTGCAATGCCAAAAAGCAGACGCAACACCCCATAAGATTGGGCTGCTAGATTGCAATTCTGTGTACACTTACCTGGGAGTAAACTCCATTGAACTCAATGGGATTTACATCTGAGTAGACATGCATAGGATTGGGTTGTAAGGTTGGATAATTTGACTTAGATAATAACTGTGACCTGGATCCATGGAAGTATATGCAGAATTCTTCTCATAAAACAGGGGTTTTCCAAGTTTTCCTTCCCACTGCACCCCTTGTACCTGCTTGCACCTGAGAAGCCACTTCAGAGAATCAGGGCACATTCTGGAATGACAGGGGATGTGGCATAGAGGAGTTCAGTTGGCAGAGGGCCTCTCACACTGGGTGCAATTCCTGATTCACAAATGGAATTGTATCAGAGTTCCATTCTTTTGACAAGCTCTGTTTCTGCTGCAATGTCCTGAATTGAGCAGGAAGCACCAGGTGCTGTTTAGAATCTTATACTAGTTTTGTTGTTATTAACACCTGAGTTGGTTCTGAAGTTGGTTGGTTCTAGTTCTGGTTCTGGGTTGGTTCTGTTTCCCATGGTGTACACATTTGACTTTTGTTCCACCATCACATCTAGTCAAAAAGATTTTCCAGGATTTTAAAGGAACACAAGAACCATCAAAATGTATATATCACTGGTTCCCAACCTGTGGTCTGAGGACCACAGATGGTCCATGAGACCATGAGAAATAGTCCGCGAGATCTCAGAAAAAAAGATCACGTTTGATCATTTCAAGCAGCTTGCCAAAAAAAGCACTCCCACACAGACCACCAGAAAGGGTGGAGAACAGACTTGTCTATAGCCATCAATGAAGTGTCAGCTGCAGCTATGGGCAGTCCATTCTCACTTGGTAGATACTTCCCCGTGGACCACCAGAGAGAGCAGAGAACAGACCATCTACAGCCACAACTGGCAACAAAACCAGCAACCCAGAAATCTTCTCTATAAATAATAAATCTCTAATAAATATTATCTAATTATTACAAATTTGTGTTTTTTGTGTGCAGGGGGTAGTGTGGTCCACAATAATTCTAATTTTTGCCTCAGTAGTCCGCAAGCCCATAAAGGTTGGGAACTACTGCTTATATATAGAAATGAAAGTATGAGTGTATATACTACTACACATTGCAATCACTCTTCCAAATTTTCAGTGACTTGGAAAAAAAATACTACTCTATCAAGCCTAACAACTTGGGATTCAGAAAATTCCAATTCTGAGACTAGAATGAACTGTGCAAATTTGCACCCATTTTCCATTTGCATGTTCTGTACCAATTACAAATTTCTTTTCTTTTACAGAATGTAAGAACTGAAGAGGTAGATGGTAAAGAAATGATTAAAAGCTTGGGACAGTAAGCAGGGCAATAGTGGAAGGGGTGGAGACACAGAAGAGGCTACTAATTGTCCACAGTGAAGTGCTATCGCTTAATCACTGGAACTTCACTGAAGTTTCTCTTTGATCTCTCCTTCCTTCTAAATAGCCCTGTCTGCAACAGATCCTGTTAGGTTTCAGGAAGCAGAAGAAATAGTAAAGAAGTTGGCTATCACTGTTGAAGAATTTAATTGAAGCTGAAGAAGAAATTTGAAAAATAATTACATTGCTGGTGTTCAAATTTGGCAAACTATTATGGAACGCAATGGTCATTTCCCCATCTAAATGTTAAGATATGGGGGAGACAACATGGGGAGCAAAAGGAAGGAATGGGGACAGGTTAGGGTCATAAGGGATGAATCTAAGCAAAAACTTGCTCTATACTGCCTTGGCCCTTCTAGCCCACTACATTGGCCCCCGCTTTACAATGGTAATCTGTTCCCCTGAACACATATTGTGAATCCCATAATGCATTGTTTTTTGGTAATTCATTCCAAGAACTTGGAAGCTAATAATTCTGCCACAGAACTAGGTTATTTTTCTCTCTAAAAGGTGCCTACTGCAGTCTTTATGGTCTATGGTTATGGTCTTTATGGTCTATACAGTTTACACAATGTTGCAATGCTAAAACACAAATTACGAGGCTGTTTCCTTCCCTCCATTGACCCAGCCACAATGTTAAAAATGCTGCTGTTGGGTAAGATCCTACCAAAAGTTTGCATTTGCATTGCTGATTGGCTCATCTATCACTCACATGGTCCTTTTGGCCACAATTGTGAGTCAATTTTAAAGTGACTAACTTATCATATAGTGAACCTTGCTCTACTGCTGAGAGTCCATTGAAAAGTGCTTTGATCGTAAAGCAAACCCATTGCGAAGTGGGGGGTCCACTGCATTTATCTTTGACGACTGGTACCAACTCTCATCTTACCCAGCCCTAACTGAGAGATACCAAGGATTGAATCTGAGACTTTCTGCATGCACATTTTGTGCTTTACTGTTGAGCCCTGGCTGCTTCCCCTGTTATACTGAGATTTTCAGCCCAAATCTACCTGCCACCACTAGCACCAATGCAGCCACTCCAAAAAGGTGAGCACTGCAACTTATGGTGGTGGTGGGGCAATCAGATAGTGTGTAGGAGATAAGTGGAAACATTTTGTACTTACTTCCTGGTAGGCTGCCTGGTTGCCAGTGGATCTCCTAGGATAAACACCACATATTTTGGTGGTGCATGTCCAATGAAAGAAAAAGTGTGAGAAGGTTTTAAAAAGAGGGAATAAGATCAGCATGCACCATTGCATCTGGATCCACCCCCTCCTGCCTCCTTCCCACCTCTAATTCCTCCCCACCTCCCAGAAATACCTGTGCTCCTCCTAATCTCTCCCCCTTCGTACCCATGACCCACTTCTATCTTTGAGTTACTGGTGCTGGGGGCTCCAGAGGGGTTTGCTGCTGCATAGCTATTTCAAGCAGCAGCCTGGTTGTGCGCTATAAAGTGTCACACTTTGTGTCACCTTAAGTCAGGCTTGTGTTCCAGCAGCTCAGCCTAATGGTTGGATTTGGGCTGTTTGTTTCAGCTGGGGTTGAATATTAAGGGGCTAAATGGTCAGCTTTACCTATTCATGCAAAATGGAGTATTACTAAAGGTGCAATTCACATGCAGGCCATTGAGCTCAGTCCTCCACCTGTGCAACCGATCAAGGAAAATGCTTTAGTGATTTCCAGAATGCTTTCTATTTATCTTCCTCATGTTTCTTCCTCTCTTCTCAGACAGCACCCCCATTAAGGAATTAATTGCTTCCTACTGACTTCAAAAGAAGAATTACAGCAGCACTCCATTAGCTGCAGATATTTCAGTTCATCTGGAAATTACACTAATAACTATTTCATTATCTGTTTGTTTACTGTGCTAATATTTCAAACCCAAGTGCACCAAAGCCTGTGATGTGACTGAATTGCAAGGAATTGCAGGTGCTTTCCTAAAAGCTTATGCTTTGCAGAGCCTGGCTCAGCCTCTCCTGTGGCTGACACCCTGATCCTCAATTTTGTCTTTTCAAAGAGTGCCTTCCTTAATACTTCTTCATTTTAAAAAGCAATCCTTATTACATGGTGTAATTGCAAACAGAAGCCACACTGAATGGGGAAACAGAAGATAACATCAGGTCATTCAGCGAACAGAAGTTCACTAGGAGCAGCAGGATAAATCATAGTTCATTGACAAGTTTGTATGGCCTTGCCCTTGTCTCCCATTGGTGCCTTTTAGCAGCCACATGCTCAGAGCTTGATGTGGTATATCCAAAGCCCTATTCTCACATTACAATAAATGTGCGTGCATTCTTCATACAGCGTATGCATGACTGTTGATCTCTATGCACACAAAGTTATTCACGCTCAGCGTGCTCAGTTACACCTGAAATGCTTCATTAACCTATTCTCTCACTAGCCAGCAATGTGGAAAGGAAGTTGTCAGAGTTGTTATGCAGAAGTCTGTGACATTGCATTGTGCTCAAGGCAAGAGAAATGTGGGTAATCTTTTTTAAGTATTTAAGGCTGCAATCCTAACCACACTTTCCTGAGAGTTAGCCTCATTGAACAAAATAGGACTTCTGAGCAGACCTGGTTAGGATTGTGCCCTAAATATCTAAATTCTGGCTGAGCACCAAGGTTATCTTTGGAAGCCCTCCTCTAGGTGCTCTTGCCACCTGAGGTTGGGTGGCGGGTGACTGAGGAGAACTTCTTGGCTCTGGTGCCTGTTTTGTGGAATATTTTTCTTCAGGAAGGTCTGCCTGACATCCATGCTGTTGTCTTTCTGACACCTTTTTATTCTGCCAGGCCTTTTAAATTGCTTTAGCTACTGTTTATTATGGTGCTTTTTGGTTACATACTTTCATTTTTATTGTTATTATATTCTGTTGTTGTAGAGTTCTAGAAACTTATAGAAATGAAATAAACATGCCTGCCTGCAAGTCAGTGAGCAGAAGACTTCAGCGTGTGCTGGATTTGAGTTGGGAGGAGACCTAAGGAGGCTGAACTCTGCTGCCACCTGAGAAGTGTTTTTGATGAGAAACTTTAAACCAGTCACATTCCTGCCTCTAATTTGCAATATTAACTGTGGATCATATTGCCAAACTGGCACAAGCCACTCTTTCTCCGCTATAGCTCCCTAAACTTCAAATGGGAATGGGTTTTTGGTATTGGCGTTTGCAGGACAATTTTTTAAATGTTTAAAAACTCAAAGAAGAATGGTGCTTTTCACCCACAAAAAGAATCTGAGTTACAGCAGGAACTCCGTCTTTGCTGCTGCTTTATGGTTTTGAGGGGAGAGTGACCCACTGGGTCTGCTATCACCCTTGGGTCCCACTCCTCTGACTCTCTTGTCCCTGGCCTGTCTTACACTGGACCACAATGACACTACTTTGGCTTCTGCTCCCTGGCCACCTGCTTCTGCCTACCCACCAATACCCACCTGTATCTACTTGCCCACATCCACCTGCACTCATCCGTGCCCACTTGCTTGTCCATGCCTGCCTGCCTTGACTTGCCCTTCTGTGCCCACCCAGGTCTATCTGTCTGGACTTGCACACCCTTGTGCCTGTCCACTGCCTCTGCCCACCCATCTAAGCCTGTCCACATCCATCCATGCCCATCTGAATCTTCCTTCACTCATGCCTGCCTGCACCTCATGTCTACCTCCCTACCTATACTTTCAACTTTAATTATTCAATGTATTATTTCTCTACACTTTTGGTCATGGCACACATTTTGGTAATTCAGACTGAATCTAAAACAAGCATGCCTGTTTTCCGCTATCACATTGGAAGGATAAGTAATCTGATCACAATGACACTCGCCCTGTTCTCAGTTGCAAGGCAAACAATGATGTTACACAGAATAGCAGTACCAGCCTTCTAATGCAAAATGTTATCTACTGTGAATGCTGAGCTTTTCCAAGCACTTGGAAATCCCCAGGTGCTCAACTCTCACAAGACTGGGGGTTTCCAGAGACTTATCAAATGATGTGAAATGCAGACATGTGTACCTGCATCCCAACTAAGGGAAGCCATACATTCTATGAAGGGTAACAGGCTTGCTACCTGCCCCAGTTAATACAAGTCTGCAGGAGTTTATGGGAAAGCAGTTTAGATCCATGGACACTTTCCCCATTTAAAATACTTGCAGTCATGGTGTACAGTGGCATACATGGGGGGCAACAGGGGCAAAAGCCCTGGGCACTGCCTCTCCAGGGGTGGCACCACCAGCAAGAGAGGGTGTTGGAGATAAACAAGGAAAGACAAACTGACTGAAGCCAGGTTAAGGGCAGTGATGGAGAGGGCCTTCTTTGTGGCAGCACTGCAACTTTGAAACTCCCTCCCAACAGATTTATTAACTGCCTCCCTCCCGTCACATACACTCCACACATGCTTCTCTGCAGGCTAAGATTATATTTCTCCAAGTAGGAAAAGCATGATGTATGATGCAGCCCTGAGAAAGGGTAATGGAACAAAATGATGAAACAGGACCAGCAGGTTATTTAATTGAATTCTATTTATATCTGGGGCTGTTCTGAGCAAAAGCACCCCCTGAGTGGAGTGCAAATCATTGCAGACCTCCCATTATACTTGATGGGGCAAATGCCCCGGGCGTGAGTCTTTAGGACCCTGCAGAGGCCTCTCTGAAGCTCCGGACGGGGTCAGAAACTGTGCTTCTGGTTTTCTGGAAGCACTGTTTAAAGCAGGGGTGCTCACACTTTTTTGGCTCGAGAGCTACTTTGAAACCCAGCAAGGCCCGGAGATCTACCAGGGGGGAAGGAAGCATCTGACAGACACCCCCTTTGATGTATGGAGCCCCTGCTGGACCAGGTCAGAGAAGGCCCACCAAGTCCAGCTTCCTGTGCTCCACAGTGGCCCACCAGATGCTTCAGGAAGCACACGGGAGGCCTCTCCTCTCTCCCCACCCCACATACTGGGGCAGCCACAGGTCCCCCCAAGAGGCACATGCCTAGCCTTGCTGCACTATGGGGGGGAGGAGCTCCCCACTCTCCGCCCCCCAAACTCTTTGTGGCTGTGCCCCGAGACCAGCAGGGAGAGGGAGGCATCGCAGGTCCTCCTCGGAAGGGGTGGGGGGCTTCCCCGTTCCCATGGAGAGGGGCTGCACGTGCAGGCGGCAGGGGGGTCGTCTCACCTGTCAGCCCCGACCGAGGGACTGGAAGGGAAGGGGAGGGTCACTCGGGGCCTCCCGTGGCTACCGCCATCAGAGTGACTCCATCTTGAACTCCTGCCCCCTGAAGAGCAGCTAAAGTGTCAGTTTCAGTTTAGTGTCAGCTAAATAGTCACTAGACGAAACTGACATATTAACAGTTTGGAGAGACAGGGCTCCGCGATCTACTCATTTTGTCTCGCGATCTACCTATTGAGCAACCCTGGTTTAAAGCTTTGGGGAAGCCTCAGGAAGCTTCTCCAACACAGTCTATGGCCATGCAAGGCTCCATGAGCCTCAGGTGAGAGGAGGGGCAGAACTGCACTGGGGGGGGTGACATCCAGTGGGGAGGCACCATCATGGACCTTTCCCCTGGGGCACAGGGCTGGGTAGGTCCGCCATTGGTGCAAATTTCCTCCCCCCCCCTCAGATTTGTACATGTGTTAGTGTGTGTTCCATCAACCACACTACCTTCTCCTCCCCCACTAAGCAGCCTGGGTGGGCAAGGAGAAGGGGGAGGAGAAAAGTTCTTTTTCTTCCACCAATGCTGGTGGAAAAGGTGGACTGCTGTTTTCCTGACATTTTTCTGGCTTGCTCTCAGCAAGCGGTAAAGGACTGTAAAGCTGATTGAAGTGACTTGGTGGATAGTGGGCTGGAGGGGGGGGGATGTGACAGACAGACGCAGGGTATGGGGCAACTCATCAGTTTACTGATCCCTCCTCAGTCAGCAAAGTGAGCATTTCATTTGGCATAATCACTAGACTGTTTATGGCCGCAATCCTAACCAATTTTCCAGCACTGACATAAGGGCAATGCAACTCCAAGGTAAGGGAACAAACATTGCCCTACCTTGAGGAGGCCTTCATGATTGACCCCAACTGCAGAATGTAGCACGTGCCCCACTGGCACAGCTATGCCAGTGCTGGTTGGTTAGGATTGTGCCCTATATCTCTCTTTTCACCCACTGTGGACCTCAAGGCAGAGTACATGGAATTCTGAGGCAGTCACCCATCTTAAGACCAACCAACGCTAAACTTGCTTACCTCCAGCAAGATAGCTGCCTCATGAATCCTAAGACCATGCCCTGAAAACAGCTGGTTACAGAGAAACTCACCATAGCCCTGCATTCAGTGTTTTCCTTACCCACAAATTCAAGAATCCTATTTACGTATTGTATTCAATAGGACTTACTCCCAGGAAAGGGTGCATAATATTACATTTCTAGAAATTATAGTGTTAACTGTCAATTTCTTCTTAATTTCACTTTTTGCCTAGGAGGCGAAAAGTGTTTTCTCCTAATCAGTTAAGAAAATCATAAGGTGAGTACTGCTAACAAAATCATCTGTCATTTGAAAATATTTATGCATTGTCAGTTCCGGTCTTAATCTTTCTGAATGGAATTGACACATGCTTATGTCTGCAGGTAATCTAAATGGTCAAATTTTCTGAATGAAAGCATGAATGGTGAGTTTAACAAGATCTAAATTGCTGTGTGCACTATCATGAATGAAAATGCTGAATTTGGAACCTGGTATTTGATGCATTTGTAATATTAATTTGATAATGCAGCTCTAGGTTTAAAGTGGCTTTAAATTAAGGTAAAAATCTGCCATTTGGAATTACATCAAGAAATTAGGATTCAAAGGCAATAAGCTCATAAATTGTTGAAAAGGAGAGAGTATAAGGACTAATTTTTAAGATATTCATGTTACAGTATTTACAGTGCAATCCTCGGCACACTTAAAAGGTAAAGGTTCTCCCTGGCATTAAGCCTAGTCGTTTCTGACTCTACCTGGGAGTAAATCCCCTTAAATAGAGTGGTCCCTACTTCTGAGTAAACCAGCATAGGATTGCACTGTTAATTTGTTACTTTGCTGCCTAGTATATATAAATAGTCAATCACTCCTCAGTCAACTAGCATAATTTTAAAAAATGCAACATGAAAATGTTCATGTGAACTTCAGCAACACCAACCATCTTTATTGGCCCAGACATAATCCATTAATACTTTGCTTCACCTTATCAAAATACCTGCTAGCTAGAGCTTGTAACTCAAACTGTTCACTGGAGTAATTGACTTTTAGCAAGGAAACAATGTGAATTCAGTTGAAAAGGACCAGCGTTTCTTAGAAAATGGACTGGCTCCTTTGTCATCCCTTTTGCCACCTTCCCCATCAACAATACACCATTTTTAAATCTCTTTGTTCTATGCGAGGTTGTTTCCCCAGCAAAAGCAATCTTCTGCTCTCCCCATGCATCCGGGGTACCATTTTCATGCATCTGGGGTGCCACACTGTAATCCCCCCAGAATACTGCGAGATGACTGTGTCAGGATGGGGCTTTCAGGTATCTTGCCCAGAGATAATGTCATGGGAATAGGTTGGCAGCACAGCAAACCTGAGTCCAGTTGATTGGAGCATTAGTGACTGGGTGGGAGCTGCAAAATGGAAGGACTCATGAACAAGGGGGTGGGCAAAGCAGAGAAGGAAGGAATGAGAGCAGCGGAGATTAAGAGAAGTGAGAGAAATGGGCAATGGAAGAATGAGGAAAGGGTGTATTGGGCAAGAGAAGCAGAAGGATGGGGCAGGGCTATGAGTGAGAAGCAACAGAAACAAGAAGATGAAAGGGAGAAGGAGATAAAGGGAAGGTGCCAAAGGTAAAGGAGGAGACTTCATAGAGAGGAGGAAAAAGAGAGGAGACATGGGCATAACCCAGGAGCCTAGGGTCACCTCAACACCCCATCTCTGTACCAGCCCCTCTCCAGCCTGCAGTACCTAGGCTAGAGACAGGCTGTAGGAGGAGTATTGACCAACTCTAGATTCTCGGCCCCAGAGTGAGGCAAGGCCAGGAAGATGAACACCTTGAAACCAGACCACCAACTCTGACAGCTCATCTCAGCCCTAGCCTACCCCACTGCATCTGTGTAAAAGGCAATCCTGCAATAAACCATTCTAGCAGCATCTTCTTGTCTCCCTGTCTTCTGTATGTTGTTCCTGTCCCTTATGACAGGAAAACATACAGTCTCATGTATGATGATGACCCAGTTCCAGTCCCACAGTTCCCTCCCCTCCTCCCCCTGTGGAATGATGTGGGGGGTGAAGAGGCACTCACAATGCCTACACAACAGGAAGGGGCAATCTTCTCCATGGGCATTGTATGATCACCTGATATAGTGACAATGTATCTCCATGCAGAAAACATGCATAGCTCCCCCTTTTACCCAGGGAGCATGAAAAAATGACATAACTCATCTCTGTTTCCTGGTTCAGCACTCCCACATAATGTGTAACCCCTCCAGAATATTATTGATAGTCTTAGGGCGCAATCCTAACCCCTTATGTCCAGCACTGGCATAGCGGTGCCAATGGGACGTGTGCTGCATCCTGCAGTTGGGTGTCACTCACGGAGGCATCCTCAAAGTAAGGAAAGGTTTGTTCCCTTACCTCAGAGCTGCATTGCCCTTATGTCAGTGCTGGAAAACACTGGCATAAGGGGTTAGGATTGCGCCCTAAGATTCTCAGTGGATTTGAAGCATTCACAGGAGATAAGCAAAAGGGAAACTGCTTTTCATTTTGAAAGCAATAGTAGTTCAAAAGAATTGAACTTTGACTGGATTGTTTCTTAAGCAAGCTCCAGGAAAATGTGATGTTACCTATTGTAATGTTACAATGATCATATGTAGAGTTGAAATACAGGTCTCATGCCATATCAATAGCAGGGTGCCATATGAAGATACATTTAGGGTGTAGCTTTTTCAATACTGATTTCACATATCCATCTGCTGAAATAGATTATGGCATTCCAATTCTATGCAATCATAAGTCGTGCCCCGTATTGACCTTTCAGTGTAGGTCAAATATCTGTTACTCAATATCTGCCTGTACTTTAAACAGGCAGAAAGGCTAGGCTTTGTATTTGAAAGGTGCACCTGGGGTCATTACAATTTGATGTCACTGTTACTGCTCTAAAACTTTGCCACGAGAGAATTTACTGTCACAAAGGGTTGATTCACATCAAGCAAATTAAAAAAGATCTTCTAGTATCACTGCACAATTAGTTTCACAAACACAATTATTGTCGGTGGATTTCATGGTTGTAACATATCAAACTTGGGATAATCCAATGATAATCCAATCCTTCAGAGGCA
Source organism: Tiliqua scincoides (assembly GCF_035046505.1). Taxonomy (NCBI): domain Eukaryota; kingdom Metazoa; phylum Chordata; class Lepidosauria; order Squamata; family Scincidae; genus Tiliqua; species Tiliqua scincoides. The sequence continues at coordinate 163,005,925 of NC_089823.1, read as the reverse complement.
GTCACAACTGCAAAAGCAAAGCCACGACTGGCTCTGCAGGCAAGGAGGGGGGGCACTTTATACCAGTGGCCAGGTTCCTGAACAAACTCAGCAATCGACCCCCCCCCCCTCAAGGTATGCCAGTGCATCCAATCTAGAAGCACTCCAGAATGTTCTGGGTTACATCGGCAACTCTCCAGGCTGGGCAATAGAAATTTCAGCATGCCAAAAATTTCAAGATTTTGGTGGGGTAACGTGTCTTCATGCTGGTGACATATAGAGCACCTGGAACAAAGCACCTCAGAGGATTGTAACATCACTACTCCCAATGCAGATGAGCTGGAAGGGTCCTTGGGTTCTTCAGGTGAAAGTGATATGACACACCACAGAAGGTTACTCCCCCCTCTCTCAGACTAAGGACACAGGTACTGAGATGAAGTTAGCCAAACAAGGACATTTATGGCATAGGAATTCCTGACAGAGGCTTTGAGCACTGCACACTTACAGCCCAAACCTGAGCTACCTGGCATGTGGGGCTGCAGTGGCCCTGAAAATGGCTGCAGCTGCATCCAGCGTACCCCAGGCAGCAGCTGCCACCTCCTTGGGAGAAGGGGACTTTTGTCCCCATCCCCCAGGTAAAGTGAGTAGCCCTGCAATGGGGCTACTCGATTCTATGATGACCCAAAGGTTGGCGTAGAATGAAGAGCTTCCATGTCGGGCAGACAGTCCAACACAGAGACTTAGGATCCAGTGAAGTAAAGCTCCACCAGTCCCGCCTCCCTCCTGCCCCGCTCCCTCTCCCTCTCAGAGGCAAACACACAAGCCAGATACTAGCCCTCATTTTCCAGCCCACCCTGAATCTTCCTTTCCTTAGGCATATGCCAGCTACATAGTTGGTGTGGGTCTGAGGAGATCCATACGCAGTCAGAAAGCTTACTGAGAGGTAAGTAAGCACATTTTTTACTCCTCATGGGCCTTCTGGTCACCTTCCCCACCATAGCATGTAGCATGTGCTTCGTTGGCACAGCTGCATGGCAGGGATAGAATTGGGCTGTAAGTGTCATAGTTCTGTGAGACATAGAAGGAAATATGTTAAAGTAGTGGTTCTCAAACTGGTGGGTCATGACCCACCAGCTGGACAATCATTGCCTCTTTCCCTTTAAGGGACAGGGCAGGGGAAAGGCAGTGATGTGACCTCAGGATCTCTACCAATCCTCAGGATCGGAAGTGGGAAGCACTGCAGAGGGCTCTGTGGGACTCCCTGCATGCCCCGAACCGCAGCAGCAGGTAAATTATGTTTTAAACCCCCCTCCCCCAGTGGCGCAATCCTGAGGATCACATTGCTGCCGTTCTCTCTACCCCTCAAGTAGCCTTTATCTTCTGGCTTAAACTCAAAGTGAGTTTGAGAACTGATATGTTAAAGACATATTTTTTTCTTTCTGAAACTTTGTGTACTGTTTGTTAGCATTTGGTAAAATTGATGTAATTACTACAATGGCTTCAACTACTGCTGCTAATAATTTATGTGGCACTTGTATGTAAGTGCTTGATTTTACTCAAGTCAAATTAATCTTTATTGTACAGCAACACAATGCCTTACACTATATTGTAAACAACCAAACAAAGAAACCATATGATGCATCAATTAACATTAATCTATCGTGTCCACTATGTGCATCACCTTTACAATCTATCAGTGCCCTACTCGGGACTGGTGAATAATTCTTGGCTACCCCCACTGCAAACAAGACTACTTTATGAGTCACACACTTCTTAGTATCTCTAAAGCAAACAGATAAGATGAAATGTTCCAGGCCAGCCTGCCATTTTGGCCAGGTATGTACTCCAAAGTGCTGCTCTCAGGGATCTATATAAGGGGCAATAAAGTACATAATGGATGATGTAGTCGACTTCTCCCAAATCACAAGGGCACAACCATGCCTCATTAGAACTAGTACAGCACCTAAATTTATCTGCCCAGCCCCATTGTCTAGAGGCAGAGAGCACAAAATGCACTTCAAAAGTTAAAGGCGTTAAATCTTAGAGATAGTTTGGTCAATTACGTAGCTATAAAATAGAAGAAAAAAACAACTGAGATTTTGGAGGCTTGGCTACTCAGTATATCTTCTTGCCACTCCAAGTGTGGCAAGATTGCAATATGGCCTTAGTTTTCAATTTTATATTGTAATGGTAAACTACATTAATATTTTAGTAAAGGTTCTGGTAAATATGAACAGAAATGTCTGACACTGCTTCCACCCTCCCCACAACCCACTGCACCTGACAATGTCCAACTCACTTTGAATGCTGGTTCTGTATGTTCTTCATCTTTTCCCATTTCTTATGTTTAGGTTCTGATGGTGACAGTCATACTGAGACACAGAAGAATACATTTGTATTAAATATATCATAAAAATTGAATTTAGATGGATCAGAAAGGTGGGAATGCCTGCAAAGTCAAACACAGAAATATTTTTGCCTTACTTATGGAAGAAAAAAAAAATACTTATGGCAAAGAAAACAACTGTATGATTTTTGTTACATTTGGTCAAATTGCTATAATTATTTATTTTCCACACTTTTATACTGCCCTTCCTCTAAGGAGCTCAGGGTGGTCTATATGGTTCCTTCCCCTTTTTTGCCCCCACAACAACCTTGTGAGGTAGGTTAGGCTAAGCAGCAGTTCTCAAATTGTGATTCCAGGACCCACCAGTGGGTCCTGACCTAATTTCTGGTAGCTTGCAAAACTGACAGGGCAGGTTAGGCTATGTGTATCAAGGGTTAAATAAGCTGCCACTTGGGAGAGGGAAGCACTGCTGCCCAATCACCATTATAACCACACCCCTTAGCATTTCTAAATCAAGCAGCAGCCTCTAGGCCTCTAAAATGTTTGAGAACCACTGGGTTAAAGGATAGTTAGTGGCCCAGTGTCACCCAGGAAGCTTCATGACTGAGCAGGGATTTGCACCTGGATAACACCAGAACCGCCATACTGCCCTGGCTAATTACTACTATGGCTTCAATTACTGCTGCTAACTGGGCAAAGATCTCTGCTAACTGGGCCCAGAGGCACTTTTTCAAGTGTATTCCTCTTATATTTATCAAGGATTGAGTAACTGTCCCTCTTCACTCCAACAAAGTGTCTTTCCTAGCTGCTATTTTGCTGGTGGTGTTCTGCATTTTTTCCCCATTATGATCCCTTTTAGAACAGGGAGCTGTTTAATTATTTGATTTTGTCTGTAACATCTGCTTTGTGAACTTTTGTTGAAAAGTGCAATATAAATATTCTTAATAATAATAATTTATATAGCACTTGCACATAGAAGCTTGATTCAGTCTCAAAGCTTCATCATTCACAAATTCAAAGCAGTAAGATGATAGACTGTACAGATGATGTACACAACCAAATTGATAGATTTATGATAGTGATGCATGGATCTGTTTGATTGTTTACAATGGAATATAAGGCATTGCTGTATATTGCTGTACAATTTAGAGAGATCTGCTTGTTATAATTAAACTGACAACCCAATCATAACTAGGATTAGGCTGCCCTTTATGATAGTGGGACACAGACCCACTGTTATAAATAGCCATAAGGTGGCAATTTTGAGACCATTGCCGCAAGTGGCAGCGGTACTGGAGGTCCACTGTCACTGCCAGCTACCTCTGGCGGTGCAGATAAACTGGTGGCAGGGGTAGGGAGCTACTGGGGGTTGGTGAGGCAGGACAGGGCAGGAAGGGGGAAGAACTGGGGAGTTTCTGGGCCGGGATAAGGGATGGTAGGAAGTATAACCAGGAGGGAGGCAGCAGATTCATGTGCACTGGGTCCTAACCACATTCCCTATCTCCTTCTCTCTCCCTTATTCTCCTTGGACTTGCACCAGCACAACAGTTGGCGCAAATTCAAAGTGACCCATTGGAGCAGTAGAAGCTTACTCTGGGGTGAGGGGACAAAAGTTCTCTTACCTTGAGGAAACTTCCACAACTACCCCTCACCACAGGATACGGCACATGTTCTTTTGGCATGGCTGCATCAGTGGCAGGGGATTTAGTTGGGACTGAGACCTAAATTAGCATAATTATAGCAGGATGGAATTTGGTTATTTTCCATCCCTTGTCATATTTTTTCAACAAAGAGTTGCATGATCCTAGGAATGGAGAGATGTTGGCAATGAATATGTATGTTGAAAACAATATGGAGCCAAGAATGATGTCGCACCCAATAAATATGTTACTATTCCCAGATTCTTGCATATTGGCATTTTGCCATAACCAAACAAATCATAAATCAATCAGTCAACCTTCTTTTTGACATATTTTGTAACTCTTGGGGATGTTCAAATATATGTCAAAATTGCCTCCAAGGCAGCAAGTCACCACTAAGACTTTGAATGCCTGCGCTCCTTGTAAACTTGCTGATACAGTCTTCTCTCCTTTTTGGTGCCTTCCTCGTTTTTCAATTCATTTACTCACTGAACAGCACATATAATGTGTAAAGGGAAGGCAGAATGGACTCACAAGCAGGGTTTGGTACATTCAAATCCTTGGATGGCAACTGGCTTAATAAAATATGTCCAACTCAGTACTTGATTCAGTTTAATGGATATCGAACAGTCTCAATTTAATGGATATCTAATAGAAAATCAGAACCAAATAGTAAATAATGGTGGAAGTATCACATTTTCAACACAGAACTGCCCCAAGCATGTAGAAAGTGGCTTATACTCTCTACATTTTCTCCTGAATCACTTTCTTCTCACTTGAAATCTGGTACTGAAAGTATGTCAGGGAGAAAAATGCTGAGAAGAGTTGCGGGGACGTAAGGGGAGATTCTGCATGCCTCACCTGCATGTTCATTTTGATTTCTGATCAGGCCTGAGGTCTCACCTATTTCTGTAGAACTGGAGCAGTTCTGTGTTCAAAAGAAAATTACCTTCCGTGCACTGCTTTCCTAACTGTGTGTGGATTGTCCCCCTATCTTTTCCCTCATGAGTAAAGAAGCAGCTGGAGATGTGGTTTTGAGTGGAAAAAATGAGTGGTAAGGACAAGCAGCCTCTCAGGCCCCTGTTCCTGATTTGCAACCTCCTGTGGTGGCTTTTCATTAAAAAAGGCCAACTTCAAACCAAGCCTGAGGAGAGGAAGGTAGAGTAGGCAAAATTCCTGGGACCCAAGCTTCCAGGGCACCCGGGCCATGACAAAATGAATTAAACAGTACAAAACAAATGTATTACAACATTGGGAACCTCAATCTCAGTCATTCCAGGGCTGCATTTCCACTTACAGCTTTAATCCGCTTTTCTATTCCCCAAATGCATTCCAGAGACGGTGGTTTGTTACGGTTGCTCTAATAGCGCTCAGATTCCTTAACTACAGCCCCCCCCCCCAGAATGGATTGGGGGAATAGAAGTGCATTAAAATTGGATTAAAGCTGCAGTGGAAATGCAACCCAGGTCTTCTCCAGAAGCACCAATACAATCCAAACATGGGAAAGTGACATGTACACCTTCAGACCACAACTACTAGGCCCCTGCGTTCTCTTAGTTCAGTTCACAGAATTCCTAAGCCCCAATAGTAAGTCGTCCCCCCCCCTTCTTGTAGATTAATGTGTGTCTCTGGAACACATAGTATTGGGTCAAGTCTGCATGTGTGTCGGCATTGATGGAAGGTACAATTAACAGTAGGGGGTACAAATATAAGTATACATTTATATACTGTAAGTAGTATAAATATAGTAGTGCACATCAAATATTTCAATCTTCTCACAAAAGAATTACAGGTATATCAGTATTATTCAGCTTTGTATATTGATGATTTATCTAATCTTGCAAAATTATTCATGACCTTATCATGACTGTGAGGATGACACCATAGGCAAGTTCCTTAGAGTAGAAATAACTCTCATTTACTGCCATTGTTAAAAGAATATACATAGTAGCTTGTTAAAAGTACAGGTGTGATGTCATGACTGAAAGTGACATCATCATGCAGGGAATATATAATATGTGATGCACACTACTTCTGTGATCAAAATGCAGAACACCATCTGGGCCAGCTGCTACTCTACTACTTCAGTATTATTATTATTATTATTATTAACAGTATTTATATACCGCTTTTCAACTAAAAGTTCACAAAGCGGTTTACAGAGAAAAATCAAATAACTAAATGGCTCCCTGTCCCAAAAGGGCTCACAATCTAAAAAGATGCAAAAGAATACCAGCAGACAGCCACTAGAACAGACACTGCTGGGGTGAGGTGGGCCAGTTACTCTCCCCCTGCTAAAAAAAAGAGGAGCACCCACTTGAAAAAGTGCCTCTTACCCAGTTAGCAGGGGGTCAATTAGCAGTAGGTTGTTGGATGGAAATGCCCACAGTTAATGGTAAAAGTCTTACAGCAGCAACATGCAATATGAGGCAGAAGGTGAGGCAGCAAACCCTGCTGGGGTTCCTCAAAAAGCACCGCTGCCACTGCTGAGTGAGTGCGCAAATACAACTCACAGGCTCCGAGCGGCTGGAGCATTGAGCATGTGGGTTATAAGTGTGTTTTGGTCCAATTTTCCTTTTCCTGCCAACTATGCCAATTTGTCCCATCCCGTTAGCTCTCTGACTATGCTGAGTCAGAAGCAAGCTAACCATTTTGGTTTATGGCTAGTTGCAGGCAGCTGAGGGACAATGAGTCACTCTGCACCTGTGCCTGCCACACCCTGGGTTAAACTGAGCCAACTCTGATTGGGTATTCAGAATACTTAAGCCTTGGTCTGCTGATACACAAACGCAGTAGTAGGTGTGCAAACCGAGATACTGCTGCCCGTGACTGTGTTGAACTGAGTTTATGCTGTGAGTGACCTTGGACAGATAACTGACTGTGTTGTTTGGAAACTGATTTGGATAAGGTAAACTGGACTACTGTGATCTTTCGTGTATGACTTGGACCGTGTTATGACTATTCTTCTTGCTATAATACAACTGCTGAAAGTTAAAAGGACTCTGCTGTGTATGCCGTTTTTCTTTGCATTCTGCCTTGAAACTGGGACACACCCAAAGGTCCCCTTGCAAACCTTAACATTATTCCAACTCCCTTCTAATGCCCACTTTTTGGTTAATTAACACCCTCCTTTTCCAAGAACAGTTGTGGTGTGCAAAGAAATGAACAGAACTCCTTATCAGTTGAGCAATTAACAAGAATTTATTGCTACAAACACAGACACTCCTGCAAGTCCTCTTGTCCAGAGGCTTTCCCTCCCCTAAACTCCACTTAACTCAGTGGGTAAAAGTCCAAAGCCTCCAGTCCAAGTCCACAGTCTAATCTCCAAAGCACAGTCCAGTCTTCCCAGTTCAGTCTTTTGTAGCAGAGTCCCTCCTCTCAAGCAGTGTCCTCTCCAGCAGAGTGTCTCCTCCAGCAGGGTCCTGGCAGTCCTCTCTTCTGTGTCCTCCAGCAGGGTCCTGGCAGTCCCCTTCTCCCATAGGTCTGGGTCAGGTAGCTCTGTCTGGTCAGGTTCCCTCTGGGTCAGGGTACCTTTGTCGCTTTGTGAAGCTGCCTTTTATCCTTGGATGTCTCATAATCCAAAATGCAGCTCACCTGTGAGCTACCTTGTTAGACCCTTGTTAAGTCCAAATTAGGCTCAGCTGAGCCATCTCTTTAGTCCATGTCCATTCAAACTCCCATCAAAGTCAAATGAAGCTCAGGTGTCTATTGGCCTTGATTGATTACAGCTGTGGAGCCAGCCCTGCCCTTCCCAGAGCTATCAAACAGCTGTCAAAACATGGAATCGCTGTCAACACCACATCATCCACCTGATGATCTTCTGATCTTCCATTACAAAGTGTTCGCAGTATTTCAGCTGTGGTGGCAGCACTTTTCAAAGAAGTCCAGTGGGATGGTTCTACCTCACCTTGTATCCCCGCATGCCACTGTCTTTCAGCCCAGTCCTACTTAACTTTCCAGCATCATTGCAGCCATGGCAGCTGAGTATGTGCAGCATCCTGTGATGTGGGAGACAAGTCACAGAGGCCTCCTTAAGGCAAGGGAATGTTTGTTTCCTTACCTCGGGACTGCATTGCAGCTGCATTGGTGCTGGAAAATTGGTTCAGATTGGACTATGGTTAGGCTTATTTGTGGGAATATTGGGTACACAGTGGCAATTATGACAATAGGTGTTGTTTATCTAATCTGGGATGCTCAAGACTTTCTGTGGATATCTATCAGGATTTATATCCTAAATTTTTAGCACTTGTTTTCTTAGTGAATCCAAGGTGTGTGAGAAACATACCTCTTCATATTATCTCAGGTTGCTCTCAGGGAAATGTGCATGTGGTCAATCCTGCATTCAACCTATCATTTCATGCCAGTTAGTAAGGACCACAATGCTACAATACTGTTTAACAGGACATTTATTCTAATAAATGTGAGTTTGGTCCTCTAACTATCCAGGAGATGACAATACGTCTACCCATCCCTGTTTTTGGTTCTGTGTCAGCTAGCTAAACAAGCTGGCAATGAAGGCCCAGTTCACATCATAGTTGATGTGGCAACCCCAGAAAAACAATACTCTTTATTGTAGCACTGACATATGCAAGTGCCAGACTCATGGTTCATTTAAGTTATGTGACTTGTTCCCATGACAGTGCCGAATCACCCGGGGCTAAACACACAAGCTGGCCAAAGTTTAAGACCTTTGCAAAATGGCATAGCAGCTACCATGTTGTAGTAATGTTCCAAAACACTGTGTGGACAACCCTGAGACCAATTGAGTTGGGCAATGGTGGAGCAGATTTATCTGTTTAGTTAATTAGGTGTAGCCATGAATACTCATATTCTCCAATCCCTGCCCCCCCACTTGACAATGCAATACTTCCTATGTTATATTTATGAGCAAAACTGACTCCTTTCCAAAAATGGAAAGCAATTCTGTGTCTTCAACAGCTGTGTGGCATTCATAGGTGATGTTTCCGCTATTATTTTAGCTCCATATGCCAAAAAAACTAGTAGTTAAAGGTGAAGGATGTCTGTCAAAAAAATAAATCCACATGCAGAATTTCCATGAGTTTCCGACTGGAATGTATAGGAAAAGAACAATGGCTGGAAGGTTCATGTCCTCAGCACAGTATCCAGCTGAAAGCAAGTTTGAAAGGAGGAGAGGGTATTTTCTTTAACCCTGAAAAGTTATGGAAAGGGGAAAGTTACTTTGGCTCTGTTCTCCCTCCCCCTCATTCTAGCTGCTTTGAGGTATTTTCTCTTCATTCTAGTTTTGTTTTTAGCTTTTAAATTGCACAGGAGAGAGGACCAAAGTGGCTTATGTGAAGGTGCTGATCTTATTGTTGGTCAGGGTTAAATAGAACAAGTAGGAGAGGCCAAATTTACATGAAAAAGTTGTCTTCAGATCAGGCTTTTACACTTGGAAATTAGATGTTTTCAGGTCTATTTTCTATCTATTGTCATGGAGTTGAGGTAGAATGTTGAGGAGGGTAGGTGGTTGGCTATTCAAACCCTCTGGAAAGGATTTAAGAACATAAAAACAGCCCCACTGGATCAGGCCATAGGCCCATCTAGTCCAGCTTCCTGTATCTCACAGCGGCCCACCAAATGCCCCAGGGAGCACACCAGATAACAAGAGACCTCATCCTGGTGCCCTCCCTTGCATCTGGCATTCTGACATAGCCCATTTCTAAAATCAGGAGGTTGCACATACACATCATGGCTTGTAACCCGTAATGGATTTTTCCTCCAGAAACATGTCCAATCCCCTTTTAAATGTACCATTCTGACATGGGGAAGAATATTTAGTAAGTGGAAGTATCTCTACTATTTTCAATTTAATGCACATATACACATACATGGTACTGAAGTCTTAATGGTTTGGATTTTTGTCAGAGTCAAATTACTTCATATGAGCCCTGCAACATTTTAGAACACGTTCATTTTTAGTAATTATAGATCACCTGTCCTTCAAGCAGCTCAGGGTGGCTGCATGATTCCTCCCACTCATTTTATCTCACCGCAACCTTGAGATGGTAGATTGAGCAGGGACTTGAACCCAAATCTTCCTGGCCCAAATCCACCATTCTAACCACTAAACAGATTGCCCCATTTAGGGCCTTTTCTGCTATTTCTAAGCACACTTTATATCAAGAAATCAACAGCCATTTCTCATTACTGTGGTTACTGTGAGTCCCAGTGACTTCTCACAAGACATTTTTCTTGTCAGGGCCTGAATCAAAAGAACCACAAAACTAGTTCCAGGAGATGAAGGAAGTTTTTGATTTTATTTTTCTGAAGAGCAGCATGGCAAAATGTGCTACACAGCAAACTGTTTTTGAAACTGAGGCAAGCTTCAAAAGCAATTTGTTATATGATATGAGAAGACAGTTGTTGAAAGGGGAGAAAAACCAATAATTCCATTGGGCCATCACAAGGCAACTGGAGGGGTGGTAGCAGAGTGAATTCTAGCAGAAGGTCCATGTGTTCAAGTTCCAGGTAGGGCTGGGAAAGATCATGGAGAGTACTGCCTGCCTGTTAGTATAGTACTAGGATGCTTCATATGCTAAAGTTCCTGGAATGAGTATGGGCCTCTGCACCACAGGAACACGTGTTCCAGCAGTTCAATGTGCTTTATGGAGGTCTCAAAGTGCAACCTGCCATTCTGTGCATCTGGGCCACTGCCACAAGTAGCCATCAGCTATGCGCGCGTGGCCTCAGGAGAAGGTGCAGGTATGTCAGCATAGGGGATGGCTGATAGGTGGTGAGTTGAACAGGAAGGGGAGTGAGAGAAATAGGATGGAGACTGGGGTGGGATTTGGGTGAGGGCAGGAAGTGGATGGTTATTGGTGGCAGCTCTGCTGATATCCTATCCCCCTTTCCCAATCTCAATCCACCTACCTGGGTCTATTCAGATTACCCAGCAAAGTTGCTGCTGCAGAGGCTTGTCCTGGGGCAAGGGAATAAATGTTCCCTTACTTTGAGGAGATCTCTGGGACCCAAAACCCCCCTGTGGGTTGCAGATCATGCTCCTTTGGCATGGCTGCATGGGGGGGGGGGAGCTTTGGTTGAATCAGGCTGTAAGCTGCTCTTTGGTTTCTGGATCATCCGGAAGGAGGTTCACTTTGTGAACCTTAGGATATTCTTTTCTAGTGGGAAAAAGAAACACAAGTGTCATGGAGAAACCTGTGGATGCTGTTGTATGTGAAGACCACACTAATCTCTGTGTTGTCAGATGTGCATTGACTTGGAACCCACTGCCAACAGTTTCCCAGTTACTACACACAGCAAAAGCGATACTTATGTGATCTTCATATAGCACACATTTCACATACACAGCAGTGGCACACACAGAGTTTGTGTGTGTGTTACCCAAATGTATACCTCTGTAAGAAAAAATACCATGTGAAGGTGGTTCATGAAGATCTGCTACAAAGATTTTAAAGTGAAAGCTAATAATCATTCAAAGAATTGCTTGTAATTTTCAGTAGTTTCCAAGTGAGCCAAGAGCCAACCTGTAACCTTGAGGCAGAAAGAGACTACCCCAGAGATAATGGCAGGGTGCCTGGTTGCTTTTTGTGCATTAACAGAACTGACTTCTTAATTTCAGCAATGGCTTGATACATCTTGCTTTTAAAACCCTCAAATGCCACGTTTGATCCTTGGGACCAGGTTACTACAACAAAAATAGTAATTTTCCAATTAATGCATCATAAGTATGAATGACTTTTTAAATTGAAGAAAAATTAGCCCCTCCCCATTTAATAAAATTCAAATTGCCAAACAGTGCACAGAGACATCAATTATGTTTTGAATAATTTGCATCTCTTTTTACAATAGAATTTTTAAAAATCATGCTTTGGCATGGTAAGATCTGCTCAGGAAGAATTCTTTCTAAGCTGTACTAGTTATCTCACAGTCACTTTTAAATGTGTGACTATATTACACACCTAAGATAAAACACAGCTCCACACTGGTGTTAAATTGCCTATATAAATATTGAAGTCATTTGAAAGGAAATCTGATACACACAGTGACATCTTGTGACTGTCAGAAGAAATGCAAGCTCTCAAGACTACATCTCTGTGTATGATGGAATTAGGAAGGGGGCAGCGGCAAAAAACTGGGTTCATGTAATGTTTTGGTACTTTTTTAAAATAAAAGTTTGGTGTGTACATGGTCTTGGTAAAAAAAGAGGTGGAACCCCTGCTGCTTTTTTCCCCCCTAGAACTTAACACTGGTCAGTTTGAACAAAGGCCAGTTTGAATGAAACTATCTGCTGACTGAAGGCCAGTTTGAATGAAACTATCTGCTGACCCCTCCTACAAGATGATAAATTGCACCAACATGCATGTCCTACCCCTCTTCCTGGCACATGGTTCTGCTTCGAAGCTGTATTTGAATGGTGCAGTGAGAGGCAGCTCATCCCCATGAGATTATACATAGCAGAACTACACACCAGGCAGGGCAGGATGTGTGCACTCATGCCCCACATTGCCAGGCAGTATTATCTGAAGTGACCCTATGATTCTATAAACAAACTCTTCTCATTCATTCATTAGTTATTTATTTAAAATGCAGAAAGTCCCCAATTTACGTAAGTCTCCATCTTAAATAATTTTGAACTTGCACAAACCGTTCCATAAGCCATAACAAGAACACACCGCTGCCCATCTTCTCTTTGCATAGTTCTTTCCCTGCTGCTCCCAAACCCTTCCATGAGTGCACATGCACAGAAAGAGCTCCAACGTACCTAAAGATGGCCACAACGGAACCCATATGTAAGTCGGGGAGTGCCTGAACTTATATTCTGCCCTTTCTCCCATAACCTGATTTCAATATATTTGATTTCAACCTTTCAGCCCAAAAGGCTCCCCAAAGCTTCTTCCATTAAATAATGAAATGCAATTACATTGGGGCTGTTTCTACCCCTTCCAACACATGGCATCACTTTGGAGTTAGTGTATACTTCTGCGTCATCCCCCTAAGCCCAGTATCATGAGATTATTGTGGCTGCTCCCATCCAGTTCCATTTCATTGCATTCCTCTAACTACTCGCAATTGGGTGATCGTTGCCTGGTTAGGCACCCCTTTTACCCACCCCTTACACAGTTCCCTTTAGGGTGGAAAGCAGCAGTACTCCATGCACGCTGTGGAGTGATGGCAATTGGATGTTCTGGTGCTTGGTTGGTCTGTTACTCGGCTATATGCTCCTTATTCCCTTTCATCTAGGACTGCAGGGATTTGCACAGTTCAAGGCTCTAATAATACAAAGACTGATGTGCAAGAAAGAAATGGGAGAGGTAGGAAAAAAAGTAAGACAGACACAGGGAAAAAAAATGAGAAATGGAGCCCCTACAGAAGTAGAAATGAGAGACAAAATTAAAAAGGAGGTGGAGTTTTGGAACATAATCATCTCCAAACAGGCCAACTAGATCAGTGCATGCACAAAGGCTGCCACCCTTAACACACTTACCTGGGAGTATGTTATATTGAACCAAATGGGACTTAGTTCTGAGTAAACCTGTATTGGATTGTGCCATTAGCCTTTCTACATGCAAGTAATTCAGACTGTGTCTGAGGACTACATAACCACAGACTTGTCCTACGATTCCAGTGATTGCAGCAGTTGGAAAAATGTTGGTTGCCATCTGTATAACTGTCTTGTTAGCATGTTTTATTTGTGCATGTGTGTACCTACAGAAAGGTAGGAGAGCTCACATGGAGAAACATATCAGTTGAACATGCAGTCATTTGTGTTGCAGTGCTCCATGTATTCTTTGAAGGCAGTTCTTCCATTCATGAAAGGAGCTTTTGCCTTTGGTGCCTGCACCATAGAAGATTAATGTCCATGGGTTTGGACGTGAGGTGTGACAGATGAGCCAACAATCTTTGGACTGCAGGAGAAATGTGTAAGCAGCATTTTATATAGTATGAAGAACACAACTGAAAATCATTAAAATAATGTCTGTAAGAAAGAAGAAAAACAAACGAATAAATCTCCAGATGAAACAATTCTTATCCTCCAACCCTAAGCATTTTTCATTACTTGACTGTATACACATTATACTATATCCATGGAATCGTTCGCTGGCCTTTGTAAGGTTTTTCTTTTTAATATTTTTAAATCATGGGAGACTATGGAGTGCCTCAATCCCTTCCTTTCCATGTTGAGATTGAAATTGATGGTGTTCCAGCTTTTGATAATTACAGAGTTTAGAACTGTTTTCACCAAACTTCTTTTCTTGTCTAACGTATTCATTATGACAAACCAAAGGAAAGCCTGGAAGTTTCTATACACGTGCTCCAATTGTCTTATGTGTCTTATGTTGTGGTGCTTTCCTTGAGGTTTTTTTGGTTTGTTTTCCACTGCTTTGTTAAGAATCTGACTTAACATGTTGGCATATTTCTCTCCTTCATGGTTTAAATTTCATTTAAATAATTTTAAAGAGTACTTGTTTTGTGTCACTAAGAACTCCATGGACCTTGCGATGGCAACTGTCATCACCTTCACACTCTTAACTGAACAGGATTGCTTAGATCTCACGGCATCCTATTTTCAGAATTATTTTCCTGGGAATGGTGCCCTTCAAATATCTCTTTAAGAGTAAATGCTTGTCTAATGAGGGCATTTGGAATGACACACACTCTAGGCCCTGAAGGAAAAGCAAGTTTTCAGTGATTTTTATCCCATTAAATTTGTGGCACTGACTGAAATATCTTAATCGCGAGTGATCAAAAGTTCATTGACACAGTTGCCGGTTGCTGCCAAAGTGTTATTACTTCAATAGCAAAGTGACAATCCATCTGGACTGTGATTAGTTCCAGCTCTGAGCTGTCACTTTTAGGTTGTGCCTCTCAAGTTAGTTCTTACCAATGCTAAATAAAGGGCTATTATACTTTGGCAGGACAACTTCTCCACCCCGGCACCTAGCAGGCCACATTATGGAAATGATTTCATGGAATTATATCCACTAGATTACTCAGCAAAGTTAGGTCATTATAATTTTCCCAGTTCTAGTGAAAACTGAGAATCCTACATCTTTCACGCTGACTTAAAGACCGCCTTGTCATGACTCACAGTGATGGCAAACTGCTTCAGGCTTTTTGAAGTTACCAAAGTCTTATCAGTAGTGACAAGAGAAGTTGTGATCCAATGAGTCCTAAGGCTAAACGGCAAAATCCAGAATGGTTGCTCATAACATTTCACCGATGGTGTAAGTGTAAACATATGTCTGAGTTCAGTCCTCTGCAAAAGTGGTCACTGACTAAAGCATTCTATTGTTTCATTTATGGCAGTTATTTATGGGTTGTTTTACAAGGAGATATTTGATTCTTCTCTGAGCTGATTCACATATGCACATACATCACCTGATTATTCAACATTTGGTGACCTCAGCTGAATGTATGAACTACATCTCTTTAAAAGAATGGTGTTTGTCATTGGTTCACTCAAAAATTATTTCTGTGGTGTTTAATTTATGATGGCTCATTCACGCAAGTAAGTCACCTATGACTGAAACTCTGAGACAGGACAGGGCAAACTCCAACAGGTTTAAAAGGAGGTGGTAGTGTAACACCAATCAGATGAACACTGTGGTGCCTGGTTTTACGCTTGTCCTATCTTTTGTATAGTTTTTAAGGTATCGTTTTTTTAAACTGTGCTCTGCTCCTTTCCTTTTAAAAGAAACTGGAACTGCACACATCAGAAGGCATGCTGAAAAAAAAGCTTCCCTTCTGATTTCCTACAGATCAAACAGTTGTTAAATGTACAAAAGCAAGGTAGGTCATTTTTTAAGGTCAGCTAGCAACTTAATAGCATTGCAGGGTGCAAGAGGTTTCTTTAATGGTCAACGAAAGTGCTAGGCAAACACAATGTCAGGCTGCTGTATCCACCCCTTCTGCACACCTTCAGAACTGTGAAAGGAAGCAAATTGACTATAGCACCTTTAAAAAAGAACATGGGTCCCTTAGAGACTGGTGAAGTGACTGGCTAATTATACTGTACTGGAATACAAAATGAGAATTACCAACAAAAAAGGAGCTGTGATTTATTTTCATGATTGTACTTATGCCAACCTAGTTGCAATGAAAAATCTATACAGAGGAGGGTAAAATATTAAATCCTATAGAAACCGATCACAGAAATCACATGCAGCCTGATCTTATGCAGAGTTAAGGCCTATTTCAGTGGGTGCAGGAGTGAAAATCCTATCTCTGCACAAGACTGGCCTATTATACACATAACCATTTTGTTGTTGCCCAAAGGGAATTAAATTATTAAATAATCACAATGATGAAATTTAAGCTTGCATTACTTTATTTAATTGCTTTGCTCATATAATCTGAACCATAGTAAAGTGAAGCCAAGTACTGTTGTTGTGACTTTTCTAAATACAACATTCACACCACTGATGAACAGTTTTTTTTATTGCACTAGATTTGTTTTACAAAAGTATAAGTTGTGCCGGCTCTTTCTCCATCAACCAAGAGGCAGTATTTCAAAGTGCAGATGATAAAAAATACTTTATAGACTGTATCTTTAAAAATAACTTTAAACAAAAAGTTAAAAACGTTCTAAAACTATGTTTAAGAAAAATATCATCTAAAATAAGGGAAGATAAATCATTTTCACATACTTATGTCAGATTACAGAAACAGAGCATAATATCTTGTCATTACTCAACGTAGTTACTTGAAAGACAGTTAAATTCGGAATGATGGTGGTTTAGGCATGTTGGGTGACTTTTTGATTTGGTCATTTTGGTCCACAGATGGGGGCTGCACTCTCATTGCAAAGCAAAATTCAAATCATCTCCCAGAGAATGGATTCACAATTTTCATTGAAAGGTAGTTCTATAAAAATGAGAAAGAAGGAAGTCAAAAGGTATGCTGGACATTTCAACATGCAGAATAATTTTAAAGGACAAGCGTTTTACTAAAAGTTAGATCAAGATACATAAGATCTACAGGAAAAATATGGTCAATTTCATAGTTATGATGCTCCGTGAATCACTCACAATCAAGAAACAGCAATTCATGAACTGAAACAGCTTTCTATATGTACTGAAAATGCTTCTGCTTTAGGACAGATGACAACAGCCAATGTAATCTACATATAAAAATGTTTCCTGGGAGCAGCAAGAAATGTAGCAGAATGCATGTAGGTTTCTGCTGCACTTGCAGTTTCTTGAATTGTGGGATGAAACTCCATAATACAAATTTAATAAATAAAACAAAATAAGAACCAATGCACTGAAATGTTAAAATTGAATTTCTGAAGCTTTGATATTAATTCACTCCAAATGCAAATGATACAAATGTTTTTTGAATCTGTCATCTGAGAGCTAATGTCACGTAGCAGTTAAAATACTGAGCAATGACTCAAGGCATCCTTGGTTTGAATGTTGCCTCTGTCATGAACTCCATCAATGATCTTAAGACCAAGTTATCTCCTGGCCTCAGTTATGGCCTCCCTTGATTCAGCACTTACCCTACAGAGATGCAGTAAGGATTGCAATAAGATAATGTACATGGAGCATTTTGAATGATAGATAACACTATATAAATGTTAATATATAAGTAAACAAATAGGGTTTAATCCTTTTTAAACCAATGAATCAATTAATAAAATAAGTGCTTGATTCAGCTTTACTCCTATATGTGCCTTTGCACAGGCAGCCCTCTCATAAGTACCATCTCTGCATGTGAGAAGGCTATCAGTACAGTTCCCTTTAAGCTGTGTGACTGCATAGCTGTGCAGTTGAAATCAGAGCCCCTCATGGCTTCTGTCAGGGTACTCCAGAACTTGGCGATGACAATGATGTCATCACTGAGTGCTTCAGAGCTGCCCCCACGCAGTCACCATACAGCTTTGGGTGTTTCCTATAAAAATTTTACAGGGAACATTGGCTGTCAAGATCAGAGGGTGAAGAGAAGCACATATAATAGGACATGAGGGTGTGGTAGAGGATGGGTGGATTGTCCCCTAAGAATCATAGTTATCTTCACAGACGTGGTACTCTTAACAATGACAATAGTTTCTGCCAACTAAATTAATAGATAAATCATTTATCTGATTTAATTCTGTGAAATTCACATGAATTTTTACAGTCATGCTATCAGTACCAACTACTTTTAAACAGAAAACATGTCTGAATCAGATCCTGTTTCTTATTTTAAACAAGGGACTAATTCAAGTCTTCATTCATCAATAATCAATAAAGGGTGTCATCTTTATTTTAAAATAATATCTTATATTTGCTTCTTAAAAATTATGAAATATCTTTCTGTTGCTGCCCATTACCTTAATATCTGAACATCTGAATATCTAGAGAAACGATTTAAAACAGAGTGTTTAAAAGCTGCCAGGAGTTTTGTCTGTTGGTGCAAAGGCATTCTGAATACAAGCCTAGTAGATTTCAAATCAGCAATATGTTGTGCCACAAACAAGGAACAATATTATACATTTAAAACTGCATACCGGCAATGAATATAGAAGAATTGCAACAAACAAGAGTACAATCAGCAGGATGATGATCCCTATGAAGACCCACTTAAATCTGCGCCACACAATAAATTTCATTGTCTTGCATGGATTTGTGAACCAAAGGAAGGAAGTTTCTGGTCGACTATATTTTAAAGGGAAAAAAAAAATTAGTCATTAGCAAATCAACATTTTTTTTTACTATGGGCCAAGTTATCCATGTCCCTTTTGCAAGATGATGTTGTAAGTGATTGCATATACAACATCTCACAATGACAATCTAGATCGGGGTGTCAAACTCATTTCATACAGCGGGCCGAACAGCATTCACGAAGCCTGCTGAGGGCTGGAAGTGATGTCATTCGGTAGGAAGTGATGTCATTAAACAGATCATAACCAAAAATAAGCACTTTTTCTCAGTTAGGAACTCACTGGCTGCAAATGACAGAAGAGAAAATATGCAAATCTTGATCATCTCTTAAGTTGATGGGAGAATCCAATTTTCATGTGGGCTGTCCTTTCAGCAATAACACCTCAGCCCAGCTCAGCAGCTGAGAGTTAGAGGGCTGGATAGAAAGCATCAGTGGGCCGCATCGATCCCCTGGGCCTTATGTTTGACACCCCTGATCTAGATTCTAGAGGAAGTAAACTAGGTGCTAAGAGGAGGGGAGGAAGGAAGGAATTGGATCATCTAAGAATCTGAATGCCAAATTTTATGAACTTTTATTGCATTACATCATTTTATTACTGCCTGTATTTCAAATGGTACCTTGTTAGCAGATCGGTTGGTCTGCTAACCACCTATCAGTTTGAAGGGTTTTAGATGAAAACAGATGGCACCTGTATAAAAGTTAAAATCTGTAGGAACATGGAAATCTGGTGTTTAATGTGTCAGATTTATAAAATTGATGAAATCATAGGCCATATAGAACTTTGACTGTAAGCTCTACAGGTACTGTAGGGAATGTATCACTGCAGTGTTCTGAATACTATCCAGCATATTGCCGATGCAAAATAATGTTTAATAATAGTTGATTTGTATAAATGGACGAAGTTTAACTCAATTTCCAGATTACTGTTCCTTGAAAATACATTCATTTTTCTCCCTCCCTCCCTTTTTCAAAGAGCTCTTTTTGGAGATTGAACTGCTCATGGTTAACTAAGAACCATTAGCAACTAAGTACCACTGAGTTGCAATCACATGGATATTGGGCCATTGAAATTGGATTGCAGTTGTGTTTTCAAATGTCTCAGGTGTGGCATTCCCAAGATTAATAAACGATAACTTCAATTTGTTGGGATGGAGTGGGGTGCCACACCAAGATATTAAAATTGATTAGGAAAGAAGACAATGATCTTACTTCGGTGGGTCTAACTTGGGATTCATATTAGGTTCATCTCTTCCTTTTCCAGCTGGCCGTTCTTCAATGTCCTTTTCACCAAGGACCTCAAGAGTCATCTCAACTTTACCCTTCAAATAAATCAAATTACCATAAGCAGTACGTTTAAAAAAACTTTTTGATGAATATTGAAAGTACTTAGAGAACTGATCCTCAGAAATACAAATGTTATAATCATGTACTTTTGAGCACCAGTTCTCTTGATGCTCAGTCCAGTTTTACTTTTTCCCTGCTTTAGTAAATGAAGATATATTTGTAGAAAGGTACATATTTTACTACTTGCTCCAAATCTCTTTCTCACACACACACACACCCACAAACACCCACACACATCAGTCACTTTGTCACACTGTAATGTCACCAGGGCAAAAAAAACAAAAACAAAAACAGATCTCATTGTGGAACAATGCAGTCAAAGCATGGGTTTAGAGTGAATTTGGTTCTTTAATTAAGTTTTATGAACCAAGTCTGGAAACTTGTATATGCAAGAACCTTACCTGCCACAATGCACTAATTAAAATGTCTTAGCAAGCCATATAACATGGGAGTCCCATGCATGGAAGTGTAGTTAAATATGGATGCACTAGAATTACTGGGATTCACTGGGAGACTTGTCAAGGATCTCAGTGGGCACTACCTATAAACAATGAGCCTCATTGTGCACATATGTGGGCAGATAACGAATTATGCTATTAACATATCTGGAGCATTTGGTGGGCCACTGTGAGATACAGGAATGTGGACTAGATGGGCCTATGGCCTGATCCAGTGGGGCTGTTCTTATGTTCTTAGGGCACAGTGGCATAGCTGGAGGGGGGCAGAGCACTCAGCCTGGCAGGGAGGTGGGCGAGTGGCCCCTCCCTTCAGAGCCATTCCTGGCGGGGGGGGGGCAAAACGGAGCCACATGGCTCTGTTTTGCCCCCTTCACCAGGATTGGCTCAGAAGGGAGGGTCTGCTCGCCCACCTCCCTGCCAGGCTGAGTGCTCTGCCCCCCTCCAGCTATGCCACTGTCAGGGCACAATCCTAACCAGGTCTACACAGAAGTAAGTCCTATTTTGTTCAGTGGGGCTTACTCTCAGGAAAGTATGGTTAGGATTGCAGCCTCAGATAAATATAACTTCAGGAGATGCTCAAGGAACATTCAGGAGAAAAAGGAGTAGGATGGCGAGAGGGAGATGAGAAAAGGGGTGGAGGCCAAAAGAAATTCCTTCAACAAACGAAAAGTGTATAGGTATGAAAGGTCTCATACAGCCAAAAGACGAGAGCCATCTTTTTCTACATAGCATGGCCACCATCCCCTCATGGATTTCTGTTCAAAGAGTGAAGCAATCTTAGAAGTCCTGACAGAATTAGTTGGCTTGTATTCTGGAATCATGTCTAACTTGCACTTCTCTGGAGACTTGGCTGGCATGACTGTGTTGTGTAAATCAAGTTCAACAAAACCTAAAGAAAAAGGAAAGAGGGGAAAAAAATTACATTGTCTACTCTGTCCATCTCACAATGGCATCTTGGCCCAAATGTTTCCCATTGGCAGAAATCCTCTTATGTTTAAAGGCATACCCAGATAGTCATCCAAGGAAAACTTATCGTTGTCCCATATCTGTATAAGCAGCTTGGGTGGAACTCTGAATTCAGTATTGTCAAGACTCCAGAAATGTTCCTAAGAGGAGCAACGAAATCAGTAATAAATCATAAAACATTTTATGGGGGGACCACTTGCGTTGCCTGCTGCATCCCCTCCCCAACCTCCCTCGCACATGTTGCTCTACATGTGGAATTTTCCTATCATCAGCTTGACTTCCCCACTGGCAGTCCTATGACTAGAAAGTTGTGCATGCAGGACAGCTGCGTGCACTGTACAACACATGTAAGGGGACCGACCCCTTTACATCTGAATGTCATATGCATACTGGAAGGCAAATGTGCCTGTCACAACTCTGTTACATTTGAAGTAGACATAGGTTATTTATTACTAATATTTACATATTAAGTTGCAAAAGTTCCATAAAGTCCTATGTGACAGCCTAGGAGTTGCTGTGGCCAGTGTAGAGGCCTGCACTGGCCTCAGCACACTGGCAGAAGATCCAGTGCTAAGCAGCATGGCGGGGTGGGGGAGCACAGGGAAAGGTTATAATGGGATGGGCAGATTGGGTCCTGAAAGGGGGTCAGGATCCTTGGGCAACAGCATGCACCAGATCCTATCCCCGTCCCCAGGCCTGATCTGTTGAAACAGTGCAATGCAGACTTGCACCAGCTACAGAGTTTGCACAGGCCCAAGTTGCCACATTGCCCATGCTTACCCTGCAGCAAGGAGACAAATGTCCCCTTACCATGAGGAGTCCTGCAGCATGGGCAATCTGCACATAATATGCATGCTGAGCCCACTGCGTCAGCTGGGGGGAGGAGGATAGGATTGGGCAGTGAGAACAGCAGCATTATTTACTGGATAAACACAGTGTAGAAATTCATAAGCTTTTGAGTATCTCATAACTCTGTCAGCATTGTGGAAAGCTGACAAACTATCAGGTGTCTATAGAATAAGGAAAGTAATAAAATATAAGCTTATTTTAACATGCAGACAAAAAATCTATTAGCTGGCATGGTGGGATAGATTCTTGCAGATTCTTGTAATGACCTCAAAGAGGATTTTCTGTTTGAAAGTATAATGCTGTGAATGTTGCCTACGATATTCTATATCAGGGGTGCCCAAACCCTGGCCCTGGGGCCACTTGTGGCCCTCGAGGACTCCCCAATGTGGCCCTCAGGGAGCACCCAGTCTCTAATGAGCCTCTGGCCCTCCAGAGACTTGCTGGAGCCTGCACTGGCCTGACACAACTGCTCTCAGCGTGAGGGCAACTGTTTGACCTCTTGCGTGAGCTGTGGGATGATGGCTGCCTCCAATGCTTGCTGTTTCACGTCTGTGATGCAGTAGCGGCAGCAAAGGAAAAGCCAGCCTTGCTTTGTGCAAGATCTTTGATAGGCCTTGAGCTATTGCCAGACCTTCATTCATTCATATAAGTTTATCTTTAATATATTCATTTATGTAAACTTATGTAAATTTATTCAAATTTTAAATGTAAATTAATTATTTTCTTCCCGGGCCCCCAACACAGTGTCAGATGTGGCCCTCCTGCCAAAAACTTTGGACACCCCTGTTCTTTATCCCTTGGCCATCACTGATTTGCCTAAAAACCAAATTAGACATTACAAGTTTGCACATGCACAACCATCACCTGCTTGATGAAAACCAGCAGGAGGCAACAACATTTAGCTTTAAAAAGTAGCAAGGGGGAGGAGCCACTTAATCCTTTCTCATCTTACCATTTTCCACTCAAAATTAGTTCCAAACCAAGCTCAATATCTACCTTAGAAGCTCCTTGTCCCTTTATTCTGTGGGCAAAAAAGCAGCTGGACAGGGGGCATAAAATCTGAGCAGAGAAATTGCAGGAGGGAAAAGAGCTGAAAGGCACCTTCTCCCTCCCTCCCACCCCACATGGTTCTTCCAAGGCAGACTGCAGCCTTCACAGCTACGTTTTGTGAAAAAAGACTTTTGTCATGGGGAAAAACGACATATAACTTAGTTTCACATATTGTTTGGCTGTGATTGATCAATGTGAATACTTTTACCATTAACAGAGAAAAATCACCTTTTTGGAAACCGTACAGAGCTGTTCGGCTGGAAAATATTCAAAAGGAAAAATAAATCTCCAGTTGAAGTTCCCGTCCCCATCCAGGGACCTGTAGTGCACATCTGTTTTCTGCTTATTTTCTTCAAAGCCAGGCATCCATCTGAAACCCAGAAACAAGCACATTTGGCGGTGCACAGCTAATAGGGCTGATGACTCCTTATAAAGCAATGACACTTTACAAGCATTAGAACTGAAACACAGGCTTTGGCACGACTTGAGTTCATCTTACAGCTAATTTAAAATGGGATGTCATGCGGTTTGTCTCACTGCCAGTTAAATATAGTGCCAGAAACAGCTCTGATATCTTCAGGAAACTGCCCAAAGCCTAGATCACAAAAAATTAAAAAGAAATAATGTGCTAATAGGATGTCTGAATGAAGCCAGCCTGTGGTATTTTGTGGCCTGAAAAAGAAAATCCAATTGACACTTCTTCCAATGGGACACGGGACGATTCACCATACCATATTCCTCCGCAACTCCTATTTATGTCAATGGGACTTGCATTGAAAAACTTTTCTGATGAATTCATGTATGAGCCAGTTCTGTACATCTCCCTCTCTCCTCTCCTTTGTGAGGCCCGAAACCTCATGGGATAGCCACCTCTACCTTTCAATACACAAATCATCTGGCTAATGAAGCACATCCATTTGATTGATCATAAATACTCGTAAAAAGGTATTTCTGACTTCATTTCTTGGAGAAGTCTTTTAAGGCATTTGGTCATCAGTAAAGACTACAGTACAGATGCCCCAGAGATCCCAGATACCTTATCACACTTAACCCACACCTTGCATTGCAATTCATTGCAATGTACTATGAAACAACATAATCTCAAAGTGGCTTGTGAACAAACACTATTATGCAATTCATTCCTGTACTCTTGACAAACGTTTAAAGATAATTATCTAGTGAGTATGCTCATC
The DNA here is from genome assembly GCF_035046505.1 of Tiliqua scincoides. NCBI lineage: Eukaryota > Metazoa > Chordata > Lepidosauria > Squamata > Scincidae > Tiliqua > Tiliqua scincoides. Next base: position 162,981,471 of record NC_089823.1, on the reverse strand, counting down.
ATTAGCAACATCTGGGACAGGCCAACTTTACCCCTTCACGTAGATGTCACTCATTTCTTCCCCCGTGATGCTTTTTTCATCCAGTATGACATCCTTTGTATTCCAAACAACCACTCGCAATTCATACCTGTAATATGGATTATGGAGAGAATGAAGGAGCTAAATTTCTGCTCTCAGCTTTGCATTCAGAAGAATATGAACAAGGCATATACAGAGACTGAAAAAAAATGTGCAATATACAATACAGTGTCAGCAAATGCATTTCACCCCATTCTGTTCCTGCTGGGGATGGGGCAGCTTTAGTTACTCATTTCCTTGTATTATTATTTTGCTTTTCATTCTGTTATAAAAATTAAAAAAAAATCCACAGAAACACTAGATTGTAACAATTTGATGAGGATACCATCTGGATTCTCTGTAAAATATGAGTGAACAAAAGATAGCAATTCCAGAGAAATGGAAGTATGTAAGGACCCTATATGGGGGCAGTGGTGGTCTGTGCCTGTGGGCCCTGTCTGTGCCCGCTACAGCTCTGCTCACCCTCTGGAAACATTCCACAGGCCAGTGAAGCCCAGTGAAGGGTGCTCTGGAGGCCTCAGAAGGCCTTCTGAGGCCTCCAGAGCACCCTTAAACAGCACTTCCAGTTTTCATTGGAAAACCAGAAATATTGTTTAACTGTGATCCAGAGATCTGAGAAGGCTTTCAGAGAGCTTGGGAATGTAGTTTGAGGCTCTGTACAGCTGGATAAATCCCTTCTGGGGCAGCGTGTTGCAGGGAGGTGAGGTATGTTGCGGTCCTGAGCTCCAGGGCGGCACAAAGTTCCGATCAGCAATTGCATGGGGGTTCCAGAAAAAGCACACCATCCACATTCATTCTGGTCTACTTACTTCTTAGCCTTGCGAGGAGTGATGTTGAAAGGAGGACCAGGTGGGCCCATGCTCTTGGGGAAAACATCAACCCACATCTGAAGCTTTCCCTATATCAGTAAAACAATCATGTAAAACTTAAGGGAAAAAAACCCTATTATTTTATTAACATTATAAACATTCATTTTGATGCAAGGGCCTGGATTTAAACACCAAACTTGTTCTGCATGTCCAAGAGGGTTTGGTTTTCTAAAATAATACAAATTTGGCCCAATGGTAGCGTCTCTTAAACTGCATAGCTGCAAGGAGGAAGGCAGATCAGGGCAGGGAAGGGAGTGTTATCGGTGGCAGCACTGCACACCAATATCCTAACCCCTTCCCGGCCTCAATCCACTGACCTGTGACCCCGAGGAGTTGTGCCAGCCAATGGGCTAACAGGGGCTTACCCAGGGCAAGGAAACAAATGTTCCCTGACCCTGAGGAGGCCTCTAGAGAACATAAGAACATAAGAACAGCCCCACTGGATCAGGCCATAGGCCCATCTAGTCCAGCTTCCTGTATCTCACAGCGGCCCACCAAATGCCCCAGGGAGCACACCAGATAACAAGAGACCTCATCCTGGTGCTCTCCCCTACATCTGGCATTCTGACTTAACCCATTCCTAAAATCAGGAGGTTGCGCATACACATCATGGCTTGTACCCCATAATGGATTTTTCCTCCAGAAACTTGTCCAATCCCCTTTTAAAGGCGTCTAGGCTAGACGCCAGCACCACATCCTGTGGCAAGGAGTTCCACAGACCGACCACACGCTGAGTAAAGAAATATTTTCTTTTGTCTGTCCTAACCCGCCCAACACTCAATTTTAGTGGGTGTCCCCTGGTTCTGGTATTATGTGAGAGTGTAAAGAGCATCTCCCTATCCACTCTGTCCATTCCCTGCATAATTTTGTATGTCTCAATCATGTCCCCCCTCAGGCGTCTCTTTTCTAGGCTGAAGAGGCCCAAACGCCGTAGCCTTTCCTCATAAGGAAGGTGCCCCAGCCCCGTAATCATCTTAGTCGCTCTCTTTTGCACCTTTTCCATTTCCACTATGTCTTTTTTGAGATGCGGCGACCAGAACTGGACACAATACTCCAGGTGTGGCCTTACCATCGATTTGTACAACGGCATTATAATACTAGCCGTTTTGTTCTCAATACCCTTCCTAATGATCCCAAGCATAGAATTGGCCTTCTTCACTGCCGCCGCACATTGGGTCGACACTTTCATCAACCTGTCCACCACCACCCCAAGATCTCTCTCCTGATCTGTCACAGACAGCTCAGAACCCATCAGCCTATATCTAAAGTTTTGATTTTTTGCCCCAATGTGCATGACTTTACACTTACTGACATTGAAGCGCATCTGCCATTTTGCTGCCCATTCTGCCAGTCTGGAGAGATCGTTCTGGAGCTCCTCACAATCACTTCTGGTCTTCACCACTCGGAAAAGTTTGGTGTCGTCTGCAAACTTAGCCACTTCACTGCTCAACCCTGTCTCCAGGTTATGAAGAGGTTGAAAAGCACCGGTCCCAGGACAGATCCTTGGGGCACACCACTTTTCACCTCTCTCCATTGTGAAAATTGCCCATTGACACCCGCTCTCTGTTTCCTGGCCTCCAACCAGTTCTCAATCCACGAGAGGACCTGTCCTCTAATTCCCTGACTGTGGAGTTTTTTCAGTAGCCTTTGGTGAGGGACCGTGTCAAACGCCTTCTGAAAGTCCAGATATATAATGTCCACGGGTTCTCCCGCATCCACATGCCTGTTGACCTTTTCAAAGAATTCTATAAGGTTGGTGAGGCAAGACTTACCCTTACAGAAGCCATGCTGACTCTCCCTCAGCAAGGCCTGTTCGTCTATGTGTTTTGAGATCCTATCTTTGATGAGGCATTCCACCATCTTACCCGGTATGGATGTTAGGCTGACCGGCCTATAGTTTCCCGGGTCCCCCCTCTTTCCCTTTTTAAAAATAGGCGTGACATTTGCTATCCTCCAATCTTCTGGCACCGTGGCCGTTTTGAGGGACAAGTTGCATACCTTAGTCAAGAGATCTGCAACTTCATTCTTCAATTCCTTAATAACCCTTGGGTGGATGCCATCAGGGCCCAGTGACTTATTGATCTTTAATTTATCAATGAGGTCTGAAACATCTTCTCTTTTAACCTCTATCTGACTTAACTCCTCGGTCAGGAGGGGCCGTTCGGGCAGCGGTATCTGCCCGAGGTCTTCTGCCGTGAAGACAGATGCAAAGAACTCATTTAATTTCTCTGCCATCTCTAAGTCTCCTTTTATCTCCCCTTTCCCTCCCTCACCATTCAGAGGGCCAACCGCTTTTCTGGCGGGTTTTCTGCTTCTAACATATTTGAAGAAGCTTTTATTATTCCCCTTAATGTTGCCGGCCATGCGTTCCTCATAGTCTCTCTTGGCCTCCCATATCACCTTCTTACATTTCTTTTGCCACAGTTTATGTTCCTTTTTATTCTCCTCATTAGGGCAAGACTTCCATTTACGGAAGGAAGCTTCCTTGCCCTTCACAGCCTCTCTAACTTGGCTGGTTAGCCATGCGGGCACCCTCCTGGATTTAGTGGAACCCTTCTTTCTTTGCGGTATACACCTCTGCTGGGCCTCTATTACTGTTGTTTTAAGCAGCCTCCATGCACTCTGGAGAGATTGGACTCTTTTTACCCTCCCTTTCAACCTCCTTCTAACCAGCCTCCTCATTTGAGGGAAGTCCGCCCGTTGGAAGTCAAGGGTTTTTGTTAAGAGATTTGCCTGGTATTCTTCCCCCAACGTGCACATCAAAACGGATCGCAGCATGATCACTGTTCCCCAATGTCTCAGTAACATTTACATCTCTAACCAGGTCCTGCGTACTGCACAATATTAAATCCAGAGTCACCTGTCCTCTGGTGGGCTCCGTGACTAGCTGATCTAAGCCACAGTCATTTAGCACGTCAAGAAATCCGGTTTCCTTATCGTGACCAGAACACAAATTGACCCAGTCAATATGAGGATAATTGAAGTCCCCCATGATTACAACCCTGTCCCTCCTTGTCACCTCCCTGATCTGTTCCCTCATTTCAAGGTCCCAATCCGATTTCTGGTCTGGAGGACGATAGCACGCCCCCAGTATTGCATCGCTGCACAAGCCTGGTAATTTAACCCACAGAGATTCTACGGTGGAGTCGGACCCACCTTCAATCTCTACTTTGCTGGATTCTATCCCTTCCTTAACATAAAGGGCCACCCACCTCCAACAGGCCCCTGCCTGTCCCTCCTGTAGAGTTTATAGCCCGGGATTGCGGTATCCCACTGATTCTCCGCATTCCACCAGGTTTCCGTTATGCCCACTATATCAATATTTTCCCTTGTCACCAGACATTCCAGTTCTCCCACCTTTGCTCGTAGACTTCGGGCATTCGCATAAAAGTATTTATACATGGAATGCCCCAGGATGGGCTGCTTATTTGCTCCTTTGTCCCCGCATCCTCTCATTGTGCCAAACCGTCTATCACATCCCATCACCCTACCTTTCCCAATTTCTTCTCCTACCCTGCCTTTGTCTTGTTGTTCTCTAACCTCCCCATCCTCATCCCATAGGGATGAGGAGTCCTGAACCGGATGCCCCTCGGCTCCTGTCGGCCTTCCCCCAGGGATCAGTTTAAAAGCTTCTCTGCCACCTTTTTAATGTTATGCGCCAGCAGTCTGGTTCCATTCTGGTTCAAGTGGAGCCCATCCCTCTTGTACAGGCCCCGCTTGTCCCAAAAAGTTCCCCAGTGCCTAACGAATCTAAACCCCTCCTCCCTACACCACCGTCTCATCCATGCATTGAGACCCCTGATCTCCGCCTGCCTAGCTGGCCCTGCGCGTGGAACAGGTAGCACTTCAGAGAACGCTACCTTTGAGGTCCTGGCTTTCAGCTTCCTGCCTAAAAGCCTAAATTTGGCCTCCAGGACCTCCCAGCTACACTTGCCCACGTCGTTGGTGCCGACATGCACCACAGCCGAATCTCCCCTGCAGGATCCAGCGGGAGCCACATTGGCACAGCTGTGCATTGCTGTGCATGAGTTAAGTAGGATTTGGCTGTTAGGTTGCAATCATATACACACTTTACTGAGAGTAAGCCCCATGAAACACAATGTAATTTACTTCTGAGTATTCATGCATAGGATTGCATTTCAGAAGCACATTAGATGTGAGAATAAAAAAACCCCAAACAGGCGCACAATTTGGCCAAATTGTGACCACAGAGGACAAGGTATGATCTTATGGTGTTACAGACTCTACACAGCAGAGAATGATGAAGGGTAAGGAATTAGACTTACGTTTTCTCCAACATTCCTCACCACGTTCTAGAAATGTGTATCCCAAAAATAGAAGGCAAAAAAGTGTATAATACCTGTGAGATGTTTGGCTGGAAGGTGCTGTACAGTGTTCTGGTCTCAACGTGCTCAGGCACTAAGCCCTGAGTTCTGAGAATATGAAGGGCAAGTCTTTCTTCACCAGTCCCCAGGTGCTCATGCAATTTTTTGTTGGCCTCTAAAGTAAAGCAAGAGAATGTAAGTAGAAATTCAAAGCAAGAACTGAAATGAGTAAATGTCCATATTTGTACATTTGTGTCAAACTCAATTTAACTCAATTTCAATCTCTGACTCAGATTTAGGAGGCTGTGAGTTTATGGGGTTTCCACTTTTAGATATGGAAAAGCCAAGTTCTACTCATACATTGGTCGCTTTCACTCTCCTATGGACTAGGAAAACTCAGATTGTGCATGGCAATCTGGTTGGCTATAACATAATCTCTGTTTACAGTTTTAAATGTCATGGAAAATTCTTTATTTCTAAATGCTCAAGTTAAACCCAATGGCCACATTAGGACAATCCTCCAAACCAGAATTGGGAGCAAGCAGAAGCAAGCCTCTGGCCTATCCCCTTCCCCATGGATATAAGGAGAGAAGATTAGAAGCTTCTGCTTAGTGGCAAATACTAGTTTGCCATTGATTCCAAATAAAGCAAACTGGGGTTTGTTGCTCATTTTTGATTCTCTGGTTTGAAGGGTTACCTGAATGTGACCAGTGAGCAACGCGACAAAATAATCACTGAAATTTAATAAGCCACCAGGAGTGAACTCACCAAATTCTTCCAAAGTGTAGTCTCTTTTTCCATAATTAATCCTCCTTCCATTTTCAGAGAGGATGGGAGGTGGGTAGCCTTTAACCCTGGCTATATTTTGCAATAGTTGGGTTGGTTTCAGCTGGTCTCTCCAGGTATTGACACCTGAACTTTTGGGCAAAACAGCATATTTCAGAATATATATATATATGTAGGCTTTCTTGAACACATGTACATATATATCATTTATTAACTGCTAGTATATTATCAGATTCCTACGTATGGCTTGGGAAGGGAAAGATAAATTATTTTTCCTTACCCTTCTGGAAACCTCCTGTTTGCCAATGGGTCTCCTTGGATTTGTGCCAGCTCTTTTGCTGGCACAAGACCAAGGCATTCAAAGCGGTATTCAGCTGCTACCAGAGAGCACAGCATCTGGTCAAGTCACCCACAACCAGTGCTACCTTCTCCTGCTTCTATCATGTCCCAGCCTGTCCCTCATTATGCTGTTACATCCTTTGCCACTCTGTTTTGCCCACCCTGCTGACATACTGATGTCAGTGGGCCTTCTTTGCCTTGTCACTATGCACAAGGTCACTCTGGACTGCTGGACTGATGTTTATCATGGCTGTAAAGCATCTACTGCTGTCGGAACACTAGTTCCAGTAGTGGTAGACCCCAGTAGGGTTGATCTGCCCATTACTTGTATTTAGTATTTATATACTAAAGTGTTTTATAAATATTCTATAATAATAATAATAATAATAATAATAATAATAATAATAATAATAATAATAATAATAATAATAATAATAGTACAGGTATTTATATACCGCCTTTCTTGGTCCTCAGATTTCTCCTTAGACTTTATTCAAGGCGGTTTACACAGGCAGGCAATTTAAATCCCAGTAGGGATTTTTACAATTTGAAAGAAGGTTTCTATCTTTCAAGAAACCACAACATTCAGGTGTTTCTTTCTTGATCTGGTCGCACATTCTGGCCTCCATCCTCCCACGCTCAGAGCAGATGGAATAACTCGGCTCAGCTTGTCAGCTGCTTGAGGGTCACATGGTGCCGGTGGCCTCGAACTGGCAACCTTCGGATATTATCTTCAGGCAAATGGAGGCTCAACCCTCTAGATAAATAAATAAGCTGAGGCAGTGCCTCCCAAACTCCTACAAGGGAGTTGGGAGCATTGTAAGTGTGAGTGGGGCACTGTAAGTGAGTGGCTATGGCAGCAACGCGATCCCCAGGATCGCACTGCTGCTAGGGATGGGAGGGGCTTTTTCACTTACCAGCCTCCAGCACCATAGTCTGGGAAGCCTCTGCAGGATTTCCTGCACCTCCCAACATGTAAAAAAAAGGGGGGAAAAGGCACTTCCGATTTTTATTGTAAAATTGGAAGTGCCTGTTCCCCCCCCCTTTTTTTATGTTTGGAGGCACAGGGAGCCATGCAGAGCGCTCCCCTTACCCCCCAGGACCCCTAGGATTCTGGCGTTGGAGGCTGGTAAGTGAAAACCCCTATCGCATCCCCAGCAGCAGCGTGATCCTGGGGATCATGCTGCTGCTTCACCCCTCCCTGCCCCTTAAACAGGCAGGAACAAGGGTTGGTGAGTTGTGACCCACCAGTTTGGGAACCACCGAGCTATGGGTTTTTAGTAATATTTTCAATGGGATAAATTTAACTGTGCATTTAACTCATCCATGATTGTTATAACTTACACACAATACTGCTGTGGTATTCCACAATGCGCTCCAAAACGGGAGAGGAATCTGTTTTCCAGATCAATTATGGTCTCACCAACTTTTTCATCTCGAGTCAGCATATCATAGTCATAGACAGAAACTTTCAGATCCTTCTCTTGGGGCAGGAAACAACTCAATTCATACATTCTAAATACAGAAATATCCAATACATTTCAGTAACAAAAAAAAATTGACTGTACCATAAAGATGAACAACTTGCACAACAAATATGATCAGCACTGTTCACAATCCTGTAAGTAGCTGCAATAGATATTTACTATTCTAATATTACTCATGTATCACATGAGTTGGTGGCACCCAAAACAGAAATCTATCATCAGTGCAAGGAATAAACACCACTTCCCCAAATTCATCATTTTAGAGTACAAATCCATGCATGTCTACTCAGATGAAAAATGGGACTCCCAGGAAAGTGTGTCCAGGATTGCCTGAATTGTATACGACTCCAGTTTATTAGTTCCAAATTGAGTAGGATCAGAAGTTATAAGCACTTTCTGCTATAATATAGTCAAGGATCTTCTCCTGACAGCAACCAACAGAAATGAAAGCAAATCATGCTGCACTGTTTCTGTTCCTCACTTCATACTTCTACCTTTTTCATTGTAAAAGCAAAGTCAGATAATAATTCTAAGGTTATGATGATATCATTATGATCATACTAAGCAGGAAACAGTAGGGAATTATTTAAGTAAAAGCCAAATAATTACCTGCCAAAAATTGGATTGAGAGTGTTGGGAATGTAATAATCTCTGTCTTCAATAACCTTTTTGCCTAATGATATTTTAATATAAGGATCGCACTGTTTGGAAACAAGAATATTGATCATTAAAGCATAAATGATGAATGCATTTTTTTGCATTTAGCTACTAAAAGGTTTGTCTGCACAGTGATGTATATGTGGAGCTCCAATCCATGCAAATGCTCCTCCATCAGATCAAAGAAGAAGCAGCAGCTCTGAGCACACAGCATTTTCTGCATGCAAACCTGTTCATTCCATTTACCTGACTGGGTGCTCAATCCTAATAGGCCCGAGCCAGCCATAAGGCACAGCTGTGACATCGCTGGGCCAACGCAATGGAGGACAGACGAACACCATCTAGAGCTCTGGGTGAGCACCGGGCAGCAGAGTGGTAAGTTGGGGTATGGGGGGAGGTGTTCTGGAGCAGGGAGAGTGCGGGAGGAAGGAAGGCGGGGGGAGGGAGGAGGGTGGCAGGGGGAGGGAGATGGCTGCAGACCCTGCCACCATATTCTAACCCCCTCCTAGCCCAGGAGACCTGACACAGGTCTCCTCAAATCTGCACCTGCTCATTGGGGCCACCTGAGTATTATAAGGAGTAAGGAAGCATAAGCTCCCGTACCCTGAGTAGACCTGGTGCTGCTTCCCAGCCCTGCTGGATGCAGCAGTTCCTATTTCAGTACCACCCCAGGCACTGGGAAGCACAGGATTGGGCTGCTTGGCAGCAATCCTATGCGTAATTATTTAGAGTGAGTCCTGCTGAACTCAGTGGGTCCTATTTCTGAATAGACATGCATAGGATTGCTCTGTTACAGCACAGGATAGCACAATCCTATGCATGTCTACTCAGAAGTAAATTATACAAGTATGTATAGGATTGCAGGCTGTGGCCCAATCCTATTGATGTGGTACAGGTGCGACAACCTCTCTGCTAGTCTGCATAAAGCCATTTAATGGAAGCTGATGGTGATAGTGACTTTTCAAGGAAAATTCAATCAGTCATGCTCTAAAATTTCAACCTAAATTCACAGGTCCACCTCTGGCATTCTGTGCATTTCAATCATAATATCATATTATTGATCATTTAATTACTATTTTATAAAACATTTCAGCATACATCACTCTTTTCATTTTCCCATTCCTTCCCACTACATTCCTGCTTTTATTTTTCATAGTAAGTGACCGGATAACCAGAATCCCAGTCCAACCACTAGAGTACAATTACTCTTTTCATAACTATCTTCTGAACTTGCTAGCTCACCAGTCCGTTGTTATCTTGAGGTTGGAGCTCCAAGGCTCTGGCAATATAAATCCGTATAATACACTCTTGAGGTCCACTATCAGGCAGTTCACGGAACTGCCGAGGAGGAGCTGGAACATTAGGGTCATCGGGTAATGGGTAGATCCTAAAGGAGGCCTGAGACATAATATAAACAGCAATACAGAAGTTGAAACCAAATTTTACCGTGTTAAGATGAACCTTTTTGACCTTAGGAATGGCATGCTATACTGAACAATTAAGTTTGATTTGAAGAAATTCACAATATGCTCCACAGATCTGGGGAAGACTTTTAACAAGCTCAAACATGTAAAAAAATTATCACCTTGAATAATGTGAATTTTAAATTTAATTCCATGAATTTATCCCATTCGCCTTACCTCTGGAATTCATTTGGACAAGAGTTCTTTATCCAGAAATCATTTCTTAGAATATATTGTTTTATATATACAACCCTTTAAAACATACTATGGTCCAGATTTACTGGTTCTTGGGATTTCTGCCCTGTCAGTAATGACACAATTTGCACTTTTAGAGCATTTTTGCTTATAGCCAATGACAGGATTAGCTAGTACAGGTTTCCCCTGCGACTCATTTTTTGACGTGCCACTCTTTCAACATATTTTCAATTATACTCGGAAGTTATTCATTCAATGCATGCTCCACTCTTTCAACCTCTCTCTGTTGGTCTAAAGGCTAAAATTGCCCTTCCCCATGTTGATTTACTCTGGTCCTATTCCCATTCCCAAAGGCATTGAAGAGAGTCCATTTGCAGATATCTATGTGTGACAGCAGGAATTTGCAAGATAAAAATGGTATTTGGAAGTTTCTAGCTAAAAAAGCATTAGAAACAACATTTGTAAATTTAAAAAAGACCAGGTTTTGCTTTTCAACTGTCTCCACTTTTCACCATGGCTCCAGTTCCTAACCTGTCAAATGAGTGGGGGACACCTGAACAGGGATTAGCTTGAAAGCATAATTGACGTTGACTTGTATCCAAAGATTCCACTCAGGAAGCAAAGGCTATTCCATTCACATGATTGTATGCTGCAGCTCTCCTTCACTAATCTGCAGCACCCCACAGACCCTGAAAAATTGTTTTAGAGGGTCCCTAGCCCCTTCTGAAGCCAGTCTTCAGAACTGGGGTGGTGGGAGGCACCTTCTGCTTGCAGACTGAACCTTTACATCCAAGTCCTTCTCTCCCAGATTCTGCAAATGGTAAACTCTGAGACTGTACAAATGCTTTTGTGGATTCTCTTCCATTAACTTAACATATATAGACCATTCTCTCACTAGGATACAAAGGCTCAGCTGACTCAACAATATAACTTGGGCAATGAGAGAACACAGTCCACTACTTTGCTTAATGTGATTAGCAGCACAATCATTTACATGCTTATTTCAAAGGAAGTCCCATTGAGTTAAATGGAACTTACTCCTATAGAAGTGTGCACAGGATTGCAGCCTTAAGGGTGTATTTTTACCTTAAGTTCTCCTACAACTGTAGGGTCATCATTTTCTTCAGCTTTGCCTCGATGCAGCTTGAAAGTATCACAGAAGTCTGTTAGACCCCTAAAGTCAGGTACATTCTCCAGTTCGCAGTTGTACACCTTCAAGCAAAATTTAAATGAAATTAGAAAAAAAATGCTAGGACAAACTACAGAGAGGCTTTGATAAATTCAGAACTTTGAAAACATTCCTAGCTTTAAATGGAAAGTCTTTTAAAAAACAATTAAGAGAGGGACATAGTTCAGTGGTAGAGCACCTGCTTTATAAGCAGAGGTTCTCAGATTCAATCCCCGGCATTTCCAGGTAGGGCACAGAAACATACAAGTGCCTGAAACCTTGGAGAGATGTTGTCAACAAGTGTTGTATACACTGTTCCAGGTGCAGGCCCAGCTGAAGCACCCCTTCTTCTACTGTCTTGATGTCATTGCCTTCTCGGTCATCCAGCTACTTAGCAAAGCAGGTGGGTAGGTAGGGAAAGGCAGACCACAGTGATTCCACCCCACACAGCCATGGTTCCTGTACTCTGGCCCTGTTTAAAATAAACAGGATGGAGCAGAGCATGCTTATGGAGTGGAGTCCCAGCATACCTCACTCTGTCCAGGTGATTATCTACAGGACTGGCATGGAGGAAGGATGGCCAAGCCACAGCTGCAGGTAAGGGGACCACAATCCACCTTTCCTACTCAGCTGCTTGCTAAGCAGTAGACGACTGAGGACACAGCAGTGGCATGACGCTGTCTGGGTTTTTCCCCCTCCTCTTCCTCCAGCAGTGCTGGAGGAAGAGGTATGTTGCCAGTGACTGGATCCTTTTCCCACTTGTTCTCAGCAAACAGGAAGATTGGAGAGCTGATTGAAGTGGCTTATTTGGTGGTGGACTGGAGGTAGGTGGTGGTGGGGGGAATATAAGAGATAGGGCACCCTGCAGTCGCAGGGCCTTTCAGTTGGCTTTGTGGGCAAGTCAGCCTGCCCTACCAATGGACAAAGTCAGAATAAGACAGCTTTCTATGTAACATTATTTTTTCTTGAAACTGTGCTTTTAGAGGAATTTTGACATTTGGTTAAAATGACAACATTCAGATGCTTAGGATAATATAGTCTAATATAGATATAGTTCCTTCATCATGTCATTTTCATAGGGACAGGTATTTATAGCCATCTTTTAAAACACGCAAGTTACAATGTCAGGGAAAATGGTTGTTATTTAAAGACAGGGTAGTTTCAGAGTTTTTCACATGGAGGGGGTCTATCTCAAATGTCCTTCTATTGAAAAATTGAGTAATAAGGGCTTCAGATGAGAACTTTACTAATTTAAGAAAATGGACAAGGATTAACTAGTGAATTGGGTCAAAAACTGAATTGAACTTCAGTTATTTTTTAAATTGTATGACATCTTACAAAATATTACAAACTAATGCTGGTAAGTGTCCATAATTCATATAATTCATTGTCACAAAAATACCTTTAGTGTATCATATCCTTTCTGAATGTATTGTCCACATTTTTCAGTATCTCCTATGGAGGCATAAAACTTGCTCCACCAATCCACAATTTCTTCTTCCTAAAGATCGACAATTTAAAAATATGTTTAAGGAAGAGCATTGGCAAACTCAAAATTATCTAGTTCTTTTAAAACTGCCCCCAATCAAATTAGGTAGAATGACTAGAAGTAGGGCCTCTGAGAGGAATTTTATCAGGGGGTACAAAGTTTCTTTTGGGAAGAAGGGGGAAGAGATGAAACAAAGCAGGGGGAAGGTGGTGACAGTCGGAAAAGTCTTTGGAGCCCAGGTCTACCAGGCTTCCCAATGTGGAGCCCAGGTCTACTTTCCCATGCAGTGTCAGCAGCTAGATGTTAAAAAATTACAACAACATTTGTTGCTACTTACAAAAGGTATGCGCGCTCGCACACACACACACACACACACACACACACACACACACACACACACACACACACACACTTTTAAAAGCTCTACCTCAGTTCTGAAATTTTGTTGAGGCCCCTGTGGATTGTGAGGCCCTAAGCTCTAGCTTCTTTAGTTTATGCCTAAATCAGGCACTGCTCCCAGCCCCCAATAATTTGATCAGATATAAACAAATAAAATCACATGGAATAGATTTAGTTACCTTTTCAGTGAGCTGCTCAGGAAGACATATCCAAAAGAAAAAGTAAAAAGAAAGCAGAAAGATAAAAATGTAGACAAATATGTCTAATTCCGTACTTTGAATTGAGATTATACAAGAGAAAATTTGTGGTTTTCCAATGGATATATTACATTTCAAAGATATACATTTTTATTTGTATCTGTAGATGTTCCCCAAGTATTTATTTGTGGAATATATTAATTTCATTCCCATCAAAACTATTAATCTAGGGATTTTATATTCTTGTTTAACTACAGTAAACATTAATTTAAAAATATTCAACAATTATCACAAGGACCCATCCCCATTTTTCTCCCACAGTAAGAGAATGAAGGCAGGTACAGTGCAAAAAGGAAACATAAATGTGCAAAAACTGAAAGTTTTTTTTTCTGCCACAGCACTGAAGAATCTTCAGAAACTAAATCTAGCTATATTTAGATAAACAAAGCATGCTACCTAGTGCAAATCCTTGAACAAAATCCTTGAACAAAACTATTATCTATAACTGGAAATACTGCTGCTGAAAGAACCCATAAGCTGTGATTGTGCCTGAAACACCAGTAATTAATTTATCATATAGTGGCATGAGGTTTTGGAGAAAATAGTCCAGAAAATAGACTATAACAGTGGTTTTCAAACTGTGGGTTGCGACACAATTTTTGGTGGATTGTGTAACTCTGCCGAGCAATACCAAGCTTCCAGGTTGCCAAGCTTTAACATTTTTTAATGTGACAACCCAGCTCCTGGAGTGTGTTTTCATCAGTGAGAACTTGATGTGACTTGGTCTGGAGCAGGCTGAAGATCGCTGAGCAGCATACTCGGCAGTCTTTGGCCCACTCCAGGCTGAGTTGCCTCATGTTCTTGTTAATGAAAACATGCTCCAGAAGCAGGTTTTTTGTGTTTGAAAAATGAGAAAGCTCATCAACCTGGAAGCTTGGTGGTGATGTAATGATGTCATCACATCATCATATTTCCGCCAAAACTTCCAGGTTGTTGAGCTCAGCATTGAAGATAGAAAAGGGCAGAAAAGTTTGAGAACCACTGATCTAGAATAAAATTTCTTTAATTATCCAATCTGGTGTTTCTTTGTTTTTTAATTTCATTACGTATACAACCAGTGGTAAGATTTTAATTCAGTATCCAAATCCAGAATGCCATATAGACCCCCAATGAAAGTATGAAGCCCCTAACAAAACAGAGTTCCCCATTGTCAATGGGAAATCCTGCTCAGCCTACGCTTCACCATGCATCAATGGCAGTTTAGTTTCTAAAGCAATATTTGGCTTTACATTGGTACTTTTTTTCCTCCAAAACCTCCTGGAAGAAGATCTAGAAGAGAAGTAAAAGCTTAGTGACAAGTACAAGTGACCAATACACCTAAGGCCCCAGGTGAGTGGTGCTCATGCATCTTCTTCATACATACATACATACATGCACTGTTGTTGGAGAAGCCATTTTGCTGAGTGCAGTTGACATGCTGCTTAAGCACTAGAAATTGGAATGTAGTTTAGGAAAGTTCTACATCTGTTACTCTAGTCTGTTAACTACACATCATTCTTTGTTTCTTTTTTCTAATAAGCCTTGATTTTATGTTTTGTTTCTGAAAAAACTGACAGCACAATCCTAATTTGTGCTGGAACAGGCAGGCTAGCAGTCCTGCGTTGTATCCAGAGCAAGGTTTGAGCTGCAAGTGACTCAGCCAGGGACAAGAGGAGTCGCTTCCCCTTACCCCAGGAAGAGCCACTGCAGTCCCAATGGGGCTACTTGGATCTGTGCCACCTCCGAAGGTGGGGCAAATCCAAGCAGCCTGGACTGTCACAGGCTGCCCAGGAATAGGATCCGGCATAACTGCTGGATCCTGGTCCCATCTCCAGCTCCCCACCTGCCCGCCCGCCCTTCCCCTGCCCCATCCCTGCTCTCTCATGCCCCCCCCCCCAGATCCCTTCATCAGCCAAGCTTTGCATAAACCTACCTGTCGCTGGGGCACATAGCAGCACAGGGAAGCCAGCACGTCTGTGCAGCGGCCTGATTCCCTTCAGAGTGTCGTGAAATTGCTTTACAGCACTTTCACGACACTCCTGGGCCAGTGCAAGGGACTTGCGCCAGCCCAACATTGGTCTGGGTTGCACCCTGAGGATATTACATTTTAAAATATTAGCCCCTGAATGAAGTCATACATTCACTGTATAATAGTAGTTGGGCATCCATCCAATTTTATTCACACTTTTCACACTTTTCTCTCAAGCTTCCATTCAGTACGTTAATGAGTGACATTTAGGAGTCTTACTAGTGGCTCATTTACACCTTTCTTTTGCTCCACTTTTGTATTTTAAAGACACTCAAAACTGATAATAAAATTCATATTCATATATTTAATTCATATTATTTAACACACTATTGCACTTTTGCTTATGGCTATGAATCTATTACAGCAGTGGTTCCCAACCTAGGGTACATGTACCCCCAGGGGTACTTGCCAGGACTTTTAGGGGTACTTGAAAAAGAACTGAATAATGGCGGAAAAAAGCAGAACTGTATTAGAATGCCTTGCGGAGCTGGCAAGGCAGGAAGGAAGGCAGCTAGCTGGCTGTGAAAGCCCCTGAAACTGCTAGTTTCTGGACATCAATTTGTGTATTATCAGATATAGATCAGTAGTTGAAAACTTATACATTTGAAATAACAACAACTATTTTAATTACAAACATTTTGCTAATATGACGAGTACAGTTTATGGAAATGTGCTGCCAAAGGGTACACAAGTGAAAAACGTTGAGAACCACTGAATTAGAGTAATCAAAATCATATCTAAAAGTGTAATAATTTATTATAGATATTCATATATTAGTTATAGTTATGAACTCTACTGCAGGATTACAAGAGGTTGAAGTCATAACAGTTCCATAAATTATCATAAAAATACACCTGAATACTATGAAGGTACTCTGGTGCAGGCCTAGACAATTTGAGACTCACTAAGTCAAACATAGTTATATATGACGGTATTCAGGGCTTTGATAACCTCCAGTGTTTGCAGCCACCCTGACACAACAAGAGCAGGGTGCACTGTGAAGCAGTGTGTGGCTTGGTGGGTCACAAATTATGCATGCCTGCTTTGGGTGATGTCATAATTATCACTACCATGATTATAATGTGAACAAATCAAAAGGTGAGTTTACACAATCATTCTCGTAGGAAAAACTATTACATTGTAACTTTCTCCTATCACTCACCACTGTGAAGCTTTTGTGTGAATTTGTGCCCATAAGATAAGATGTTTAACAATCATCTGTACAAGAATTTTTTTAAAGAATTATCTAAAATTGGATGAAGTACAAATCTCATAAAGTGGAAGTATATTCACAAGTTTTACATTACATTATCTAGAGTCAGAGAAAAGTCACTATGCAGTGATTCTTTTGCAAGAAATGATAAACTCATCTTAGGATTAATATAAGGATATTCATTCATATATTAGTTATAGTTATGAACTCTTTAGCACCAACGGTACGAGTGTACTGCTAGCAGAGGGTGTTGTAAACATGTTGCTTTATGGCACCCTCTTGGAGAGGAACCACCAGCGCCAGGAAAGTGCCAGTTGGAATTGAGCCCGGTACTGGACGAACTCCGCCTGGAGCAAGGGAAGAGCTGCAGGTGGCAGTAAGGTTTGTCAGGGCAGAGGGGGGAGCTGTTCTGGGGTGGGGAGAGGGCAGGGCAGGAGATCCTCTAGTCTGCAAAATAGCTGGCGCAGACTGGAAGAGACCCATTGCGGGGCCTGCGCCCTTATCCAGGGGAAGGGGACAAATGCCCCCTTTCCCCTTGGAGACTCCAGTATTTGCTGCAGCACCTACAGTATGCCATAAGAACATAAGAAGAGCCCCGCTGGATCAGGCCATCTAGTTCAGGTTCCTGTATCTCACAATGGCCCACCAGATGCCTCAGGGAGCACACAAGACTACAAGAGACCTTCATCCTGGTGCCCCCTTGCATCTGGCATTTGGAGGTAGCCAAATGGCATTCTGTCATTTTGGCGCAGCTGCTCTTCTGGGTGCTGGGCAGCTTAGGATTGGGCTGTTACTGAAGCAGAGATCTTTTGTATGCAAGGCACATACTCTGCTACTGAGTTATTCCCCTCTGCACTAAGTTTGCAACTTTTGCAAATAGATGACTCATGACCTAGGTAGGAGGCCCAGAGCAGAAGTTTCTCTCATCTAAAGCTAGAAAATGAAATCTGACATTTTTCTTTGAAATCTGACAAAAATTCATCTCTATTAATTGACTCTTTTTTTTTCTTTTTAAGAAGTGAAAATTATTTTCCTGTTAAAACAAGTTTGCTATCAGGTTTGCTATTCAGATGATAACCTGGGAACAATATCACCCTTCTCTTTTGGTTGTAATTACTACCATAATGCAACTTCCAGGAAAAATGTGTCATTAATAGGTAAAATATTAGACGTGCCAGCCAGGCACTTTTGAACACTACAAACTTTACAGTCTTTCCTTTCCAAATATTACTGGATGGCAGTAGTACTGAGTTCCTCTAATTACTGTTGTCAATCTGGACGACTGAATAACACAATGAGCATATGTTATTAGCTGCAAGAACATGGACCTCTGTAGTTTACTTTAGCATCGCTTGCTGTGTTTACAATAACACAACATTAACTCATCTAATTGGCTGTCTCCATACGGTACAATTAAAGGGAAGCTGCACATCAAAGACTAAATGGGATGGCAGAGGGAGGGGGGATTCTCAAAGCAAGACAAATAGGGTTTAAACAACCTGCAATTACAACGAAAAAACAGATAAATAGCTGTTTAAAAATGTTGAAGCTCCAGAGTGATACCATTTGTAGATGAACCTCAAACATTTTTATCAAGTGTTTTCACAAACAAAAAAAAATGCATTAGAATCAGTGTTTGGATTCGTATTTGCCTTTGTCAGTGAACAATTTTGCAAGTTAGTTGACTGGCAGAAGTTTTCATAACAATGTTCAGTATGAGGTCACACCCAGAGTAACTCTTAAGTGAACAGAAGCAATCCTTGCATGAGCAGAAGGAGCTCTTTTGTGCACGTGGAATACTGTATTTCCTCTGTTCTCAGAAATAACTCGCATTCAGGGAACAAGCACACTTCTGTAAACAGAAGTGTTAGTCTGGATGGGACCCACAGAACATGAAAATTTCTTTGAACTTCCTTAATCCACAGTTTTACCTCAAATTTCCCCCACATGCCTCTAACGCAAGTCACTCATTTTGTTAGGTAATTGAGAAAATACCAGAAACTCATTCACACTGCTTCTAAGAAACTGCTATTCATTTCAACAGCATCTAACATGGCAGTGATGCTTGTACGCCCTAAATTCCATCAAACAAATATTTTGAATGTTTCAGATTTTGAATCTCGAGAACTGCCAGTGAACAAAATGCAGATTGAACATGATTCATCAAATTATTCACTGAATAATTTGAAAGCAAATATGTTCTAAAGCTGAGGGCAGGCAACACACAAGCAGCACAAGCATATGCAGAGAAGAGATCATCATTAATACAATATTAATTCTAGAGGAATAAAGACATTTTTTTTCTTCCATGCAGCCATAATATGTTTTGTTAATGGCACTCTCAAAGTTTCCACCCACTTCTGTAGACATTTCATCTGGTTAGATTTTCATCTGCTAAAAAGTAAATAAAGCAGCCACCAAAAAAAGCCAAGCTTATGCCGATTATAAAGATTACCTGTGCAGTCAGTAGAGGTTGTGTGTCTTCCAGTTCAATTACCACATCTCGAGGAGGTGCAGCTGACAGAAGACTAACTGGAAATAAAACATTCCATAAAACTCAGAAACCCATGAAAACATATAGATACAACCCCTTTTTCTAAGTCATCTTCTGAACTGTGATTTTTTTTCCAGTTCATTTGTTCTTGTATTTCTCAGTTTTGTTGCATTTTCCCCAGCTCCTTCTGTCCCCGCACCCCTTTGTTTGAAAA
This sequence comes from Tiliqua scincoides, assembly GCF_035046505.1. NCBI lineage: Eukaryota > Metazoa > Chordata > Lepidosauria > Squamata > Scincidae > Tiliqua > Tiliqua scincoides. The sequence continues at coordinate 162,962,030 of NC_089823.1, read as the reverse complement.
GAAAAGCCTAGAACCCGGACTGTAACCCCAACTGCCAGGGGCCATAAGAATGTCACCACCCCCCCCCCCCCAACATATTCCTAATTATATTGTATCTTTGTGTGGATGCTAATTGTAAGTCAGCCTGAAAGCCAATCTTGGCTGAAAAGCAGAGTACTGTACTGTACTGTATAATTATAATTAATGAATTTATGTTTGTTTGTTTTCCAGCAGAGAGACAAAAAACCATGCACAGTTAACTGCATGATGCAGTGTAGTTGAATTAAAAAGTAGGGTTGAATCCCAGCAGCAGTACCCACAATAAACCTTGCCACACAGTGCAAAAAGATGATTTAGGTGAATGTACTTGTTGTTTTCTGAATACCTTTCTACTCTGAAGTCTGGCTATTTAAAATCATTAGAACTAGTCGTATGTATCAGTTGAAAAGTATGGAGCACAATCCAATGAGAATGTTGTCAACACAAGTTTAACAAATGATGGGAAATGTACAAATGTTCAGTTGTTCTCCTTTATTTCATTGGGGCTTGCACTAGGGATTGTGCAGCAAGACAAACCCACGTCTTGTAGGAAAAATGCCTTTAGTTTTGCAGAAACATTACCTTTCATTTGTGGTGCAATGTCTTCTTTGGTAGTATATGGGTTGCAGCGAAAACGGTCCAGTAAATCAATGGTACATTGTCCTACGATAGGTTTACGGCCAAATTGCCGGTGGTCTATCACTTTAAGAACTAGTGATGGAGTATACAGTTCCTCCTTAGGCAACAGCTAGCAAAAAAAAAAATAAAGTAAAGCAAAAAACATACCAATGAAAATATGCACAACATTATTCTTTGGTTTCATAAGAACTACAGAAACCATCATGGCTTTTAAATGGTGGACTCTACCAATCACATATAAAGTGGAGTGCAGGCTGCCCAATTTTACGAGCAAAATTGGCTCACTGGTGAGTTCTTTCAACATCTGCAACTTACTTCCTGGCAATCTGTCTCCTCTAACCTAGCACTTTCCTCTCAGCTGGACTCTAAAACTAAAAAATGGGATGTATTAATTTTTACCTTAACTGAAGACTCTAGTCTTAACCATAGCAATGGCATAGGGTGGAAATGGAGAGGAAGCTCCTTTTCCATCCCCTTTGGTGGATCTTATCCTGATAGGGCAAGCCCAATTCTACCCAAATCCCCACTCCACTGACGAGGTCACACCAATGGAGCGCACACTGTAGCTGCAGAAGGGGGGTGATTGAACGGTTTCCTTGGGGTAAGTGAACATTTGCTTGCTGATCCTGGGAAAGGCCTCCATCGCCACCATGGGATTCCTCAGATCTATGCCTGCTGTTTAGCAGGTGTAAATCTGAGGCATGTTTCAGCAGCAGTAAGGGAGACAGATGGGGGTTAGGATATTGGTGCACATAAGTGAGGCCAATAACTCCCCCAGACTTCCTTCCTCAGTGCTGTCCCACCCCTGCCACTGTCATACCTACTTTTGTCGGTTCAGCAGTGAGCCTCCAGTACTGTCACCCTTTGCAGCAATGCACCTAAAATGGCTGCTGCCAGAGGCCATTTTACAACAATGGAATTGTGTTCTGCTATCATAGAGCCTTCCACACACTGGCCCATTATAGGATTGGGCCTTAAGTTTCTACCACTCACACAATTGGTATTAGCTCAGTGGGGGAGAACAAAGTGATTGGATTTTTTTTTTATATCCTAGGCTGCACTCCTATCCCTATTTAGCCAGGAGTAACCCCATCGACTAACATTGTTAAAAGCATATACATTGTAGCCTGTTAAAAGCACAGATGTCCCCCAAAGCAGTCACATACCATGTTGGCATCAAGTCTAATACACTAAAAATAAAATATTGAAATGAATGGGGACCCACCTGAAATTGGCTCGTAACCTACCTAGTGGGTCCTGACCCACAGTCTGAGAAACAGTGCAATAATTGTTCTGTTCTACATCTGGTGATATAAGGCAGCAAAATACAGCCCCATGCATCTAGTTTGCTGCTGTATGCAAGCAAAGCAAGCATCCAGCGTGGCTGAGGGATCTACTGGACAGTTTGTGCATCACCGTGGGCTCTCTGCATGAGTTAACGCATGCCAAAGTGAACTGCACTGTTTGACTTTAGCACACACCATACAGAATCTACAAGCCTGTACCTTACATCTACCTCTTCATATGGATGTAAATGTGTATCCACAACTGATGTATGTGCATGCAGTTTTCTGTGAGCAAGACTGTCCTAGTGATGCACAATGCCTGCTAAAATCTACATTTGCGCATTTACAGATATGTAGAAATATTTAAATGACCCCCATGAGACCAGATTAGATTCATATGGATTGATTAGATTCATTGATTCCCCCCTTCTCTCCCCTCCCCTCCTTCACCAGTAATAACAGTCTGTTACAAACTTTACTGAAAGAGCATTCATTTCCATACCACTTTCATGAAGAGAACAGATCCAGGAAAATTTGGTGTCTTCTTCAGGTTTTTAATCACTACAGATTCCACCTTTTCACCACCACACTCTACAATAAGACTAGGGGAAGTAACTGAAGCCATTTGGTAGTTTTTCATGTTGCGTAATCCCCAGGCAAGAATCTGTATAAAAACAAACAGTACTTATCATAGATATTACTAAAGGAAAACAAGGTCTATTCTGCAAGCAACTCAAAAATTATTTTATTTTAAATTATAATAAATGATTTTACTAATGACCTTATCCTGACAGGTCTATCCATTGGTGGAACAAGCATTCACCAGCAGAGACTGCCTTATGGCAGTCACAAAACAGCCTCCAATATTACACAAAGTCATGCACTCCTGGAACAGTGGCAGGGAGCCCAGAGTGGCCTTGCATGTGGCGACGGCTCGGGACCCACCTGCCAACCTCAGTAAGTTGGTAGGAGGTGGGGCAGGGTGGAACAGAGTACTGATGGAGGTGAGGAGGAGAGCAGATTTGGTCCAGGAAAGGGGTGTGTTCAGTGGTAGCAGTGGCTACCAAAGCCACACCCTTTCCCCAACCTGTTCCTGTGGCCCAGCTCCAAGCAAACCCCTCCACATTGCAGAGGAATACCTGAGTAATGGGGTGGAGAGGGGGTAGAACGGGAAAGAGATAGAGAAGAGGGTGGGTGAATCAGGCCAGGGAGTGGGCCAGATTTGGTAGCAGCAGCACATGCTGATTCCAAACCTGCTTCCCAGGCCTGATCTGCTTTTGCATGGAGCAATGTGGACTTGCGCCAGTGATACCACTGGTGCAGGTCCGACTTGATACCTAGCAACTGCTTACTCTGAGGGTAAGGGGACAGATAGCAGAAGTAAGGAAGTTACAATGAACAACGAAAGGGGGGGCAGAAAGAGCACTACGATAAACCTACATTATGTTATTAATATGTTTAATAATAAAGTTCAGTATTTATACAGCACTTTTCCTAAGTGCTCAGAGCACTTCACAGATGTTAATAATATTCCTCCCAATAGCCTGGTAGGATAGGTCAGTATCATCTCTATATAACAGATGCAGTTCTGAGAGATTGTGGCTTATGGGAGCCAAGTTCTTCAGATCTGAATTAGGAACTTCCCAACTCACTGTTCATACTTCCACATGGTAAGATTCCTACAGCCAGATCTGTTGGATCTAAGGTACTGGGTACCCTTACAGCAGTGATTCTCAACCACTGTGCCATGGCATATTCGTGCACCACGAATTGTTCACAGGTGTGCCACAGGAGTTTGGGGGAGGGTCATATATTTGTAGGTCACTAGGGGATGTGAGCCCTCAGCTGACAGTGCAGTGTTCCTTATTAACTGTAAAAACAAACAAAAAAAAACTGATGGTGTGTCTTGACAATTTTAGTGCCTTGTTAGTGTAATATGAGATGAAAAAGGCTGAAAATCTCTGCCTTACTGGATATCCTTTCCCCCTGTGCAATCAGTTCGAAGTTGAAGTTTGCCCAAAGAAGGTAAACCCTGAGCAGGAGATTTTGTTCTGCATACATAAATTTTGGCTATTCAAAAGTGGTGGCTACGCATTCCACTACCTAACAAATGGCTCAAATTCTTCTACCAGGGCTCTTGTCCTAGACGCACAAGACTGGTAAACCCTTTAGATTGTGGCAATCTTAAAGCAATTTATTACCTCAATAGCAGTCAGCTGAACCACAGGTCTGATTCCTTGCGGTACCATGTAAAGATTTGGGCCAGACTTTTGTGATGGGAGAATTGGAAGATTGGAGCCACCCTGTTTAGAGATACAGAGAGACAGTTTCTATTAATTTATATTAAATCTAAAACATGCATTGCAATCATCACATCATGATACCATTAAGTCTAAAGTGACATGCATTGTCATTACCTTTTCACTCAATATGAGCTCAGCTGCTACAAGGACATCTCCACAAGCTTTGCTCCCATTCATAACAGGATACCAGAGAAGCTTAGGCTTGATATCAACATCTGGATTGAGTTTCACCATAGGAGAGCAAGATGTTCTTCCTAGAAATTCATCTTTGCCCTGAATAAATGAATGAGTCCAAAGTGGTTAACTTGTTTTCAATTCGCCATCATTAAAATCATGCCAGGATCTAGAAAAAGTGCCACCTACCACTTGGTCATTGTCGAAGAGCTCAACAACCACAAGAGGAGGGTTCTGCGCCACCATTTGTGGGTCTCCATAGATTTCAATTTCATCAAATATGAGGGTTTGATCCCATGTTGGGTTCAATGTTGAATGGATAATCTCGGTTGTTTTACTTCGATGGAGGAATGAAACATGAGCATATGGATCTGAAAGAGCACAGAAATATATAGATACACACATACACACACAGAGGATGGAGGATGCACCGACCCATGAATTATTTCCCATTCACTAATACAGTGTTTCTCAAACTGTGGGTTGGGACCCACAAGTGGGTTGCGAGCCAATTTCAGGTGGGCCCCCAGTCATTTCAGTTTTCATTTTCATTTCATATTATTTTTAGTATTGTACTTGATGCTGCCATGGAATGTGACTGCATTTGGGGAAATGATACAGATCTGTACTTTGAACAGGCTACTATGTATATGCTTTTAACAATGATAGTCAATGGGACTTACTCCTGGGTAAGTGTGGGTAGAATTACAGCCCAGGATTGTTAAAAATTTTCCTGCTTGATGATGTCACTTCTGGTCATGACATCACTTCGGTGGGTCCTGACAGATTCTCATTCTAAAAAGTGGGTCCTGGTGCTAAAAGTGTGAGAACCACTGCTCGAATAGAATGAGCAACCTTCTGTGTCTTTGTTTATCCATCCAACCACATGCTTTGTTTTTTAATGGATGGTAGCAGCAAAGGCAATTGGAATGAGAATTCCAGTGGAGGTGGCAATTACTAGCAGTCCATTTGGATTCCAGAGTTTTATTTTGAATTTCCTAATTGCGGTTGATATAGTTGTGAACATGAAAATTTACAAAGCCAATGAGCTTGTTCCATGTAATGTACCTTATGAATCTGATCCTACAAATCTTACTTTAAAAATGAAAACTTAAGATGTGATTTTCATGATTCTGAAGTTTGCTTTTAAAAACCCTCTGATGTTGTATCTTTATTGCTTAATACTTTTGCTGATGTACTGCACTGTAGATTCATAAATAATACAAAGGGTTACTCCATTAGCAGTTTAAACAATAAATCGCACAAACCTAACACATAGATCCAGCATCGCTCTAAACCACACTTATTTATGACCTCCTCTTCTTCCAAAGCAGAGGAGAATGATGAAAGGGTTCTAGACCTACTATTAGAAAGACCTCTAAATCATTAGGGGCTCTGAAGAAGGTATCTGATGATGGGCATTAGCATTTCCTGTACAAATTGCTATTATCCAGTGCTGTGAGCTATTCAAAAGGTTATTTAGAGTTCATCCTCACTGCCTCCCTAACAAGGAACCTAATGAGGATGTTATATGCTTTTATTTAACTTTGGAGAGCATTCACTCTCTTAGCAGAAAAGTAAAGAAGTGCTGTTAGGTGACAGTTCTAACTTTGCACATATAAAGTGTAATTTTCTCATAACAAATTGCATGATATATCTTGACGTATAGAACTTAGACACACTAATAAGTTACAGTGTTTTTCCAAAAAATATAAATTTTCAGAGATGCTTAAGGAAAACTCCTAAGAAAAGAGAAACAAAATGAGACCCAAGTAGGTATAGCTTTTAAAAATCACTGAAAATGCCAAAGATTTTCGTCAAGATCACATATATAGCATTTTAGCATAAGTAGAACATTTTGTATATTATACATTGCATATGTTACAATATTTTATATTTTAAACCAGAAAATCTACACATTTAAAAAGCAGTTGCTTTTTAAAGCAACATGAAAAACCTTTCCTAAAATAATAAGAAATATATTGCAATATTACTCTTGCCCGCAGCCAGTGGTGACCCTGGGTGACGTCATGCCCAGGGCCATGACCATAGCGTGCATGCCCCCCCGGCTGGCACCTCCCCTTCGCTTACCTGGATGTTCTGGAGCCTTGTGTGGAATCCCGGAGAACACAGAAAGCCTTCTGAACCTCCGACAGGCCCTTAAGCAGTACTTCCGGAAAACTGGAAGTACTGTTTAAAGGCCCTCTGGAGACTCAGAAGGCTTTCCAAATGCTCCGGGACACTGCGGGACACTTCACACCCAGTAGCGCGTGGCCCCCTGACTCTAATGCCAGGGTCCCCACTGACAACAGCTTAGTTTCCCATAATGTCTATCATTCTGTTATATTACTATCTAGCATGTCTCTATTTGACACTTCACACCCAGTAGCGCGTGGCCCCCTGACTCTAATGCCAGGGTCCCCACTGACAACAGCTTAGTTTCCCATAATATCTATCATTCTGTTATATTACTATCTAGCATGTCTCTATTTGACACTTCACACCCAGTAGCGCGTGGCCCCCTGACTCTAATGCCAGGGTCCCCACTGACAACAGCTTAGTTTCCCATAATGTCTATCATTCTGTTATATTACTATCTAGCATGTCTCTATTTGACACTTCACACCCAGTAGCGCGTGGCCCCCTGACTCTAATGCCAGGGTCCCCACTGACAACAGCTTAGTTTCCCATAATGTCTATCATTCTGTTATATTACTATCTAGCATGTCTCTATTTGACACTTCACACCCAGTAGCGCGTGGCCCCCTGACTCTAATGCCAGGGTCCCCACTGACAACAGCTTAGTTTCCCATAATGTCTATCATTCTGTTATATTACTATCTAGCATGCCTCTATTTGACACTTCACACCCAGTAGCGCGTGGCCCCCTGACTCTAATGCCAGGGTCCCCACTGACAACAGCTTAGTTTCCCATAATGTCTATCATTCTGTTATATTACCATGTAGCATGCCTCTATTTGACACTTCACACCCAGTAGCGCGTGGCCCCCTGACTCTAATGCCAGGGTCCCCACTGACAACAGCTTAGTTTCCCATAATGTCTATCATTCTGTTATATTACTATCTAGCATGCCTCTATTTGACACTTCACACCCAGTAGCGCGTGGCCCCCTGACTCTAATGCCAGGGTCCCCACTGACAACAGCTTAGTTTCCCATAATGTCTATCATTCTGTTATATTACTATCTAGCATGTCTCTATTTGTGCTTGATTTGTGCTGATCCTTTCTGGAATGTGACCTCTGCTGACTTACAAACACTGGCAAGGGCTGGCACTCCATTGGCACATGTCTGTGGCGGCAAGGGATTCGCACTGGCAATCCTAGCCCATGCACCATTGCTGCAGCTGCTGACAGAACACGATTCATCAGCACACATAAAGCCCAGACAGGATTGGGCTGTAAGTTACAAAAGGGGCTAGGCAGTCAGTAGGGCTTCTGGTTGCAGCTGAGTGTCACTGATCCAAGAAAGGGGTAGGGCATGCAGAATATTTTAGGAAAGGAATTATGGAAGAAGCAATGGCCTATGATAGGAAGAATGAAAGACTTTAAGGCTGCAGTCCTATACACACGTATCTGGGGTAAGTCCAATTTAACTTAATTGAGCTAACTTTTGAATCAACATGTATAGTATTTCACTGTAAGTGTTCCAGAAGAATGAGGAGAAGTGACAGAGGCCCAGGGCAAACTCTGAAAAGAAGGAAAACTGAATGGAGGAGAAGTAAATCAAGAGCTGCAGAAGTGAGGAAGACTGAAGTTCTCATATTGATTTCAAATGGCCTTTTATTTTTTTAGAGCCAAATCTTAGGCCATAGGGCCCTACTAATAAAAGATAATTCCAACCATTAATCAAGCTATTCATTCATCACAAGATTTGACACTTCCCCACCCTTGTACCTGAAAAGCTGTCTTTGTCCAAAGCCATAAGACTCCTTGCTTGGTAGATGTAGCACCGAAGATGGTAACTGTATACTCCTAAAACACAAACACGTCATCTAAATCAGATGTGTGCAAACGAAATAACAACTTCACCTTTTCTAATCCAACTTCATTTTTGCTAGTCCATGCCACCGGTTTCCTCTGTTCTTTCCACATCTGATGTGCCAGTCCATGACCACTCCCCCATTCCTCTCTTCTCTGAATGGTAAGTTGTTTAACTCAGTGTTTCTCAACATTTGTTACCAACATACCATTTTGCATGGTCCACCTATTGGAAGTATCACCAGAAGTAACTGGTGATGACACCATCAAAATTTACTTATGGGTTAGGAGACCTGATGCATCTGGCAATAGGCTCAGAGTGAATGGAAGGGCTTTTCTGAGCATGCAAAAAGCATGTGCTGGACCTCTGCCCACCAAGCCAAGCCTCCTATTGCTGTTTGTCATGTTACATTTCAGGTCTCACTGCTGGTGGCAAGGGTCTGGGGGTCCCACACAAATTACCAGACACCACCCACCTCAGTTACCTCTGATGGTATGCATAATATTGGTTGAGAAACACTGGTCTAACTACTACAGGTTGAAAACCCTCTCAGTAGGGATCACACCATTTATGTCTTCCATACAGAACTTAATGGCAGTACTTAAATATGCAGTAGTACAAACTAGAGTTTGCAACACTTACATTCAACCAGATTCACTAGTAACCAGATTTAGGTTCTGGTTAGAAGCTTATATCTTTCTCATTATTTGGTTCAGATAACTAAAGCTGATAATTTAAAAATGTGGGCCAGTAGAATTACATACATGTTCCTATACATCCAGAAACATAATGTCTCCAACTTATGGTATCTAACTAAAATAAGAAATTTCCCTTGGTAATGAACAAAAATGTCTGATTAGGTTCTTGATTTATTAAATGGTCACTAAACATTTCATAGAAAAGTTATGATTCAGCTTAATACAAATGCCCATATTTAGACAATGTTAGACATGCCCCTTAACCCAGGCATCAGAGTAGCAGTATGGCTGCTACTTTTACATCATTGCTATCAAAGCCACTCTAGTAGCACTTGAATCCAGGAGACAACATGAAGGGACCAATGATGCAGCTCTGTCACACACCAGCATCCACTCCCTACAAGGGTAGGCAATGTTGTCATGGAGAGTAGTCATGTTTTATGGTCCTCTCACATGATGCCTTGGATTCAAACATTATCAGAGTATTGTAGAAAGCGGTCAGGTAGGAACAACTGGAACACAAGATGCAGTGGAAGAATAACCTCGAAGAATAGCCATTTGTTGCAGCAAAAACAACAAAGAGTCTACACCTGAGGAGTAGCTCATGTATCATAGCACAAACTTCCATAGGCAGGAATCTACTTAATCAGATGCATGACAGGGAAGGAAATGAATGAGGATAGTTCACCCAGAGTGTGCCATACAAAACCAGAAATAAAATGATGTGAGGAAACTTTGTGGGTAAGGCAAGGCTATGTATTTATCCTTTTAGTGAAACAGAAGGGATCTGCTAATAGTAATTCACCTTGTATTTCTATAATATTACTTGTTTCATTTTCCTGAGGAAAAACACCCCTCAGAAAATGTAACATTTACATCAGAAAATGTTTCAAGTAATATTTCTTTGCCAAACCATTTACCCAGGCACTCCCCAAGAAGGACATAAGACAGAGGCTTGGGATGATTGTAATTTATTGAATTAATAAAAATAACCTGCAGCAGGGAAAAACTGAGCTAGTAAAAACCCCAAAGCTTGCTGGCCACTAATAGCTTGGGGGGAAACGGCACTAGCCGTTTACCTCCCTCAAGACCCCATGAACGTGACATGCTGACTCCAGGCATCACCCCATCAGAGACAGGGTTAACCTATTGCAGCTAACCCCAAAGGGTCGAGGCGGTTGGCCAGCACTGACCAGCACAGGCTAAGCCGTGAGCTGGCCCTTGCTTAACCAGCCAGGGGGCTCGCCAACCAGCCTCACCAATCCGGACAAGTGTTTTCAGAGAGGTCCTGGCATCCCCCTCAGCATGCACGCCACCCCCATCCCTGGCTACCCAGCCAGCACGCCACCTGCCCCACCAAGGGAAACCTTTAAATAACTACAACACCATGCCCAAACACCAGTCCAGGGTAGTCAAAAACACCAATAACCATGGCCAATCAGGTTACCAGTCAAAAATTCCTACCTGGCCCCCACATGGAGTGACCAGCTAGTCTCAGACTGGACATAGGGCGGGCGGGGCTTGCTGAAAAGGCATGGACTGAGGCTGGGGAGACCTTTCTGGCCCCAGCAACAGCCATGCCACACCCGAACTGATTCAGCAGCCAATCAGTTGGCTCATTTTCCCACCTCTGCCCCAAGCCCATCAGAGGAGGCTGGGCAAACAGCACCAGGGCTTTAAGTGCCCCAGTGCAATTCTGCAGTGGATTGTTTGCATGGTATCCCTCATTCAAGATTCATACCAAATGTAGCCTCACATGAAGAATCTGACACAGACTTACTGTCAAAGATGCATGAGACTATTGGAGTGTTTGCACCAAATACATGTGTTGCTGTATCTTTGCCCTTCTCAGAAGTCCTGTCTCCATCATCAGTACTTGTATCAGCTCCCTAAAAAGATACACATATACCAAATCCAGTTAATTGAGCCTAAGGATCCTAATTGATCCTAATTCATTGTTCCTGAAAAAAGGGTTAAAAAATGTAGTAATATTAATTCATTCATGATGAAAACTGCTTTCTCCCCCATGAAGCTGCCTGACTGTTACTATCACCCTGGGCGACTCTTCTTGGAGTTGCCCATCAGTCAAAGGTGAGGCAGGTAGTAACTGCTCAGAAAAGTTTGCCTGGTACTAAGCCTAGTGTCCTTTCAGTACCAAATGAGGAAAACTTTCTTTGGGGGGGGGGATGTCTTTTAGGACTCTGGAGTTTTAAAGCTGATGGTTTTCTTCTGTATCCTAGGTTGAGTCTATTGTGATGCTGTTTTCCTTTTCTTACTGTTATTTGTAACAGTACCGTAAATTTACTGTTACATTGTTGTTTCAATTTAACTGCTAGCTATTCTGAATGTTATTGTGACTGAGAGAACAATCCTAACCCCTTATGTCAGTGCTTTCCAGCCAATGGGACGAGTGCTGCATCCTGCAGTTGGATGTCACTCACGGAGGCCTCCTCAAAGTAAGGGAATGCTTGTTCCCTTACCTCAGAGATGCATTGCCCTTATGTCAGTATTGGAAAGCACTGACATAAGGGGTTAGGATTGTGCCCTGAATCATAAATAAATTACTGAGGTTTCAGTCCTATCAAACGTTCCAATCCCAGTGCAGCTGCAATGCAGCCTTGAGGTAAGGCAACAAATGTTTCCGTACCTTGAGGAGGTCTCTGTGACTGTCCCACCACCACAGGATGCAGCATACACCCCTTTGGAACAGCTGCACCAGCACTGGAAAATTGGATAGGGTTTGGCCCTGAGACATTAAACCAGTTGTGCCCAATGTTCTTCAAAGAATGCACATGGGTCTCCTCAGATGTGCACCACCTCTTGTGGTGGTGTATCTCTGAAGAGAGAAAAGGGGCAGAGAGGTTTGAAATAAGATCTGACATGTGCCATTGCCACTGAACCCACCCCCAAAGAGACCCAAAGTGATAGAGGTTAAAGCAGGTTAACCTAGTTTAACCTCCATAACTTTCCATTTCCTTACAACAGTGGTTCTCATACATTTAGCACAGGGACCCACTTTTTAGAATGAGAATCTGTCAGGACCAACTGGAAGTGATGTCATGACCAGAAGTGACATAATCAGACAGGAACATTTGTAACAATTCTAGGTTGCAACCCTACCCACATTTACCCAGGAGTAAGTCCCATTGACTATCATTGTTAAAAGAATATATATAGTAGCTTGTCAAAAGTACAGGTCTGTAACATTTCCCCAAATGCAGTCGCATACCACGGTAGCATCAAGTCTAATACATTAAAAATCAAATATTGAAATAAATGGGGACCCACCTGAAATTGGTTCACAACCCACATAGTAGGTCCCAAACCACAGTTTGAGAAACACTGCTCTACAAGAAATAGATTCATCTAGAACTTCAGCATTCCAATATTAGCACCAATTTTAAAAAAATTGGTTTTAATCTTTTATTGTAGATTACCTGATAAGGTGACTCAAATACTAGACTGCTACAATCTCTCACATGCTGCACTAAGTGAAAAAGGGTTCCCTACAGCCCAATCCTAAAGTGGGTTAGTGTCAGAGCAGCGATAGCCATAAATTATGTTTGCGATGACTTGTGTGTACGCAGCACTGACGGGAATCCAGCACAACAGCCACTGGAGCAATTAAGTGATATGCCAGGTGGCGGGGGGGGGGGGGCAGAACAGCATGGTGGTCATGCCTAGGAGGTGGTGAGGACAGCAGAAACAGGGTGTAATGCGCAGGGTCAGCAGAAGAGGCCTCCACCATATCCTAACCCCCTTCCTGGGCCTGAAAGCCCTACAAGGAACTACTTACACTTGCACCAGCAATTTAGCTGGCGCAGAACTGAGAAACCTTATTGGGCAGGCTAGGGCTTGACATGGCATAAGAAAACAAATGCTCCCTTTCCCCACGGAGACTTCTGGCCCGCCCAATTTCAGTGCTGGATACAGTATGGGTTATGCGGCCCCGCTGCACCAGCACTGAATAGGTTTGGGCTGCCTGTCATCTTTAAGCACCACTTGTTTATTAAAATTAATGTTGGCATCAGCAAGTCAAGCTATTTGTTCATACTTACAATAGCTCCTTCCAGCTTAAATATGGCTGCTGCACCATGTGTGTCTGAAGTACACATTTTTCTCCTCCAGCGTCTACGGCGGAAAGTATCTGAGCTGCGTTGCTTCAAATGAAATTTCCACCCAATCAAAGATGAATATTCCCATCCTTCATCATCTTCATAGGATGGAATACTCTAGAGTATTAGAGAAGAAAATTGCAAAACCATGATCCACAGTAGTCACAGATTCAAAATGTAGAGATTATTACATATTACATGGTCAATGTATCTCTTATAAACGTACACACCATTATTTTCCACCCTATTATTTTCAACAAATGCAAATCTTTGACTGTTTATGTCTCTCACCCTTGATGTTGCTGTTTGGTTTGGATCTTTTCTGCGTTTTCTAGTCAATCGTCTTCTTCTGTGGGTATGATACATTTTCTCTGCTGCAACCCATGACTTTGGCTTATTGTCAGGAGGAATGGTAATTCCATATTCCCAGCCTAAAATAAGATTGGTAAAGAATATATTGGTTACCTAGCCTGAACTCTGCCTCTCCTGACTTTTTCTGTATTTTCTACAATCCTGACTCTTGAAACTTCTATGGTTCCAGGCTCTAGTTTTTCAAAATCCTCTAAAACATCATTTCTTATCAGTGCAATTCTAGTCTGTTGGTATCTGTTTATCTCAATGTTTTGCACATTCTCAAGATCACTTGCAGTTATATACAGTATTTTATGAAATATATCATTTATACACCCTATTAAATATATATCTCTTTCTGTTAGGGTAGCCTTCAAACTGAAGAAGCAATGGCGAATGACCATGATCTCCCACAGAGAGACTTTGGGAGTATTCTAGGGCTAGAGATTTTTGACGGTTGCTTTTTTTTTGTTGTTGTTCTTTAAACAACTATTCTTAAAACAGCTCTCCCACTTCATTACCTATATTTGAAATTCCTTGCCGATTCAAATGCAAATGCAAATGAGGAAAACAGGTTCAAAACCACCTTAGGCATGCAGAAACTATTGGATGCTTGTGTTCTAAGTATTAAGAATTTGACATGAAAAAGCATCCTTCCCAACCTCAACCTCACCTTTTTCATCAACTGCTCGATTTATATCCCATATCCATGCATCATCTTCCAATATCCAGCCTGCAGGGCAGGTCATTTCACCGGGCGGGGCTGCTTTTTCTCCATTCTTTGAAACAAAAAGGGAAACACAAGCACACATGCCACGATTGACATGGTTTGGATTACTTCTGTATTTTTGATCCGCTGCTTGTATGTTTCTACTTGATCCACTGCTTGTATGTTTCATGCTACGTCTCTGGACTTAGCAGAATTTCATAGAAAGTAGAACAAAATGTCTTGGGACACCCTAAAGACCAGCAATTTTATCGTGGCATAACCTTTTGTGGCACCTGCTCAGCAGATATGAAATCTGTGCTACAGCACACAAACTCGGAATAACAACACATAACACCACTTTCACCGATTTTTATTTTGGGGGGGACTCCCCTCCCAAAAAATAAAACTGTTTTAGACTGCCTCTACTGATAGGACATGGTTTTGGGCAGAAAGAAACATGGCAGTAGACACAAGGAACTCATCACTGTCCATTCAGATGAATGGAGTGATGCAAACAGTTACACATCCCTTGATTACTGTGAATAAACTTTATCTGTGAATTTGAAAAAGAATTGACACCAAATAGATTCAGTTGGAAATCCCATACATAGCAGTACTTCACAGAAATAAATTCCATTGTATTCCATGGAACTTACTTCTGAGCAGACATGCATAGGATTTTGCTGTTAGTCTGATGACAGCTGAGTTCTCAGAGAGCTATCATTGTTCTATACTGCCATCTACTGACCACATTACATTACAAAGTTTATTTTCTTTCTGGTGAAAGAATGCTTCATAGGATGCTTCATGGGGTATGGATGCTTCAGAGGGGTAAGGCATGATTTCTGAGGGGTAAATTATTCCCAGATCACTATTGTGACTAGAAAATACAATCACAAAATAAAGAATTTTAACTCATAAGGTTCAATTCAGGAAAGTTAAG
Organism: Tiliqua scincoides; assembly: GCF_035046505.1. Classification (NCBI taxonomy): domain Eukaryota; kingdom Metazoa; phylum Chordata; class Lepidosauria; order Squamata; family Scincidae; genus Tiliqua; species Tiliqua scincoides. The sequence goes on along the minus strand of NC_089823.1, from coordinate 162,946,793 downwards.
TGTGCCAAACTGCTCCTGGTATCACAATGTAGCTCTGTTGCTTTAAGTGGGATTTTTGCATGACTATCTTTCACTGACTCATATGTTTTAATTTTAATAGTGATTGTATGACTCGAGAGAGCCTGGGTATTAACTGATATGACTTAAAATAGTGGTGAATCACTCACAGCCCAATCCTATCCAGCAGCGGTGCAACCAAAATGCAGACCCGGGTAAGGGAACAAACGTTCCCATACCTTAAGAAGGCCTCTATGACCAGTGGCATCACTAGAGTTCGCGTCACCCAGTGCGGGATGCCAGCGCGTCACCCCCCATGCAGTGGGTGGGACAACACCCCAGGTGGTGGGCGTGGTGATGTACCATCACTCTGCCCCCACTGGTTTTTTGGCTGTACCTTTTGATAGAACAAAGATAGAAAACATTCCAGCACTGATGCAAATGTTCCCTTACCTTGAGGAGACCTCTGTGAATGCCCCCCTACCGCAGGATGCAGTACACAACCCGATGGCATGGCTGCATCAGCACTGGAAAGTTGGATAGGATTGTACTCATGCAGCACAATCCTATCTTGCTCTGGAACAGGCAGGCCTGCAATGTATCCAGTGCAAGATTGGGGCCAGAAGTGGCTCAGCCAGAGGCAAGGGAAAACTCTTACTCTTACCCTGGGTAAGCCACCACAGCCTCAATGAGTCTCCTTGGACCTGCACCATCTCAGGAGGTGGCACAAGTCCGAAGAGAACCAAGTGGCTTGTAGCCATTCTGTGCTGCTTGGAGAACAAAGTTGGGACCCGGCATAACAGCCTGGTCCCAGCCCCACCTCCAGCTCCCTGCCTGCCCCTGGGACCACTCTCCCCCCGCCCTGGAACACCTCCCTCTGGCCTTCTCCCCACCTTCCCCAAACCTCTGCATCGGTCAAGCTCAGCTGATGCAACCCTCCCTCCACAAGTCAGCGCAGAGGCTGGATGCAAGCTCTGCAGGTCGGCACACATCCGTGCACCAGCCCAGCCAAGGAGGCGCAAACGTTTTTTCTGGTACGTTTGCGACCAGCCTAATGGGAAGTCAGGATTGCGCCCTTAGTTAGCTATAACTATGCTAGTTATGTAGCCCTCTTTTCCCAATATGTTAGTGTCCTTTGTATGAAGCTGGAGGTTGATATTGCTACTTTGCATTCTCTGCTCGCCCTAGATCTTGTTTTGAATTCAGCGATACATTTTCTTTTTATATGGTGGTTTAGATTTTATGCGTTCCTGACAATAAAAGCTAATCAATAAATGGATTTGACTTGTATGCATTGAAGCTGTACCTAAGTGAATACAGTAAACTCATTAAAAGCAGGGCTCACCACATCTGTATAACTCTCTTCAGCTGCTTTCCATTCTCCTCCAGGATAGCGACTCTCATTTTGATACACTTCATCAGTAAACTCAGTATGACCAGCATCTGCTTCTGTCAGCAAGCTGTTAAACCAGAAAGAAATTTCCAAACTATTGTTTTGTCCCAAAAGATGTTCACTGGATGGCATTTGATGGTTAAATTTCCAACAACATGACATAATGTTATCCTTCAACATGACAGGCATGGCTGCATCGACCAGGAAGTGGGGGGGGGGGCTTGATAGGACTGGGTGTGAGTAAAGTTGTACCCAAAAGGTTCAGGTCAATTCTAATCACTCTAGGTAGGAACATTTGTTTGGGGGAAGGGTATTTCTCTGGGATGGATAGCATCAGTCCAAATCATGTCTGCAGTTTGTGGATTGTGGATATAGAAATCAGCAGCAGCATTTTCAAGCTGTTTTAGTATTTTAACATCACAGTGCTTTTCTAAAGTGTTGGAATCTACAGTTACAATCAGGAAACTATTATTCCTTTCCTGGAGACTATGCATCATCTGGTCAAGGAAATGGGGGAAGGATAGCAATTAGGCTGCCAGAGAATCATTTGCTGCAATTAATTTACTTTGCCATTGACCTGTAAATGAACTGAAGTCAGTATCATAAACTCTTACATTTGTCTTGCAACACTAATTTTTTTCCTATTATACCATGAAGTACATTATTACAAATGAATTTTTCTTTTTTTCCCTTTACTTACATAAACTTTCTACAATTAAATATTAATTCCCCATTAATAAAAGACATACAAATATGAATAGAATACTCTACTCCAAAACTCTCTGAGGTCTAGGAAAAAACATCAAAAGGCATATGAAATGTAATTTACAGCCCAATCCTATCCTGTGCTGGAACAGGAAGGCCATATCCAGCACAGGGTAGGAGGTGGCTGCTGTGCAACTCACAGTAAGGGCAGCCACCCCTATGGGACTACTCAGATTTGTGTCAGCATAATAACTGGTGCAGATCCAAGCAGCCCAATGAGCTGCCTGGGAGGGGGTTAGGATATAGCCTAGATCAGGGGTGCTCAAACTTTCAACTTTAGGGATGCTGGACCTTTAACAAGTGTATAGAAGAGATAATTTCAGCAGGTGCAACTTGTCATCCCACAGATGACAAGCTGCACCTGCTGAAATTATCTCTCCTACACAATTTTAAAGGTCCAGGATCCCTAAAGTTGAAAGTTTGAGCACCCCTGGCCTAGATCATGCAAGCCAGTCCCACCCGCTCCCAGGCCCATTCCACCCACCGGTCTGTCCCCCCTGCCCCAAAATGCCCCCATTTCACCCTTCTACCACCCTCTACCCATGCTGGCCTCCCTACCCCTGCCGGGCCTGAATCTGGCAAGGAGAAGCCATGCACGTTCTTGCGCTATCCTCCCTGACTCTGGAATAGACACTCCCAAGCTGGTGCAAGGCCAAGAGCATAGTTAGAAATGTGCTCTTAAAATGCTAATGCAATAAAATATTTCACACCAAAATAGATGGACAGCCCATGCTGAGCTGCCCAGTGCCCAGAAGAGCAGTGGTGTTGTAATGGCTGCAACGGCATCCAATGGCTGCCAGGCAGCCGCTGCTGACTCCTCGCTTCCCCTGGGTGAGGGAGAAGGCCCTGCAATGGGGCTATTCAAGTGTCCCATGTCAGGCCAAGAGGCCCAGTGCGGGGTTCTGGATCTGGCAGAGCAGTGCTCTGCCAGTCCCACACCCCTCCCCCTGCCCCGCCTTCCCCCCCACACCAGAATGCCTCTCTCCTGCCCCCACTCACCTATTCACCACCCAGAGCAAGGGACTAGCTCTAGGCAGTGTGCGACGGGCCTCCAGCCAGAGCTGGCTCAGCGCAGAAGGCACTGAGCCAGTGCCAACACTGTCTTGGCAGTGACTCATGCAGGTGTGCCTTAATTTGTGACACTCAGCGCCGATGGAAGGCTAGGGCTGAGAGGTCTGGATTGGACCCTCAGTAGCTGATAGCGAGCATTATGGAGTGAATTATGGCTGAATTACATAGTTCAGTGGTTCTCAAACTGGTGGTCGCAACCCACCAGTTCATGAACAGGCTCCACCATCCCTTTAAGGGGCGAGGGCAGTGACATGATCCCCAGGATTGCATTGCTAAGGCAGAGCGAAGGAGGGGTGCTTTCACTTAGTTAGGGATACTGGGGTCTTCAGGATGTGCGGGCAGCCCCGCATAGCCCTCCACAGGGCTTCCCGAGGCTTGGAATCTTCAGAAAAAGCAAGTGCAAAGCACTTCCTAGTCACATTTGCAAACAGAAGTGCTTTTGCACTTGCTTTATCTGAGGATTCCAAGCCTCAGGGAGCCCTGTGGAGGGCTGCACGGGACTCCCTGCACCTCCTGGAGCCTCCAGCAGGCCTAACCAAGTGAAAGTAAGTGAAAGCATCCCCCTTTGCCCACCTTAGCAACACGATCCGCTGCTTTCACCCTCCCCCGCAAAGACTTACTTAGGGAATCAGTCTCCCTAAAAGTCTGACATAGATTATTTTCTGTCCAGTGAAAAGCTGTTTGATATGTTACTTTGAGGGTTTTTTTTAAAAAATGAGATTTGATTTCCCTCTGAAGATGCAGAAGAGAGGCATTTGCAATGAAAGTGAGCATTCTGGCCACCATTTTTTATTTGTACAAGCCAACTGAAGTTAGAGCTTCCTTATTCCTTGCGAGTGAAAATGTCCGAAGGCTGCACTGTTCTTGCACACAATTACACTGCTTAATTCTCAGTGACTTCTATTAAATTCAGTGGGAATTAAGCAACTTATAAGTGTGTAGGACTTGAGCCGAATTGTTACTCTTCTGTTACTCTTGTGGCAAATATCTGTTCATGCCTTTCCTCTCCTGAAGTCAAGTATGGATAGATGCACACAGACAAGACTAGAGACATCACAGATGTTTGCATATGCAAAATTGTTTAATCTCTGGATGCCAGAGTAAGGAGATCGTCTCGGGTTCCAGCTTGGCTGCCTTCTGAGGCAGCCCCAGTATCTAATGTTACTTGTATCCTGATCTGTACCTAGTAGGGCTATAAAGGCTTCCAGGTCAGACGTGGCTGCTAGTCAACCTGGCTCTTGCAAGGCCTTGCTACACTGCTCTATTTTTTCTTATTTATTTAAGATATGTGTACCCTTCATGTCTAGCAATGTTAAAAATACAATAAATATAAATATGGGCCCTATTCCTGCACTGCTCTCTCTCTAAGGCTGCCTCAGGACCAGCATAACAACAGGCTGCTTATAAGCCTTTTATCTTGTATTTGTGCTTCATGCCATGTAGTCGTTAGAGTGCTGTACTTGGATCAAGAAGTCCTGGGAGCACATTCACGCTTGTAATTATGAAGTTTATTAGATGTCCTTGGCCCAGTCACCACTTCTCAATCTAAATTATTGCATACTATACTCTTGCACCCACAAGTATACCCAACCCACAACCCTGCAAGGTAGACTTGCCCCCTTCCTTGGGATGGTCTCATGGGAGCTGCTACACATGAGATAAAAAAGTATATAATAATACATCAGTACAAATTTTGATTGAAGCACAAATGAGAGGCTGACTGAGCAATGTTTATAAGTCATCTCCTAAAAACTATTTGTTTTATAACTATACTTTAAAAACCTAATGTATAGGTTTATATATAAACCTAATGTAAACCACACTTCCAGCATGGCAATGAACTTCTGTGTCAGGAAAAGCATGTCTTTTGATATTCATTAGCCAAGAATAAAGGCAGCTTTTCCATTGTGGATAAGGAAAAGTGCAAGGCACAGCCAAGAAGGGGGATGGCATGAAGCTTCTGACCATATCAAGTACACAAATATTTATTAAGACGTTGCATTCAAAAGATTACACATCTTGGGTTACGATGTACTGCCCCATGAATAACAAAAGCAGACTGCACAAAAAACTTTCAGTCTGGCCATATACCAGACTGTACTGAATCCAGTGTTAAACATCTTGACCATAAGCATGGAAGTTTTTAATGGAACTGATTTCTAATAATACATGGCATTTTATTGCCTTCCTCTCTCTCTCTCTGCAGAAGTTTGCAATTTCCTCAGTGGGAAATTTCAGAAGTCTCTCCCTTTGTTTTATGGCAGAAGAACCCAAACAAAAGTCTGACCTTCTTTCAGGATCAACGAACCACTCTTCTTCCCACTCCCAGCCTTTGGGAGGCAAAAAGTACTCTCTTTTCAGTTTGATTTTTCCTGTGACATCAGAAAACTTGTGGCGGCCAACAAGTCCTTTGGTTCCCCATTTTCCAAAAAGAGCTTGATTTTCATACTACCAAAGAAGGAGGAAAGAAGCAACTTGAGAATTCAGAACAACATTTATTCAGTTGATATCTAATCAACAGTGGAATCAAAGGTGAAGACCAATTTTTTTTCATATTGCACTGCACTGGCAGGACCAGGCTGCTACTGAGCCCCAGTGAAACAAAGGTCCATTGGGGGAAGAGTGCATGGGCCCTGGATCTGTGGTGACTGCCTATTACCTGATGCTGGGCAGAGGTAGCAGTGATGATGAAGAACCTGCTGTCACTGCTTGCTAGAGCAGGACTCCTTCTTCTCCTGGCTCCCTGCCTTTAAAAAGACAGTAAGGGTGAAGATGACAGGATGAGAGGATGTGAAAGCCAGCAGTGCTGACTCCTCTTCTCTCCCTGCTTTTCCTTCCTTTGAAATGGCAGGGAGCAGGAACCACAGGAGGAGGAAGAAAGTTGATGGAGATAACAAGTAGAAGCTAAGCTAACAGGGAGACGCTATGGGGGGGGGATAAGGAGGGGAGTAGTGAAAGACCAGGAGGTGGCAGGGAATGTTCCGGAGAATGGTTGATAGGTGGTTGCAGTAGTGAAGCTAGGGGGGTGCAGGGGGTAGCAAATTCACCGGGCTATAGCTCCTGAGAGGGCAACATCAGGGGCTGGGGGGCAACAATTTCTGCATGCAACTTGGACTATGGGGGGGCAAAAGTCATCCACTGCTATTGCCGCGTGCAGGAGCATGTAAATTGCGCACGTGGCAATGGGCTACACTCTTGTCCCCCCCCAGCAGCATCCAGCAGCAGCCTCTAGCAGCTAGGAGAGAGCGGGGAAGCCCCTCGGAGGGGGGTTGGGGAAGCACCGCCTTGGTTGCCCTCACTTGGGTGGGAAGGAGAGGTGAGGGGGGCGCGGGACAGGCTGCCTACCCACCCATTTGCTCTTGGCGGAGCTGGGAAGGGGGTCGAGGCAGCGGAAGAGCTGGCTCCGCTCTGCCCAAGATCTTGGCAGAGCTGGGGGAAGCCTTTGCAGGATGCCTTAGTGTTGGGAGGGACCCACAGCTCCCCTGCCTGAAGACCAACAGCTGCCCCATCGAGGCCTCCGGGTGCTGAGGCGGGGCCGCCAACCGCCTACACCTTGCTCAGAGGTGCAGCAGCGGGAGGGAAGGAGCAAAGGGGTGTGCCGCTGCTTCCCACACTAAGAGCCAATCCTAGGCATGTCTACTCAGAAGTAAGCCCCATTGTAGTCAATGGGGCTTACACTCAGGAAAGTGTGAATGGCAGCCTCAGATAGTCAGGCACAACTTCCTCCCGCCTGCTCTAAGTCCTCCTCCCTCCAGCCGCTGTGAGCGAGCAAGCTTTCCTTTCAATCACAATAAATCCTATGCACATTTATTCAGAAGTAAGCCCCATTATAGTCAATGGGGCTTACTCCCAAGAAACTGTGGAGAGGATGGCAACCTCAGAGCCCAAGCCTAGGCATGTCTACTTAGAAGTAAGCCCCATTGTGTCCAATGGGGCTTACTCCCAGGATAATGTGGAGTGGATTGCAGCCTCAGTCAGGCACGACTTCCTCCCGCCTGCCCACTCCAAGTCCTCCCCCTCCACCAGCTCAGAGGCACCACTGAGAGGCAACCCTAGGCACCTCTGCTCAGAAGTAAGTCCCATTATAGTCAATGGGGCTTACTCCCAGGTAAGTGTGGAGAGGATTGTAGCCTCAGTCAGGCACAGCTTCCTCCCTTCTGCCTGCCCTGAGGTCCCCTTCCCCCTCAGCCACTGGAAATGAGCAAGAGGGCTTCTCCACAGCCTCCTCTCTCCCCCCCACCTGGCACCTGACAGGGGGCGTGTTCTGACCTACCCTCACACGGGCGCAGGGCTGGCCTCAACATAGCCCATTGCCCCCTGTAGTCCAATGTGCCTGGCTGGTAGGGTGCACGCCAAAGGTGATGGAGAAGTGGCAGCAGCTTGGCGGTGAGTAGGAGGGAGCTGGTGCTGGGGGAAGGCAGGAGGCAGCTTGGAGGATGTGGCAGATTTTGTACTTTTCAGTTTTTTTAAAAAGTGGGCATGAAAGCAAAACCCGGGAGTGACGTCACTTCGGATGTGACGTCACTTCTGGGGCATCATCTTGACCTCTGCACTGGGCAGCAGGATCACAGCTACGCCACTGGGTGGTTGAAGGGAGATTGGAAGGGAGAAATGTTACAGGGTGCACAAAACAGGCCACAGGGGGGCAGCACTACACCATCTGGTCTCAGGAACCAAGATGACTTTGCTGGGCTGCCCAGGGACTTCCATGATAGCAACAAGGCCTGTGAATGTCAGCATCATTGACACAGGTGAAAGAATGTTGCTCAGTGGTCGAGCGTGCATAAAGTCCCAGGTTCCATTCTGGCATCTTCAAATATAGATGGGAAATACAAGTCTGAAAACCAAGAGAATGCCAGCCAGTCAGCAGAGACAATATTGAGGTAGAATGATTAATGGTCAAACTGAACCTTTTTCACTATGAGTTGAACTATAGGGTAGTTTGTAAGAGTTGAAGTAGGTCTTAATTTGAGCCACGGTTTTCAGTTACATGGAAAATGTGGAGGATGAATGACATGAATGACATGAGCATGTGGGTATGGGGGAATGGATTACTGTTGATCATCAGGTATGCTTGGGAGCCTGGACCTCTCATTTTAGAAATTAAGCACTAGGCTGATATGTGCAGGGTATTGCATGGACAAAGGATTGAATTGCATGGAACAAAGGCTTGATCACTTCCATTTATGAACTCTAGAAAAGTACTACTTATTCCTTTCAGGTGGTTGATTCTGCTATAAGAAGATAGCTATAAGAAAATTCCACTTTAAGAAGATTTCACACTGTACCACCTCAAGGAGGCACCTACAATTCTAATTATGAAAATATATTATTTGGAAATAAATGCAATTCAGATAATAAAAATCAGATCAAAGGTTCTGCTTGATGAGACCACTGGGACAAATGGTCCCATGCTTTTCCTCTGATCTGACATTTTAGGGCAAAAGGTTATGATGTCCCTTTGCCATTGAAATGAATGGGACCTGCAAAAGCAACATTGAAATGGTATATTCTTGCATCACTTCCATTTCAATGATGCTTGCACAGCAGACTTCTGTCCTTAGATTCCAGAAGGGAAAAAAGTCATAAAATTTCTTAGGACATTGTCCCAGAATTTAACTGTAAGAGGAAAATGACAATATTCAGGTTCTGAGAAAATATACAGTAATCATTAATACCATACCATTTCAGCAAAGACACTGAATGCTCCTTCTGCAAAGCTATTGAATTTCTTCTCAAGGGCACTCAAGCCAAGCCAAATGTTAACTCGTAACTGGACAGGAACTTTAGCACCACTGTTTTTGTCTTGTGGGTACTGAAACAGCAAACAAAAAGAATTGTTGTTCTGCAGTGTAACATAAGCACCCGTAAAACAAATACGACAGAAAGTGCCATGACTTGTGCCCCAGTCACAGATTATTGGCATGAACCTGCCCAGCATTTTCCTGTGCCAGAACTGACTTCAAAAGAGCAGCCACACTGAGAGGCTTCTAGAATTCAGAGCATCTGAAAATGACTTTTAAGTAGAACATTGCCAATATGTAGAAAGGAAACCCAGCCGGTTTGATAATTCGTTTCCTGTTATTTCCATTCCCAGCTTTCACCCAACAATGGGTTTGCCCCTGCCCAATTCTGAGAACTTGGAAAAATCCATCATTTTTAAATATTTCCTTGACATAAATGGCCTGAAAATCAAGGGTGACATGTAATGTTTACATTAGCATTTCCCAAACTACTGAGAACTGAAACACATTTTTCTGTTTCTTAATGAAAACTAGAAGGACATTTTGACAATCCTCTTGAGAAGGCTGATTCTAACAGCACAAAGAGAAAGAAAAATGTATTCTCAAAGAAACTCTCTCAACTCTCCATGAATTCTGAATGAGTCATTTAATTGAGCACACCTCCTTCTTGGACATGATTCAGGCAGAGATGTGGTGAGCAGCCTTTCTGAAGAGAAAGATATCTGCTTTGTCTCTGCTTCAGAAATGACTGAATAGTCCAAACCTCTCTCATGCAGAGACATAATTTAGTTAAAAGAAATCCTCATGAGTAGAGACTAGTTGGAATATGGCAGACTGAAACAGCCAATCATGGAGAGACACAGTAGGTGACTTCCTCTACAGAAGCATGCTTTCAGCTAACTGAAATCCCAACATATTTCAGTAACTTCTGTCTTGCAGGGCACACAGTTTGAGAAATGCTGATTTGTGTACATTATAGGAAATAGATACACATACAGGTGGAGCCTGATTATCCGCAGATTTTACATCTGTGGATCTGGTTCAACGCAGGTCCCCTTGGCCCCAGCCGAACACCTCTGAAGGCTTTCTGAAGCCCACAGAGGCAGTGAACATCCGCCCACTGCCTCTGTGGGCTTCAGAATGGCCCAGAGAGGTAAAAAAAATGCGACTCCCAGTTCCCCCTGAGCCTTAGAATGCCTTAAAAGGCATTAAAATGTCACTCTCAGAAACAGGAAGTTGTGTTCTTTCAGCTCTAGGAGCCAGTCTGAAGCCCATAGAGGCAGCAGGTGGATGTATGCTGCCTCTGTGGACTTCAGAAAGGCCTTGGGAGGGGACTGGAGCATAGCTCCACCTCACCTTGGAGGGCAAAAGGGGCTGAAAATAGTGGATGTGTTTACCTGTGATTTTCAGTATCCATGGGGGGTCCGAGAACAGATCCCCCATAGAGACCAAGGTCCCACCTATATACACTATAAGGCTGAACAAACGCATCTATGCACTTATTTAAATGTTGCATTCTGATCTGCAATGTGGACATGTCTGTCAGGATGGTTCCACTTTTATTTAGATTACTGTCCCTGGATGTTCTCTATCCAGCTACATGCTGTATCAGACTTGCTCATAAGATGATTTTCTGCCATGCCATAGACTTGAATGAATATTGCTGCTCTAAACTTTTGTGAAGACATGCATGTGGATAGGTTTCTGTTACCTTTAAAAAGATGGTCTGGGTCTTTCCACAATATTCTCCTGATGCTTCAGAACTTGTAGTGGAATACAAAACCTGGTGAGCAGGAATGCGGACGTAGGCAAGCCTCTTCTCTCCCCGAATCATCCAAATGATCACATCAGGCATGCTGTTTTGTGGCTTTGGTTTTCAGTAAGGGGGAGAAAACACTTTTTGTAAAATAATAGTATTGTCTATGAATATCTGCTGTTTTCACAGAATGACGTTTAAGACAAACACATTAGAGAAAATTTGCTTGTAAGGGTAATGATATCACTTTTCTCAGAAGTGACATGAAAAACCCTATACAAAGAATACCAAAATGATACAGAAATTCTAGATGCATTTTGGTACCCAAAACTAAGGGCTGTTTCACACATTATCCTGGTTTACCAAGGGAGTGTATCATGTGATACAGCCAATCCCAGATCCCTAA